>NC_137700.1:4414896-4756075 GCF_964034855.1 Anser brachyrhynchus | reverse complement strand
CTGCATCCCCAGTGGTGCCAGTGCACTCTCTGGACTCACGGCACTGCATCCCCAGTGGTGCCGGGCACTCTCTGGACTCACGGCACTGCATCCCCAGTGGTGCCAGTGCACTCTCTGGACTCACTGCACTGCATCCCCAGTGGTGCCAGTGCACTCTCTGGACTCACTGCACTGCATCCCCAGTGGTGCCAGTGCACTCTCTGGACTCACTGCAGTGCATCCCCAGTGGTGCCAGGGCACTCTCTGGACTCAGTGCAGTGCATCCCCAGTGGTGCCAGTGCACTCTCTGGACTCACTGCACTGCATCCCCAGTGGTGCCAGTGCACTCTCTGGACTCACTGCACTGCATCCCCAGTGGTGCCAGTGCACTCTCTGGACTCACTGCACTGCATCCCCAGTGGTGCCAGGGCACTCTCTGGACTCACGGCACTGCATCCCCAGTGGTGCCAGTGCACTCTCTGAGCTCACTGCAGTGCATCCCCAGTGGTGCCAGTGCACTCTCTGGACTCACTGCACTGCATCCCCAGTGGTGCCAGTGCACTCTCTGGTCTCACTGCACTGCATCCCCAATGGTGCCAGTGCACTCTCTGGACTCACTGCAGTGCATCCCCAGTGGTGCCAGTGCCGTCTGTGGACTCACTGCACTACATCCCCAGTAGGGCCAGTGCACTCTCTGCACTCACTGCACTGCATCCCCAGTGGTGCCAGTGAACTCTCTGGACTCACTGCACTGCATCCCTAGTGGTGCCAGTGCACTCTCTTGAGTCACTGCACTGCATCCCCAGTGGTGCCACTGTACTCTCTGGACTCACTGTAGTGCATCCCCACTGGTGCCAGTGCACTCTCTGGACTCACTGCACTGCACCCCCAGTGGTGCCAGTGCACTCTCTGGACTCACAGCACTGCATCCCCACTGGTGCCAGTGCACTCTCTGGACTCACTGCACTGCATCCCCAGTGGTGCCAGTGCACACTCTGGACTCACGGCACTGCATCCCCAGTGGTGCCAGTGCACTCTCTGGACTCACTGCACTGCATCCCCAGGGCTGCCAGGGTAGTCTCTGGACTCACTGCACTGCATCCCCAGTGGTGCCAAGGCACTCTCTGGACTCACTGCACTGCATTGCCATTGGTGCCAGTGCACTCTCTGGACTCATTGCAGTGCATCCCCAGTGGTGCCAGTGCACTCTCTGGACTCACGGCACTGCATCCCCCGTGGTGCCAGTGCACTCTCTGGACTCACTGCACTGCATCCCCAGTGGTGCCAGTGCACTCTCTGAACTCACTGAACTGCATCCCCAGTGGTGCCAGTGCACTCTCTGGACTCACTGCACTGCATCCCCAGTGGTGCCAGGGCACTCTCTGGACTCACTGCACTGCATCCCCAGTGGTGCCAGTGACCTCTCTGGACTCAGTGCAGTGCATTCCCAGTGGTTCCAGTGCACTCTCTGGACTCACCGGGGTGCATCCCCAATAGTGCCAGTGCCCTCTCTGGACTCACTGCAGTGCATCCCCAGTGGTGCCAGTGCGCTCTCTGGACTCACCGCACTGCATCCCCAGTGGTGCCAGTGCACTCTCTGGACTCACCGCACTGCATCCCCAGTGGTGCCAGTGCACTCTCTGGACTCATTTCACTGCATCCCCAGTGGTGCCAGTGCACTCTCTGGACTCACTGCACTGCATCCCCAGAGGTGCCAGTGCACTCTCTGGACTCACTGCACTGCATCCCCAGTGGTGCCAGGGCACTCTCTGGACTCACTGCACTGCATCCCCAGTGGTGCCAGTGCACTCTCTGGACTCACGGCACTGCATCCCCAGTGGTGCCGGGCACTCTCTGGACTCACGGCACTGCATCCCCAGTGGTGCCAGTGCACTCTCTGGACTCACTGCACTGCATCCCCAGTGGTGCCAGGGCACTCTCTGGACTCACTGCACTGCATCCCCAGTGGTGCCAGTGCACTCTCGGGACTCACTGCACTGCATCCCCTGTGGTGCCAGGGCACTCTCTGGACTCAGTGCAGTGCATCCCCAGTGGTGCCAGTGCACTCTCTGGACTCACTGCACTGCATCCCCAGTGGTGCCAGTGCACTCTCTGGACTCACTGCACTGCATCCCCAGTGGTGCCAGTGCACTCTCTGGACTCACTGCACTGCATCCCCAGTGGTTCCAGGGCACTCTCTGGACTCACGGCACTGCATCCCCAGTGGTGCCAGTGCGCTCTCTGAGCTCACTGCAGTGCATCCCCAGTGGTGCCAGTGCACTCTCTGGACTCACTGCACTGCATCCCCAGTGGTGCCAGTGCACTCTCTGGTCTCACTGCACTGCATCCCCAATGGTGCCAGTGCACTCTCTGGACTCACTGCACTGCATCCCCAGTGGTGCCACTGCACTCTCTGGACTCACTGCACTGCATCCCCAGTGGTGCCGGGGCACTCTCTGGACTCACTGCAGTGCATCCCCAGTGGTGCCAGTGCCCTCTGTGGACTCACTGCACTACATCCCCAGTAGGGCCAGTGCACTCTCTGCACTCACTGCACTGCATCCCCAGTGGTGCCAGTGAACTCTCTGGACTCACTGCACTGCATCCCTAGTGGTGCCAGTGCACTCTCTTGAGTCACTGCACTGCATCCCCAGTGGTGCCACTGTACTCTCTGGACTCACTGTAGTGCATCCCCACTGGTGCCAGTGCACTCTCTGGACTCACTGCACTGCACCCCCAGTGGTGCCAGTGCACTCTCTGGACTCACAGCACTGCATCCCCACTGGTGCCAGTGCACTCTCTGGACTCACTGCACTGCATCCCCAGTGGTGCCAGTGCACACTCTGGACTCACGGCACTGCATCCCCAGTGGTGCCAGTGCACTCTCTGGACTCACTGCACTGCATCCCCAGGGCTGCCAGGGTAGTCTCTGGACTCACTGCACTGCATCCCCAGTGGTGCCAAGGCACTCTCTGGACTCACTGCACTGCATTGCCATTGGTGCCAGTGCACTCTCTGGACTCATTGCAGTGCATCCCCAGTGGTGCCAGTGCACTCTCTGGACTCACGGCACTGCATCCCCCGTGGTGCCAGTGCACTCTCTGGACTCACTGCACTGCATCCCCAGTGGTGCCAGTGCACTCTCTGAACTCACTGAACTGCATCCCCAGTGGTGCCAGTGCACTCTCTGGACTCACTGCACTGCATCCCCAGTGGTGCCAGGGCACTCTCTGGACTCACTGCACTGCATCCCCAGTGGTGCCAGTGACCTCTCTGGACTCAGTGCAGTGCATTCCCAGTGGTTCCAGTGCACTCTCTGGACTCACCGGGGTGCATCCCCAATAGTGCCAGTGCCCTCTCTGGACTCACTGCAGTGCATCCCCAGTGGTGCCAGTGCGCTCTCTGGACTCACCGCACTGCATCCCCAGTGGTGCCAGTGCACTCTCTGGACTCACCGCACTGCATCCCCAGTGGTGCCAGTGCACTCTCTGGACTCATTTCACTGCATCCCCAGTGGTGCCAGTGCACTCTCTGGACTCACTGCACTGCATCCCCAGAGGTGCCAGTGCACTCTCTGGACTCACTGCACTGCATCCCCAGTGGTGCCAGTGCACTCTCTGAGCTCACTGCAGTGCATCCCCAGTGGTGCCAGTGCACTCTCTGGACTCACTGCACTGCATCCCCAATGGTGCCAGTGCACTCTCTGGACTCACTGCACTGCATCCCCAGTGGTGCCAGTGCACTCTCTGGACTCACTGCAGTGCATCCCCAGTGGTGCCGGGGCACTCTCTGGACTCACTGCAGTGCATCCCCAGTGGTGCCAGTGCACTCTCTGGACTCACTGCACTGCATCCCCAGTGGTGCCATTGCACTCTCTGGACTCACTGCAGTGCATCCCCAGTGGTGCCAGTGCACTCTCTGGACTCACAGCACTGCATCCCCAGTGGTGCCAAGGCACTCTCTGGACTCACAGCACTGCATCCCCACTGGTGCCAGTGCACTCTCTGGACTCACTGCACTGCATCCCCAGTGGTGCCAGTGCACACTCTGGACTCACGGCACTGCATCCCCAGTGGTGCTAGTGCACTCTCTGGACCAACGGCACTGCATCCCCACTGGTGCCAGTGCACTCTCTGGACTCACTGCACTGCATCCCCAGTGGTGCCAGGGCACTCTCTGGACTCACTGCACTGCATCCCCAGTGGTGCCAAGGCACTCTCTGGACTCACTGCACTGCATTGCCATTGGTGCCAGTGCACTCTCTGGACTCATTGCAGTGCATCCCCAGTGGTGCCAGTGCACTCTCTGGACTCACTGCAGTGCATCCCCAATCGTACCAGTGCAATCTCTGGTCTCACTGCAGTGCATCCCCAGTGGTGCCAGTGCGCTCTCTGGACTCATTTCACTGCATCCCCGGTGGTGTCAGTGCGCTCTCTGGACTCACGGCACTGCATCCCCAGTGGTGCCAGTGCACTCTCTGGACTCACTGTAGTGCATCCCCACTGGTGCCAGTGCACTCTCTGGACTCACTGCACTGCACCCCCAGTGGTGCCAGTGCACTCTCTGGACTCACAGCACTGCATCCCCACTGGTGCCAGTGCACTCTCTGGACTCACTGCACTGCATCCCCAGTGGTGCCAGTGCACACTCTGGACTCACGGAACTGCATCCCCAGTGGTGCCAGTGCACTCTCTGGACTCACTGCACTGCATCCCCAGTGGTGCCAGTGCACTCTCTGGACTCACTGCACTGCATTGCCATTGGTGCCAGTGCACTCTCTGGACTCATTGCAGTGCATCCCCAGTGGTGCCAGTGCACTCTCTGGACTCACGGCACTGCATCCCCAGTGGTGCCAGTGCACTCTCTGGACTCACTGCACTACATCCCCAGTGGTGCCAGGGCACTCTCTGGACTCACTGCACTGCATCCCCAGTGGTGCCAGTGCACTCTCTGGACTCACTGCACTGCATCCCCACTGGTGCCAGGGTACTCTCTGGACTGACTGCACTGCATCCCCAGTGGTGCCAGGGCACTCTCTGGACTCACTGCACTACATCCCCAGTGGTGCCAGTGCACTCTCTGAACTCACCGCACTGCATTCCCAGTGGTGCCAGTGCACTCTCTGGACTCTCTGCAGTGTATCCCCAGTGGTGCCAGTGCCCTCTCTGGACTCACTGCACTGCATCCCCGGTAGTGCCAGTGCACTCTCTGGACTCACTGCACTGCATCCCCAGTTGTGCCAGTGCACTCTCTGGACTCACTGCACTGCATCCCCAGTGGTGCCAGTGCACTCTCTGGACTCACTGCACTGCATCCCCAGTGGTGCCAGTGTATTCTCTGAACTCACTGCACTGCATCCCCAGTGGTGCCAGGGCATTCTCTGAACTCACTGCACTGCATCCCCAGTGGTTCCAGTGCACTCTCTGGACTCACTGCAGTGCATCCCCAGTGTTGCCAGTGCACTCTCTGGAGTCACTGCACTGCATCCCCAGTGGTGCCAGTGCCCTCTCTGGACTCACTGCACTGAATTCCCGGTGGTGCCAGTGCACTCTCTGGACTCACAGCACTGCATCCCCAGTGGTGCCAGTGAACTCTCTGGACGCACTGCACAGCATCCCCAGTGGTGCCAGTGCACTCTCTGGACTCACTGCACTGCATCCCCAGTGGTGCCAGTGCACTCTCTGGACTCACTGCACTGCATCCCCAGTGGTGCCAGTGCACACTCTGGACTCACTGCACTGCATCCCCAGTGGTGCCAGTGCACTCTCTGGACTCACGGCACTGCATCCCCAGTGGTGCCAGTGCACTCTCTGGACTCACTGCACTGCATCCCCAGTGGTATCAGGGTACTCTCTGGAATCACTGCACTGCATCCCCAGTGGTGCCAATGCACTCTCTGGACTCACTGCACTGCATCCCCAGTGGTGCCAGTGCACTCTCTGGACTCACTAATGACCATCCCCAGTGGTGCCAGTGCACTCTCTGGACTCACTGCACTTCATCCCCATTGGTGTCAGTGCACTCTCTGGACTCACCGGGCTGCATCCCCAGAGGTGCCAGTGCACTCTCTGGATCACTGCACTGCATCCCCAGTGGTGACAGTGCACTCTCTGGACTCACTGCACTGCATCCCCATTGGTGCCAGGGCACTCTCTGGACTCACTGCACTGCATCCCCAGTGGTGCCAGTGCACTCTTTGGACTCACTGCACTGCATCCCCAGTGGTGCCAGTGCACTCTCTGGACTCACTGCACTGCATCCCCAGTGGTGCCGGGGCACTCTCTGGACTGACTGCACTGCATCCCCAGTGGTGCCAGTGCACTCTCTTGAATCACTGCACTGCATCCCCAGTGGTGCCAGTGCACTCTCTGGACTCACTGCAGTGCATCTCCAATCGTACCAGTGCAATCTCTGGTCTCAATGCAGTGCATCCCCAGTGGTGCCAGTGCGCTCTCTGGACTCATTTCACTGCATCCCCGGTGGTGCCAGTGCGCTCTCTGGACTCACGGCACTGCATCCCCAGTGGTGCCAGTGCACTCTCTGGACTCACTGCAGTGCATCCCCAGTGGTGCCAGTGCACTCTCTGGACTCACTGCACTGCACCCCCAGTGGTGCCAGTGCACTCTCTGGACTCACAGCACTGCATCCCCACTGGTGCCAGTGCACTCTCTGGACTCACTGCACTGCATCCCCAGTGGTGCCAGTGCACACTCTGGACTCACGGAACTGCATCCCCAGTGGTGCCAGTGCACTCTCTGGACTCACTGCACTGCATCCCCAGTGGTGCCAGTGCACTCTCTGGACTCACTGCACTGCATCCCCAGTGGTGCCAGGGTACTCTCTAGACTCACTGTAGTGCATTCCCAGTTTTGCCAGTGCACTCTCTGGACTCACCGGGGTGCATCCCCAGTGGTGCCAGTGCACTCTCTGGACTCACGGCACTGCATCCCCAGTGGTGCCAGTGCACTCTCTGGACTCACTGCACTGCATCCCCAGTGGAGCCAGGGCACTCTCTGGACTCACTGCACTGCATCCCCAGTGGTGCCACTGCACTCTCTGGACTCACTGCACTGCATCCCCAGTGGTGTCAGGGCACTCTCTGGACTCACGGCACTGCATCCCCAGTGGTGCCAGTGACCTCTCTGGACTCAGTGCAGTGCATTCCCAGTGGTGCCAGTGCACTCTCTGGACTCACTGCACTGCATCCCCAGTGGTGCCAGTGCACTCTCTGGACTCACTGCACTGCATCCCCAGTGGTGCCAGTGCACTCTCTGGACTCACGGCACTGCATCCCCAGTGGTGCCAGGGCACTCTCTGGACTCACGGCACTGCATCCCCAGTGGTGCCAGTGACCTCTCTGGACTCAGTGCAGTGCATCCCCAGTGGTGCCAGGGCACTCTCTGGACTCACTGCACTGCATCCCCAGTGGTGCCAGTGCACTCTCTGGTCTCACTGCACTGCATCCCCAGTGGTGCCAGGGCACTCTCTGGACTCACGGCACTGCATCCCCAGTGGTGCCAGTGCACTCTCTGGACTCACTGCACTGCATCCCCAGTGGTGCCAGTGCACTCTCTGGTCTCACTGCACTGCATCCCCAGTGGTGCCAGGGCACTCTCTGGACTCACTGCACTGCATCCCCAGTGGTGCCACTGTACTCTCTGGACTCACTGTAGTGCATCCCCACTGGTGCCAGTGCACTCTCTGGACTCACTGCACTGCACCCCCAGTGGTGCCAGTGCACTCTCTGGACTCACAGCACTGCATCCCCAGTGGTGCCAGTGCACTCTCTGGACTCACTGCACTGCATCCCCAGTGGTGCCAGTGCACTCTCTGGACTCACTGCACTGCATCCCTAGTGGTGCCAGTGCACTCTCTTGAGTCACTGCACTGCATCCCCAGTGGTGCCACTGTACTCTCTGGACTCACTGTAGTGCATCCCCACTGGTGCCAGTGCACTCTCTGGACTCACTGCACTGCACCCCCAGTGGTGCCAGTGCACTCTCTGGACTCACAGCACTGCATCCCCACTGGTGCCAGTGCACTCTCTGGACTCACTGCACTGCATCCCCAGTGGTGCCAGTGCACACTCTGGACTCACGGCACTGCATCCCCAGTGGTGCCAGTGCACTCTCTGGACTCACTGCACTGCATCCCCAGTGCTGCCAGGGTAGTCTCTGGACTCACTGCACTGCATCCCCAGTGGTGCCAAGGCACTCTCTGGACTCACTGCACTGCATTGCCATTGGTGCCAGTGCACTCTCTGGACTCATTGCAGTACATCCCCAGTGGTGCCAGTGCACTCTCTGGACTCACGGCACTGCATCCCCAGTGGTGCCAGTGCACTCTCTGGACTCACTGCACTGCATCCCCAGTGGTGCCAGTGCACTCTCTGAACTCACTGAACTGCATCCCCAGTGGTGCCAGTGCACTCTCTGGACTCACTGCACTGCATCCCCAGTGGTGCCAGGGCACTCTCTGGACTCACTGCACTGCATCCCCAGTGGTGCCAGTGACCTCTCTGGACTCAGTGCAGTGCATTCCCAGTGGTTCCAGTGCACTCTCTGGACTCACCGCACTGCATCCCCAGTGGTGCCAGTGCACTCTCTGGACTCACCGCACTGCATCCCCAGTGGTGCCAGTGCACTCTCTGGACTCATTTCACTGCATCCCCAGTGGTGCCAGAGCACTCTCTGGACTCACTGCACTGCATCCCCAGTGGTGCCAGTGCACTCTCTGGACTCACTGCACTGCATCCCCAGTGGTGCCAGTGCACTCTCTGAGCTCACTGCACTGCATCCCCAGTGGTGCCAGTGCACTCTCTGGACTCACTGCACTGCATCCCCAATGGTGCCAGTGCACTCTCTGGACTCACTGCACTGCATCCCCAGTGGTGCCGGGGCACTCTCTGGACTCACTGCACTGCATCCCCAGTGGTGCCGGGGCACTCTCTGGACTCACTGCAGTGCATCCCCAGTGGTGCCAGTGCACTCTCTGGACTCACTGCACTGCATCCCCAGTGGTGCCAGTGAACTCTCTGGACTCACTGCACTGCATCCCCAGTGGTGCCAGTGCACTCTCTGGACTCACAGCACTGCATCCCCAGTGGTGCCAAGGCACTCTCTGGACTCACAGCACTGCATCCCCACTGGTGCCAGTGCACTCTCTGGACTCACTGCACTGCATCCCCAGTGGTGCCAGTGCACACTCTGGACTCACGGCACTGCATCCCCATTGGTGCTAGTGCACCCTCTGGACCAACGGCACTGCATCCCCAGTGGTGCCAGTGCACTCTCTGGACTCACTGCACTGCATCCCCAGTGGTGCCAGTGCACACTCTGGACTCACGGCACTGCAATCCCAGTGGTGCTAGTGCACCCTCTGGACCAACGGCACTGCATCCCCAGTGGTGCCAGTGCACTCTCTGGACTCACTGCACTGCATCCCCAGTGGTGCCAGGGCACTCTCTGGACTCACTGCACTGCATCCCCAGTGGTGCCAGTGACCTCTCTGGACTCAGTGCACTGCATCTCCAGTGCTGCCAGTGCACTCTCTGGACTCACCGGGGTGCATCCCCAATAGTGCCAGTGCCCTCTCTGGACTCACTGCAGTGCATCCCCAGTGGTGCCAGTGCACTCTCTGGACTCACTGCACTGCATCCCCAGTGGTGCCAGTGAACTCTCTGGACTCACTGCACTGCATCCCTAGTGGTGCCAGTGCACTCTCTTGAGTCACTGCACTGCATCCCCAGTGGTGCCACTGTACTCTCTGGACTCACTGTAGTGCATCCCCACTGGTGCCAGTGCACTCTCTGGACTCACTGCACTGCACCCCCAGTGGTGCCAGTGCACTCTCTGGACTCACAGCACTGCATCCCCACTGGTGCCAGTGCACTCTCTGGACTCACTGCACTGCATCCCCAGTGGTGCCAGTGCACACTCTGGACTCACGGCACTGCATCCCCAGTGGTGCCAGTGCACTCTCTGGACTCACTACATTGCATCCCCAGTGGTGCCAGGGTAGTCTCTGGACTCACTGCACTGCATCCCCAGTGGTGCCAAGGCACTCTCTGGACTCACTGCACTGCATTGCCATTGGTGCCAGTGCACTCTCTGGACTCATTGCAGTGCATCCCCAGTGGTGCCAGTGCACTCTCTGGACTCACGGCACTGCATCCCCAGTGGTGCCAGTGCACTCTCTGGACTCACTGCACTGCATCCCCAGTGGTGCCAGTGCACTCTCTGAACTCACTGAACTGCATCCCCAGTGGTGCCAGTGCACTCTCTGGACTCACTGCACTGCATCCCCAGTGGTGCCAGTGCACTCTCTGGACTCACTGCACTGCATCCCCAGTGGTGCCAGTGACCTCTCTGGACTCAGTGCAGTGCATTCCCAGTGGTTCCAGTGCACTCTCTGGGCTCACCGGGGTGCATCCCCAATAGTGCCAGTGCCCTCTCTGGACTCACTGCAGTGCATCCCCAGTGGTGCCAGTGCGCTCTCTGGACTCACCGCACTGCATCCCCAGTGGTGCCAGTGCACTCTCTGGACTCACCGCACTGCATCCCCAGTGGTGCCAGTGCACTCTCTGGACTCATTTCACTGCATCCCCAGTGGTGCCAGTGCACTCTCTGGACTCACTGCACTGCATCCCCAGTGGTGCCAGTGCACTCTCTGGACTCACTGAACTGCATCCCCAGTGGTGCCAGTGCACTCTCTGAGCTCACTGCAGTGCACCCCCAGTGGTGCCAGTGCACTCTCTGGACTCACTGCACTGCATCCCCAATGGTGCCAGTGCACTCTCTGGACTCACTGCACTGCATCCCCAGTGGTGCCACTGCACTCTCTGGACTCACTGCACTGCATCCCCAGTGGTGCCGGGGCACACTCTGGACTCACTGCAGTGCATCCCCAGTGGTGCCAGTGCACTCTCTGGACTCACTGCACTGCATCCCCAGTGGTGCCAGTGAACTCTCTGGACTCACTGCAGTGCATCCCCAGTGGTGCCAGTGCACTCTCTGGACTCACAGCACTGCATCCCCAGTGGTGCCAAGGCACTCTCTGGACTCACAGCACTGCATCCCCACTGGTGCCAGTGCACTCTCTGGACTCACTGCACTGCATCCCCAGTGGTGCCAGTGCACTCTCTGGACTCACGGCACTGCATCCCCAGTGGTGCTAGTGCACACTCTGGACCAACGGCACTGCATCCCCAGTGGTGCCAGTGCACTATCTGGACTCACTGCACTGCATCCCCAGTGGTGCCAGGGCACTCTCTGGACTCACTGCACTGCATCCCCAGTGGTGCCAAGGCACTCTCTGGACTCACTGCACTGCATTGCCATTGGTGCCAGTGCACTCTCTGGACTCACTGCACTGTCTCCCCAGTGGTGCCAGTGCACTCTCTGGACTCACGGCAGTGCATCCCCAGTGGTGCCAGTGCACTCTCTGGACTCACTGCGCTGCATCCCCAGTGGTGCCAGTGCACTCTCTGGACTCACTGCGCTGCATCCCCAGTGGTGCCAGTGCACTCTCTGGACTCACTGCGCTGTATCCCCAGTGGTGCAACTGCACTCTCTGGACTCACTGCACTGCATCCCCAGTGGTGCCAGTGCACTCTCTGGACTCACTGCACTGCATCCCCAGAGGTGCCAGTGCACTCTCTGGACTCACTGCAGTGCATCCCAGGTGGTGCCAGTGCACTATATGGACTCACTGCACTGCATCTCCAGCGGTGCCAGTGCACTCTCTGGACTCACTGCACTGCATCCCCAGTGGTGCCAGTGCACTCTCTGGACTCATTGCACTGCATCCCTAGTGGTGCCAGTGCACTATCTGTACTCACTGCACTGCATCCCAGGTGGTGCCAGTGCACTCTCTGGACTCACTGCACTGCATCTCCAGTGGTGCCAGTGCACTCTCTGGACTCACTGCACTGCATCCCCAGTGGTGCCAGTGCACTCTCTGGACTCACTGCACTGCATCCCCAGTGGTGCCAGTGCACTATCTGGACTCACTGCACTGCATCCCCAGTGGTGCCTGTGCACTCTCTGGACTAACTGCAGTGCATCCCCACTGGTGCCAGTGCACTCTCTGGACTCACTGCACTGCACCCCCAGTGGTGCCAGTGCACTCTCTGGACTCACTGCACTGCATCCCCAGAGGTGCCAGTGCACTCTCTGGACTCACTGCAGTACATCCCAGGTGGTGCCAGTGCACTACCTGGACTCATTGCACTGCATCTCCAGCGGTGCCAGTGCACTCTCTGGACTCACTGCACTGCATCCCTAGTGGTCCCAGTGGACTCTCTGGACTCACTGCACTTCATCCCCAGTGGTGCCAGTGCGCTCTCTGGACTCATTTCACTGCATCCCTAGTGGTGCCAGTGCACTCTCTGGACTCACTGCACTTCATCCCCAGTGGTGCCAGTGTGCTCTCTGGACTCATTTCACTGCATCTCCGGTGGTGCCAGTGCGCTCTCTGGACTCACGGCACTGCATCCCCAGTGGTGCCAAGGCACACTCTGGACTCACTGCACTGCATTGCCATTGGTGCCAGTGCACTCTCTGGACTCATTGCAGTGCATCCCCAGTGGTGCCAGTGCACTCTCTGGACTCACGGCACTGCATCCCCAGTGGTGCCAGTGCACTCTCTGGACTCACTGCACTGCATCCCCAGTGGTGCCAGTGCACTCTCTGAACTCACTGCACTGCATCCCCAGTGGTGCCAGTGCACTCTCTGGACTCACTGCACTGCATCCCCAGTGGTGCCAGGGCACTCTCTGGACTCACTGCACTGCATCCCCAGTGGTGCCAGTGACCTCTCTGGACTCAGTGCAGTGCATTCCCAGTGGTTCCAGTGCACTCTCTGGACTCACCGGGGTGCATCCCCAATAGTGCCAGTGCCCTCTCTGGACTCACTGCAGTGCATCCCCAGTGGTGCCAGTGCGCTCTCTGGACTCACTGCACTGCATCCCCAGTGGTGCCAGTGCACTCTCTGGACTCATTTCACTGCATCCCCAGTGGTGCCAGTGCACTCTCTGGACTCACTGCACTGCATCCCCAGTGGTGCCAGTGCACTCTCTGGACTCACTGCACTGCATCCCCAGTGGTGCCAGTGCACTCTCTGAGCTCACTGCAGTGCATCCCCAGTGGTGCCAGTGCACTCTCTGGACTCACCGCACTGCATCCCCATTGGTGCCAGTGCACTCTCTGGCCTCACTGCACTGCATCCCCAATGGTGCCAGTGCACTCTCTGGACTCACTGCACTGCATCCCCAGTGGTGCCACTGCACTCTCTGGACTCACTGCACTGCATCCCCAGTGGTGCCAGTGCACTCTCTGGACTCACTGCAGTGCATCCCCAGTGGTGCCAGTGCCCTCTGTGGACTCACTGCACTACATCCCCAGTAGGGCCAGTGCACTCTCTGGACTCACTGCACTGCATCCCCAGTGGTGCCAGTGAACTCTCTGGACTCACTGCACTGCATCCCTAGTGGTGCCAGTGCACTCTCTTGAGTCACTGCACTGCATCCCCAGTGGTGCCAGTGCACTCTCTGGACTCACTGTAGTGCATCACCACTGGTGCCAGTGCACTCTCTGGACTCACTGCACTGCACCCCCAGTGGTGCCAGTGCACTCTGTGGACTCACTGCAGTGCATCCCCAGTGGTGCCAGTGCACACTCTGGACTCACGGCACTGCATCCCCAGTGGTGCCAGTGCACTCTCTGGACTCACTGCACTGCATCCCCAGTGGTGCTAGTGCACTCTCTGGACTCACTGCACTGCATCCCCAGTGGTGCCAGTGCACTCTCTGTACTCACTGCACTGCATCCCCAGTGGTGCCAGGGCACTCTCTGGACTCACTGCACTGCATCCCCAGTGGTGCCAGTGACCTCTCTGGACTCAGTGCACTGCATGCCCAGTGGTGCCAGTGCACTCTCTGGACTCACGGGGGTGCATCGCCAATAGTGCCAGTGCCCTCTCTGGACTCACTGCAGTGCATCCCCAGTGGTGCCAGTGCACTCTCTGGACTCACTGCACTGCATCCCCAGTGGTGCCAGTGCACTCTCTGGACTCACTGCACTGCATCCCTAGTGGTGCCAGTGGACTCTCTGGACTCACTTCACTGCATCCCCAGTGGTGCCAGTGCACTCTCTGGACTCACTGCACTGCATCCCCAGTGGTGCCAGTGCACTACCTGTACTCACTGCACTGCATCCCAGGTGGTGCCAGTGCACTCTCTGGACTCACTGCACTGCATCCCCACTGGTGCCAGGGTACTCTCTGGACTCACTGCACTGCATCCCCAGTGGTGCCAGTGCACTCTCTGGACTCACTGCACTGCACAGCCACTGGTGCCAGTGCACTCTCTGGACTCACTGCACTGCATCCCCAGTGGTGCCCGTGCACTCTCTGGACTCACTGCACTGCATCCCCAGGGGTGCCCGTGCACTCTCTGGACTCACTGCACTGCATCCCCAGTGGTGCCAGTGCACTCTCTGGACTCACTGCACTGCATCCCCACTGGTGCCAGTGCGCTCTCTTGAGTCACTGCAGTGCATCCCCAGTGGTGCCAGTGCACTCTCTGGACTCACTCCATTGCATCCCCAGTGGTGCCAGTGCACTCTCTGGACTCACTGCACTGCATCCCCAGTGGTGCCAGTGCACTCTCTGGACTCACTGAACTGCATCCCCAGTGGTGCCAGTGCACTCTCTGGACTCACTGCACTACATCCCCAGTGGTGACAGTGCACTCTCTGGACTCACTAGCACTGCATCCCCAGTGTTGCCAGTGCACTCTCTGGACTCACTGTAGTGCATCCCCAGTGGTGCCAGTGCACTCTCTGGACTCACCGGGGTGCATCCCCAGTGGTGCCAGTGCACTCTCTGGACTCACTGCACTGCATCCCCAGTGGTGCCAGTGCACTCTCTGGACTCACTGCACTGCATCCACAGTGGTGCCAGGTCACACTCTGGACTCACTGCACTGCATCCCCAGTGGTGCCAGTGCACTCTCTGGACTCACGGCACTGCATCCCCAGTGGTGCCAGTGCACTCTCTGGATCACTGCACTGCATCCCCAGTGGTGCCAGTGGACTCTCTGGACTCACTGCACTGCATCCCCAGTGGTGCCAGTGCACTCTCTGGACTCACGGCACTGCATCCCCAGTGGTGCCAGTGCACTCTCTGGACTCACGGCACTGCATCCCCAGTGGTGCCAGTGCACTCTCTGGACTCACTGCACTGCATCCCCTGTGGTGCCAGTGCACACTGTGGACTCACGGCACTGCATCCCCAGTGGTGCTAGTGCACTCTCTGGACTGACGGCACTGCATCCCCAGTGGTGCCAGTGCACTCTCTGGACTCACTGCACTGCATCCCCACTGGTGCCAGGATACTCTCTGGACTCACTGCACTGCATCCCCAGTGGTGCCAGGGCACTCTCTGGACTCACTGCACTGCATCCCCGGTGGTGCCAGTGAACTCTCTGGACTCACTGCACTGCATCCCCACTGGTGCCAGGGTACTCTCTGGACTCACTGCACTGCATCCCCAGTGGTGCCAGGGTACTCTCTGGACTCACTGCACTGCATCCCCATTGGTGTCAGTTTACTCTCAGGACTCACTTATGACCATCCCCAGTGGTGCCAGTGCACTCTCTGGACTCACTGCACTGCATCCCCAGTGGTGCCAGTGCACTCTATGGATCACTGCACTGCATCCCCATTGGTGCCAGTGCACTCTATGGAGTCACTGCACTGCATCCCCAGGGGTGCCAGTGCACTCTCTGGACTCACTGCACTGCATCCCCATTGGTGCCAGTGCACTCTCTGGACTCACTAATGACCATCCCCAGTGGTGCCAGTGCACTCTCTGGACTCACTGCACTGCATCCCCAGTGGTGCCAGTGCACTCTCTGGATCACTGCAGTGCATCCCCAGTGGTGCCAGTGCACTCTATGGAGTCACTGCAGTGCATCCCCAGGGGTGCCAGTGCACTCTCTGGACTCACTGCAGTGCATCCCCAGTGGTGCCAGTGCACTCTCTGGACTCACTGCACTGCATCCCCAGTGGTGCAAGTGCACTCTCTGGACTCACTGCAGTGCATCCCCAGTGGTGCCAGTGCACTCTCTGCACTTACTGCACTGCATCCCCAGTGGTGCCAGTGCGCTCTCTGGACTCACTGCAGTGCATCCCCAGTGGTGCCAGTGCACTCTCTGGACTCACCGGGGTGCATCCCCAGTGGTGCCAGTGCACTCTCTGGACTCACTGCACCGCAACCCCAGTGGTGCCAGTGCACTCTCTGGACTCACTGCACTGCATCCCCAGTGGTGCCAGTGCACTCTCTGGACTCACCGGGGTGCATCCCCAGTGGTGCCAGTGCACTCTCTGGATCACTGCACTGAATTCCCGGTGGTGCCAGTGCACTCTCTGGACTGACGGCACTGCATCCCCAGGGGTGCCAGTGAACTCTCTGGACTCACTGCACTGTATCCCCAGTGGTGCCAATGCACTCTCTGGACTCACTGCACTGCATCCCCAGTGGTGCCAGTGCACTCTCTGGACTCACGGCACTGCATCCCCAGTGGTGCCAGTGCACACTCTGGACACACGGCACTGCATCCCCAGTGGTGCTAGTGCACTCTCTGGACTCACGGCACTGCATCCCCAGTGGTGCCAGTGCCCTCTCTGGACTCACTGCACTGCATCCCCACTGGTGCCAGGGCACTCTCTGGACTCACTGCACTGCATCCCCAGTGGTGCCAGTGCACTCTCTGGACTCACTGCACTGCATCCCCATTGGTGTCAGTTTACTCTCAGGACTCACTAATGACCATCCCCAGTGGTGCCAGTGCACTCTCTGGACTCACTGCACTGCATACCCAGTGGTGCCAGTGCACTCTCTGGACTCACCGGGGTGCATCCCCAGTGGTGCCAGTGCACTCTATGGATCACTGCACTGCATCCCCATTGGTGCCAGTGCACTCTATGGAGTCACTGCACTGCATCCCCAGGGGTGCCAGTGCACTCTCTGGACTCACTTCACTGCATCCCCATTGGTGCCAGTGCACTCTCTGGACTCACTAATGACCATCCCCAGTGGTGCCAGTGCACTCTCTGGACTCACTGCACTGCATCCCCAGTGGTGCCAGTGCACTCTCTGGACTCACTGCACTGCATCCCCAGTGGTGCCAGTGCACTCTCTGGATCACTGCAGTGCATCCCCAGTGGTGCCAGTGCACTCTATGGAGTCACTGCAGTGCATCCCCAGGGGTGCCAGTGCACTCTCTGGAGTCACTGCACTGCATCCCCAGTGGTGCCAGTGCACTCTCTGGACTCACTGCACTGCATCCCCAGTGGTGCAAGTGCACTCTCTGGACTCACTGCAGTGCATCCCCAGTGGTGCCAGTGCACTCTCTGCACTTACTGCACTGCATCCCCAGTGGTGCCAGTGCACTCTCTGGACTCACTGCAGTGCATCCCCAGTGGTGCCAGTGCACTCTCTGGACTCACCGGGGTGCATCCCCAGTGGTGCCAGTGCACTCTCTGGACTCACTGCACCGCAACCCCAGTGGTGCTAGTGCACTCTCCGGACTCACTGCACCGCATCCCCAGTGGTGCCAGTGCACTCTCTGGACTCACTGCACTGCATACCCAGTGGTGCCAGTGCACTCTCTGGACTCACTGCAGTACATCCCCAGTGGTGCCAGTGCACTCTCTAGACTCACCGGGGTGCATCCCCAGTGGTGCCAGTGCACTCTCTGGAGTCACTGCACTGCATCCCCAGTGGTGCCAGTGCACTCTCTGGACTCACTGCACTGCATCCCCAGTGGTGCCAGTGCACTCTCTGGACTCACTGGGGTGCATCCCCGGTGGTGCCAGTGCACTCTCTGGAGGCACCGGGGTTCTCCACTGGAAACTGCTTTCTTTACTTTGCTCTACGTTTCCTGGCACTGCTCGGACTTTCCTTGTACCAGTTTGCACTGCTTTGCTTTGCCTTGCTCTGCGTTGCCTTTCCGGGCCATGCTTTTTTCGTCCACGCTTTCCTTTTTCGTGCTTCGCTTCGCTTTGTATTCCTGGCACCTCTAGGTTTTACTTTCTCTGCTTTGCTTTGCCTTGCCTCAAACTGCTTTCTTTACTTTGCTCTACGTTTCCTGGCACTGCTGGGACTTTCCTTGTACCAGTTTGCACTGCTTTGCTTTGCCTTGCTCTGCGTTGCCTTCCCGGGCCATGCTTTTTCCGGCCACGCTTTCCTTTGTTTTGCTTCGCTTTGTATTCCTGCCATGGCTTTGCTTTACCTTCTCTGCTCTTCTTTGCTTTTCCTACGCCTGCTGTGCTTTGCCTTGCCTCCTCAAACTGCTTTCTTTCTTTTGCTCTACATTTCCTGGCACTGCTTTGCTTTTCCTTGTGCTACTTTCCTTTGCTTTGCTCTGCCTTGCACTGCTTTGCCTTTCCTGGATACGCTTTACTTTGCTTTTCCTGGCCCTGCTTTGCTTGGTCTTTTTTTTTGCGTTTTTTTGTTTTGTTTGTTTGTTTGTTTGTTTGTTTTATTTTAATATAGATACATTTTCATTGCATTGCTTTGTTTTATTTTTGGACCTTTTTGCTTTGGTTTTCCTGGCTGCGCTTTGCTTTTCCTGGCCATGCTTTTTCAGGCCATGCTTTCCTTTGTTTTCCTTTGCTTCGTATTCCTGCCACGGCTTTGCTTTACCTTCTCTGCTCTGCTTTGCTTTTCCTACCCCTGCTGTGCTTTGTCTCGCCTCAAACTGCTTTCTTTACTTTGCTCTACGTTTCCTGGCACTGCTGGGACTTTCCTTGTACGAGTTTGCACTGCTTCGCTTTGCCTTGCTCTGCGTTGCCTTTCCGGGCCATGCTTTTTCAGGCCATGCTTTCCTTTGTTTTGCTTTGCTTTGTATTCCTGGCACTGCTTTGCTTTTCCTTCTCTATGTTGCTTTCTTTTCCTACCCCTGCTGTGCTTTGCCTTGCCTCCTCAAACTGCTTTCTTTCTTTTGCTCTACATTTCCTGGCACTGCTTTGCTTTTCCTTGTGCTACTTTCCTTTGCTTTGCTCTGCCTTGCACTGCTTTGCCTTTCCTGGACACGCTTTACTTTGCTTTTCCTGGCCCTGCTTTGCTTGTTGGTTTTTTTTGCCTTTTATTTTATTTATTTTATTTTATTTTATTTTTTTAATATATATACATATTCATTGCATTGCTTTGTTTTATTTTTGGACCTTTTGGCTTTGGTTTTCCTGGCCGCGCTTTGCTTTTCCTGGCCATGCTTTTTCAGGCCACGCTTTCCTTTGTCTTGCTCTGCTTTTATTCCTGGCACCTCTTGGTTTTACTTTCTTTGCTCTGCTTTGCTTTTCCTACCCCTGCTGTGCTTTGCCTTGCCTCAAACTGCTTTCTTTCATTTCCTCTACGTTTCCTGGCACTGCTGGGACTTTCCTTGTGCAAGTTTGTACTGCTTTGCTTTGCCTTGCTCGGCTTTCCTCTTCATTGCTCTGCTGTCCTGTGTTGCGCTAGGCTTCCTTCGCAGACTGTCCCGACGATTTTGCCGATGAGGCTATCGGTATATTTAGGAACGCATAAACCCTCAGACACACAGCTGGGCCTCCCCGCAGCCCGGACACTGTCCCCTCGCAACTCGAGGGTGGGGGCAGCAGGCCCAGCCACCTGACATGGTCAGTTCTGTGGCCCCAGCCGTGTGGCCTGCCGCTAGGCGGGCCCCACTGCTCCCCGTCTGGGGACGGTGTTGGGTGAGGTTTTGAACGACGATCAGTAAATACATGATTCCCACAACTACATTGGATGGAAGCCAACAATCAATCAATCAATAAATAAATAAATAAAGATAAAACCAGGTAAAGCAAGACATGGTTCTTGCCCGCTGTCACGGCGGACTATGAGGTGTCAGGGAGGCCGGGGAGCGGGCGAGCAGGGTACAGCCACCGTCCGAGTCTGGCCGCCAGCTCTACCCGGCATGAGGGCCCTGCGGTCTTTGCCCCGCAGACACTGGGAACCGGCAGGAGGGCTGGCCGCCAGCTCCTTACATTTGCTTCGCTTCTCTTTCTTTTTCCTTGCTCTGCTTTGCTTTGCTCTGCTCTTCCGGGCACACTTTTGCTTTTCCTTCTCTACTTTGCTCTGCTTTTCTTGCCCCTGCTTTGCTTTGCTTTGCCTCAGATTGCTTTGCTTTGCTTTGTTTGCTCTGTCTTTCCTGGCAATGCTTTGCTTTTCCTCGTGCTACTTCGCTTTGCTTTGCTTTGCCTTGCTCTGCTTTGCCTCCACTGGCCATGTTTTCTTTTGCTTTTTCAGGCCACGCTTTCCTTTGTCTTGCTTTGCTTTGTATTCCTGGCACTGTTTTGCTTTACCTTCTCTGCTCTGCTTTGCTTTTCCTACCCCTGCTGTGCTTTGCCTTGCTTCCTCAAACTGCTTTCTTCCTTTTGCTCTACATTTCCTGGCACTGCTTTGCTTTTCCTTGTGCTACTTCACTTTGCTTTGCTCTGCCTTGCACTGCTTTGCCTTTCCTGGACACGCTTTACTTTGCTTTTCCTGGCCCTGCTTTGCTTGTTGGTTTTTTTTGCCTTTTATTTTATTTTATTTTATTTTTTTAATATACATACATATTCATTGCATTGCTTTGTTTTATTTTTGGACCTTTTGGCTTTGGTTTTCCTGGCCGCGCTTTGCTTTTCCTGGCCATGCTTTTTCAGGCCACGCTTTCCTTTGTCTTGCTCTGCTTTTATTCCTGGCACCTCTTGGTTTTACTTTCTTTGCTCTGCTTTGCTTTTCCTACCCCTGCTGTGCTTTGCCTTGCCTCAAACTGCTTTCTTTCATTTCCTCTACGTTTCCTGGCACTGCTGGGACTTTCCTTGTGCAAGTTTGTACTGCTTTGCTTTGCCTTGCTCGGCTTTCCTCTTCATTGCTCTGCTGTCCTGTGTTGCGCTAGGCTTCCTTCGCAGACTGTCCCGCCGATTTTGCCAATGAGGCTATTGGTATATTTAGGAACGCATAAACCCTCAGACACACTGCTGGGCCTCCCCGCAGCCCGGACACTGTCCCCTCGCAACTCGAGGGTGGGGGCAGCAGGCCCAGCCACCTGACATGGTCAGTTCTTTGGCCCCAGCCGTGTGGCCTGCCGCTAGGCGGGCCCCACTGCTCCCCGTCTGGGGACGGTGTTGGGTGAGGTTTTGAACGACGATCAGTAACTACATGATTCCCACAACTACATTGGATGGAAGCCAACAATAAATAAATAAATAAATAAATAAATAAAGATAAAACCAGGTAAAGCAAGACATGGTTCTTGCCCGCTGTCACGGCGGACTATGAGGTGTCAGGGAGGCCGGGGAGCGGGCGAGCAGGGTACAGCCACCGTCCGAGTCTGGCTGCCAGCTCTACCCGGCATGAGGGCCCTGCGGTCTTTGCCCCGCAGACACTGGGAACCGGCAGGAGTGCTGGCCGCCAGCTCCTTACATTTGCTTCGCTTCTCTTTCTTTTTCCTTGCTCTGCTTTGCTTTGCTCTGCTCTTCCGGGCACACTTTTGCTTTTCCTTCTCTACTTTGCTCTGCTTTTCTTGCCCCTGCTTTGCTTTGCTTTGCCTCAGATTGCTTTGCTTTGCTTTGTTTGCTCTGTCTTTCCTGGCAATGCTTTGCTTTTCCTCGTGCTACTTCGCTTTGCTTTGCTTTGCTTTGCCTTGCTCTGCTTTGCCTCCACTGGCCATGTTTTCTTTTGCTTTTTCAGGCCACGCTTTCCTTTGTTTTGCTTTGCTTTGTATTCCTGCCACGGCTTTGCTTTACCTTCTCTGCTCTGCTTTGCTTTTCCTACCCCTGCTGTGCTTTGCCTTGCTTCCTCAAACTGCTTTCTTCCTTTTGCTCTACATTTCCTGGCACTGCTTTGCTTTTCCTTGTGCTACTTCACTTTGCTTTGCTCTGCCTTGCACTGCTTTGCCTTTCCTGGACACGCTTTACTTTGCTTTTCCTGGCCCTGCTTTGCTTGGGGTTTTTTTGACTTTTTTTTTTTTTTTTTTTTTTTTTTCCTTTAGGTATATATTCATTGCATTGCTTTGTATTATTTTTGGACCTTTTTACTTTTTTTTCCTGGCCGCGCTTTGCTTTTCCTGACCCTGCTTTTTCAGGCCATGCTTTCCTTTGTCTTGCTTCGCTTCGTATTCCTGGCACCTCTTGGTTTTACTTTCTCTGCTCTGCTTTGCTTTTCCTACCCCTGCTGTGCTTTGCCTCGCCTCAAACTGCTTTCTTTACTTTGCTCTACCTTTCCTGGCACTGCTGGGACTTTCCTTGTACAAGTTTGCACTGCTTCACTTTGCCTTGCTCTGCGTTGCCTTTCCTGGCCATGCTTTTTCAGGCCATGCTTTCCCTTGCCTTGCTTTGCTTTGTTTCCCTGCCACGGCTTTGCTTTACCTTCTCTGCTGTGCTTTGCTTTTCCTACTCCTGCTGTGCTTTGCCTCGCCTCAAACTGCTTTCTTTACTTTGCTCTACGTTTCCTGGCACTGCTGGGACTTTCCTTGTACGAGTTTGCACTGCTTCACTTTGCCTTGCTCTGCGTTGCCTTTCCTGGCCATGCTTTTTCAGGCCATGCTTTCCCTTGCCTTGCTTTGCTTTGTTTCCCTGCCACGGCTTTGCTTTACCTTCTCTGCTGTGCTTTGCTTTTCCTACTCCTGCTGTGCTTTGCCTCGCCTCAAACTGCTTTCTTTACTTTGCTCTACGTTTCCTGGCACTGCTGGGACTTTCCTTGTACAAGTTTGCACTGCTTTGCTTTGCCTTGTTCGGCTTTACTCTTCATTGCTCTGCTCTCCTGTGCTGCGCTAGGCTTCCTTTGCAGACGGTCCCGACGATTTTGCCGATGAGGCTATCGGTATATTTCGGAACGCATAAACGCTCAGACACACAGCTGGGCCTCCCCACAGCCCGGACACTGTCCCCTCGCAACTCGAGGGTGGGGGCAGCAGGCCCAGCCACCCGACATGGTCAGTTCTGTGGCCCCAGCCGTGTGGCCTGCCGCTAGGCGGGCCCCACTGCTACCCATCTGGGGACAGCGTTGGGTGAGGTTTTCAACGACGGTAAGTAACTACATGATTCCCACAACTACATTGGATGGAAGCCAACAATAAATAAATAAATAAATAAATAAATAAAGATAAAACCAGGTAAAGCAAGACATGGTTCTTGCCCGCTGTCACGGCGGACTATGAGGTGTCAGGGAGGCCAGGGAGCGGGCGAGCAGGGTACAGCCACCGTCCGAGTCTGGCCGCCAGCTCTACCCGGCATGAGGGCCCTGCGGTCTTTGCCCCGCAGACACTGGGAACCGGCAAGAGGGCTGGCCGCCAGCTCCTTACATTTGCTTCGCTTCTCTTTCTTTTTCCTTGCTCTGCTTTGCTTTGCTCTGCTCTGCTCTTCCGGGCACACTTTTGCTTTTCCTTCTCTGCTTTCCTCTGCTGTTCCTGCCCCTGCTTTGCTTTGCTTTGCCTCAGATTGCTTTGCTTTGCTTTTGTTGCTCTGTCTTTCCTGGTAATGCTATGCTTTTCCTCGTGCTACTTCACTTTGCCTTGCTTTGTTTTGCCTTGCTCTGCTTTGCCTCCACTGGCCATGCTTTCTTTTGCTTTTTCCGGCCACGCTTTCCTTTGTTTTGCTTCGCTTTGTATTCCTGCCACGGCTTTGCTTTACCTTCTCTGCTCTTCTTTGCTTTTCCTACGCCTGCTGTGCTTTGCCTTGCCTCCTCTAACTGCTTTCTTTCTTTTGCTCTACATTTCCTGGTACTGCTTTGCTTTTCCTTGTGCTACTTTCCTTTGCTTTGCTCTGCCTTGCACTGCTTTGCCTTTCCTGAACATGCTTTACTTTGCTTTTCCTGGCTCTGTTTTGCTTGGTTTTTTTTTTGCGTTTTTTTTTTTTTTTTCTTTTTTTTTTTTAATATAGTTACACATTCATTGCATTGCTTTTTTTTATTTTTGGACCTCTTTGCTTTGGTTTTCCTGGCCGCGCTTTGCTTTGCCTGGCCCTGCTTGTCATTTCTTTTCCTTATGCCGCATTCTTTTCCCTAGCAGGGCTTTGCTTTGCCTTGCTCGGCTTTGCCTCCATTGGCCATGTTTTCTTTTGCTTTTCAGGCCACGCTTTCCTTTGTTTTGCTTGGCTTTGTATTCCTGCCACGGCTTTGCTTTACCTTCTCTGCTCCGCTTTGCTTTTCCTACCCCTGCTCTGCTTTGCCTTGCCTCCAACTGCTTTTTTTACTTTGCTCTACGTTTCCTGGCACTGCTGGGACTTTCCTTGTACAAGTTTGCACTGCTTTGCTTTGCCTTGCTCTGCGTTGCCTTTCCTGGCCATGCGTTTTCAGGCCACGCTTTCCTTTGTTTTCCTTTGCTTCGTATGCCTGGCACCTCTTGGTTTTACCTTCTCTGCTCTGCTTTGCTTTTCCTACCCCTGCTGTGCTTTGCCTTGCCTCCAACTGCTTTCGTTACTTTGCTCTACCTTTCCTGGCACTGCTGGGACTTTCCTTGTACAAGTTTGCACTGCTTTGCTTTGCCTTGCTCTGCGTTGCCTTTCCTGGCCATGCGTTTTCAGGCCACGCTTTCCTTTGTTTTCCTTTGCTTCGTATTCCTGGCACCTCTTGGTTTTACCTTCTCTGCTCTGCTTTGCTTTTCCTACCCCTGCTGTGCTTTGCCTCGCCTCAAACTTCTTTCTTTACTTTGCTCTACGTTTCCTGGCACTGCTGGGACTTTCCTTGTACAAGCTTGCACTGCTTCGCTTTGCCTTGCTCTGCGTTGCCTTTCCTGACCATGCTTTTTCAGGCCATGCTTTCCCTTGTCTTGCTTCGCTTTGTTTTCCTGCCACAGCTTTGCTTTACCTTCTCTGCTGTGCTTTGCTTTTCCTACCCCTGCTGTGCTTTGCCTTGCCTCAAACTGCTTTCTTTACTCTGCTCTACGTTTCCTGGCACTGCTGGGACTTTCCTTGTACCAGTTTGCACTGCTTTGCTTTGCCTTGCTCTGCTTTCCTCTTCATTTCTCTGCTCTCCTGTGCTGCGCTAGGCTTCCTTTGTAGACTGTCCCGACGATTTTGCCGATGAGGCTATCGGTATATTTCGGAACGCATAAACCCTCAGACACACAGCTGGGCCTCCCCGCAGCCCGGACACTGTCCCCTCGCAACTCGAGGGTGGGGGCAGCAGGCCCGGCCACCCGACATGGTCAGTTCTGTGGCCCCAGCTGTGTGGCCTGCCGCTAGGCGGGCCCCACTGCTATTTGTCTGGGGACGGCGTTGGGTGAGGTTTTCAACGACGGTAAGTAACTACATGATTCCCACAACTACATTGGATGGAAGCCAACAATAAATAAATAAATAAATAAATAAATAAATAAATAAATAAATAAAGATAAAACCAGGTAAAGCAAGACATGGTTCTTGCCCGCTGTCACGGCGGACTATGAGGTGTCAGGGAGGCCGGGGAGCGGGCGAGCAGGGTACAGCCACCGTCTTAGTCTGGCCGCCAGCTCTACCCGGCATGAGGGCCTTGCGGTCTTTGCCCCGCAGACACTGGGAACCGGCAGGAGGGCTGGCCGCCAGCTCCTTACATTTGCTTCGCTTCTCTTTCTTTTTCCTTGCTCTGCTTTGCTTTGCTCTGCTCTGCTCTTCCGGGCACACTTTTGGTTTTCCTTCTCTACTTTCCTCTGCTGTTCCTGCCCCTGCTGTGCTTTGCCTCAGATTGCTTTGCTTTGCTTTGTTTGCTTTGTCTTTCCTGGCAATGCTTTGCTTTTCCTCATGCTACTTCGCTTTGCTTTGCTTTGCTTTGCCTTGCTCTGCTTTGCCTCCACTGGCCATGTTTTCTTTTGCTTTTTCAGGCCACGCTTTCCTTTGTTTTGCTTTGCTTTGTATTCCTGCCACGGCTTTGCTTTACCTTCTCTGCTCTGCTTTGCTTTTCCTACCCCTGCTGTGCTTTGCCTTGCCTCAAACTGCTTTCGTTACTTTGCTCTACGTTTCCTGGCACTGCTGGGACTTTCCTTGTTCGAGTTTGCACTGCTTTGCTTTGCCTTGCTCTGCGTTGCCTTTCCTGGCCATGCTTTTTCAGGCCATGCTTTCCTTTGTTTTCCTTTGCTTCGTATTCTTGGCACCTCTTGGTTTTACCTTCTCTGCTCTGCTTTGCTTGTCCTACCCCTGCTGTGCTTTGCCTTGCCTCAAACTGCTTTCTTTACTTTGCTCTACGTTTCCTGGCACTGCTGGGACTTTCCTTGTACGAGTTTGCACTGCTTTCCTTTTTCCTTGCTCTGCTTTGCCTCCACTGGCCATGTTTTCTTTTGCTTTTTCTGGCCATGCTTTCCTTTGTCTTGCTTCGCTTCGCTTTGTATTCCTGGCACCTCTAGGTTTTACTTTCTCTGCTCTGCTTTGCCTTGCCTCCAACTGCTTTCGTTACTTTGCTCTACCTTTCCTGGCCCTGCTGGGACTTTCCTTGTACGAGTTTGCACTGCTTTGCTTTGCCTTGCTCTGCTTTGCCTTTCCTGGCCGTGCTTTTTCCGGCCACGCTTTCCTTTGTTTTGCTTTGCTTTTTATTCCAGGCACCTCTTGGTTTTACTTTCTCTGCTCTGCTCTGTTTTTCCTACCCCTGCTGTGCTTTGCCTTGCCTCCTCAAACTGCTTTCTTTCTTTTGCTCTACATTTCCTGGCCCTGCTTTGCTTTTCCTTGTTCTACTTTCCTTTGCTTTGCTCTGCCTTGCACCGCTTTGCCTTTCCTGGACACGCTTTTCTTTGCTTTTCCTGGCCCTGCTTTGCTTGGTCTTTTTTTTGCGTTTTTTTGTTTTGTTTGTTTGTTTGTTTGTTTGTTTTATTTTAATATAGATACATTTTCATTGCATTGCTTTGTTTTATTTTTGGACCTTTTTGCTTTGGTCTTCCTGGCCACGCTTTGCTTTTCCTGGCCATGCTTTTTCAGGCCATGCTTTCCTTTGTCTTGCTTCGCTTCGGTTTGTATTCCTGGCACCTCTTGGTTTTACTTTCTCTGCTCTGCTTTGCCTCGCCTCAAACTGCTTTCGTTACTTTGCTATACGTTACCTGGCCCTGCTGGGACTTTCCTTGTACAAGTTTGCACTGCTTTGCTTTGCCTTGCTCTGCTTTGCCTTTCCTGGCCATGCTTTTTCAGGCCATGCTTTCCTTTGTTTTCCTTTGCTTCGTATTCCTGCCACGGCTTTGCTTTACCTTCTCTGCTCTGCTTTGCTTTTCCTACCCCTGCTGTGCTTTGTCTCACCTCAAACTGCTTTCTTTACTTTGCTCTACGTTTCCTGGCCCTGCTGGGACTTTCCTTGTACAAGTTTGCACTGCTTCGCTTTGCCTTGCTCTGCGTTGCCTTTCCGGGCCATGCTTTTTCAGGCCATGCTTTCCTTTGTTTTGCTTTGCTTTGTATTCCTGGCACTGCTTTGCTTTTCCTTCTCTACGTTGCTTTCTTTTCCTACCCCTGCTGTGCTTTGCCTTGCCTCCTCAAACTGCTTTCTTTCTTTTGCTCTACATTTCCTGGCACTGCTTTGCTTTTCCTTGTGCTACTTTCCTTTGCTTTGCTCTGCCTTGCACTGCTTTGCCTTTCCTGGACACGCTTTACTTTGCTTTTCCTGGCCCTGCTTTGCTTGTTGGTTTTTTTTGCCTTTTATTTTATTTTATTTTTTTTTTTATACTTTAGATACATATTCATTGCATTGCTTTGTTTTATTTTTGGACCTTTTGGCTTTGGTTTTCCTCGCCGCGCTTTGCTTTTCCTGGCCATGCTTTTTCAGGCCACGCTTTCCTTTGTTTTCCTTTGCTTCGTATACTTGCCACGGCTTTGCTTTACCTTCTCTGCTCTGCTTTGCTTTTCCTACCCCTGCTGTGCTTTGTCTTGCCTCCTCAAACTGCTTTCTTTACTTTGCTCTATGTTTCCTGGCACTGCTGGGACTTTCCTTGTACAAGTTTGCACTGCTTCGCTTTGCCTTGCTCTGCGTTGCCTTTCCTGGCCATGCTTTTTCCGGCCACGCTTTCCTTTGTCTTGCTTCGCTTTGTATTCCTGGCACCTCTTGGTTTTACTTTCTCTGCTCTGCTTGTCCTACCCCTGCTGTGCTTTGCCTTGCCTCAAACTGCTTTCGTTACTTTGCTCTACGTTTCCTGGCCCTGCTGGGACTTTCCTTGTACAAGTTTGCACTGCTTTGCTTTGCCTTGCACTGCTTTGCCTCCACTGGCCATGTTTTCTTTTGCTTTTTCAGGCCACGCTTTCCTTTGTCTTGCTTCGCTTCGCTTTGTATTCCTGGCACCTCTTGGTTTTACTTTCTCTGCTCTGCTTTGCCTTGCCTCCAACTGCTTTCTTTACTTTGCTCTACGTTTCCTGGCACTGCTGGGACTTTCCTTGTTCGAGTTTGCACTGCTTTGCTTTGCCTTGCTCTGCATTGCCTTTCCTGGCCATGCTTTTTCAGGCCATGCTTTCCGTTGTTTTGCTTCGCTTTGTATTCCTGCCACGGCTTTGCTTTACCTTCTCTGCTCTGCTTTGCTTTTCCTACCCCTGCTGTGCTTTGCCTCGCCTCCAACTGCTTTCGTTACTTTGCTCTACCTTTCCTGGCACTGCTGGGACTTTCCTTGTACGAGTTTGCACTGCTTTGCTTTGCCTTGCTCTGCGTTGCCTTTCCTGGCCATGCTTTTTCAGGCCATGCTTTCCTTTGTTTTCCTTTGCTTCGTATGCCTGGCACCTCTTGGTTTTACTTTCTCTGCTCTGCTTTGCTTTTCCTACCCCTGCTGTGCTTTGCCTCGCCTCAAACTGCTTTCGTTACTTTGCTCTACGTTTCCTGGCACTGCTGGGGCTTTCCTTGTGCCAGTTTGCACTGCTTTCCTTTGCCTTGCTCTGCGTTGCCTTTCCTGGCCATGCTTTTTCAGGCCATGCTTTCCTTTGTTTTCCTTTGCTTTGTATTCCTGCCACGGCTTTGCTTTACCTTCTCTGCTCTGCTTTGCTTTTCCTACCCCTGCTGTGCTTTGCCTTGCCTCAAACTGCTTTCGTTACTTTGCTCTACCTTTCCTGGCACTGCTGGGACTTTCCTTGTACCAGTTTACACTGCTTTGCTTTGCCTTGCTCTGCTTTGCCTTTCCTGGCCATGCTTTTTCAGGCCATGCTTCCCTTTGTTTTCCTTTGCTTCGTATTCCTGGCGCCTCTTGGTTTTACCTTCTATGCTCTGCTTTGCTTTTCCTACCCCTGCTGTGCTTTGCCTTGCCTCCTCAAACCGCTTTCGTTACTTTGCTCTACCTTTCCTGGCACTGCTGGGACTTTCCTTGTACAAGTTTGCACTGCTTTGCTTTGCCTTGCTCGGCTTTCCTCTTCATTGCTCTGCTCTCCTGTGCTGCGCTAGGCTTCCTTTGCAGACCATCCCGACGATTTTGCCGATGAGGCTATCGGTATATTTCGGAACGCATAAACCCTCAGACACACTGCTGGGCCTCCCCGCAGCCCGGACACTGTCCCCTCGCAACTCGAGGGTGGGGGCAGCAGGCCCAGCCACCCGACACGGTCAGTTCTGTGGCCCCAGCCGTGTGTCCTGCTGCTAGGCGGGCCCCACTGCTACCCGTCTGGGGACGGCGTTGGGTGAGGTTTTGAACGACGATCAGTAAATATGTGATTCCCACAACTACATTGGATGGAAGGCAACAATAAATAAATAAATAAATGCAGGGAAAAAAGAAAAAAGAAAAAAAAAAAAAAAGGTAAAGCAAGACATGGTTCTTGCCCACTGTCACGGCGGACTATGAGGGTTCAGGGAGGCCGGGGAGCGGGCGAGCAAGGTACAGCCACCGTCCGAGTCTGGCCGCCAGCTCTACCCAGCATGAGGGCCCTGCGGTCTTTGCCCCGCAGACACTGGGAACCGGCAGGAGTGCTGGCCGCCAGCTCCTTACATTTGCTTCGCTTCTCTTTGTTTTTCCTTGCTCTGCTTTGCTTTGCTCTGCTCTACCGGGCACAGTTTTGCTTTTCCTTCTCTGCTTTCCTCTGCTGTTTTTGCCTCTGCTTTGCTTTCCTTTGCCTCAGATTGGTTTGCCTCAGATTACTTTTATTTTTTTTGTTGTTGTTGTTTCTTTTTTTTTTCTTTTTTTTTTTTTTTGTTAATATAGATACATATTCATTTTATTGCTTTGTTTTATTTCTGGACCTTTTTGCTTTGGTTTTCCTGGCCGCGTTTGCTTTCCCTGGCCCTGCCTGTCATTTCTTTTCATTATGCCGCATTCTTTTCCCTAGCAGGGCTTTGCTTTGCCTTGCTCGGCTTTCCTCTTCATTGCTCTGCTCTCCTGTGCTGCGCTAGGCTTCCTTTGCAGACCGTCCCGACGATTTTGCCGATGAGGCGATCGGTATATTTCGGAACGCATAAACCCTCAGACACACAGCTGGGCCTCCCCGCAGCCCGGACACTGTCCCCTCGCAACTCGAGGGTGGGGGCAGCAGGCCCGGCCACCCGACATGGTCAGTTCTGTGGCCCCAGCCGTGTGGCCTGCCGCTAGGCGGGCCCCACTGCTATTCGTCTGGGGACGGCGTTGGGTGAGGTTTTCAACGACGGTAAGTAACTACATGATTCCCACAACTACAGTTGATGGAAGGCAAGAATAAATAAAAATATAAATAAATAAATAAATAAATAAATATAAAACCAGGTAAAGCAAGACATGGTTCTTGCCCGCTGTCACGGCGGACTATGAGGTGTCAGGGAGGCCGGGGAGCGGGCGAGCAGGGTACAGCCACCGTCCGAGTCTGGCCGCCAGCTCTACCCGGCATGAGGGCCCTGCGGTCTTTGCCCCGCAGACACTGGGAACTGGCAGGAGGGCTGGCCGCCAGCTCCTTACATTTGCTTCGCTTCTCTTTCTTTTTCCTTGCTCTGCTTTGCTTTGCTCTGCTCTGCTCTTCCGGGCACACTTTTGGTTTTCCTTCTCTGCTTTCCTCTGCTGTTCCTGCCCCTGCTTTGCTTTGCTTTGCCTCAGATTGCTTTGCTTTGCTTTGTTTGCTTTGTCTTTCCTGGCAATGCTTTGCTTTTCCTCGTGCTACTTCACTTTGCTTTGCTTTGCTTTGTCTTGCTCTGCTTTGCCTCCACTGGCCATGTTTTCTTTTGTTTTTCAGGCCACGCTTTCCTTTGTTTTGCTTTGCTTTGTATTCCTGCCACGGCTTTGTTTTACCTTCTCTGCTCGGCTTTGCTTTTCCTACCCCTGCTGTGCTTTGCCTCGCCTCAAACTGCTTTCTTTACTTTGCTCTACGTTTCCTGGCACTGCTGAGACTTTCCTTGTACCAGTTTGCACTGCTTTGCTTTGCCTTGCTCTGGGTTGCCTTTCCGGGCCATGCTTTTTCAGGCCACGCTTTCCTTTGTTTTGCTTCGCTTTGTATTCCTGCCACGGCTTTGCTTTACCTTCTCTGCTCTGCTTTGCTTTTCCTACGCCTGCTGTGCTTTGCCTTGCCTCCTCTAACTGCTTTCTTTCTTTTGCTCTACATTTCCTGGTACTGCTTTGCTTTTCCTTGTGCTACTTTCCTTTGCTTTGCTCTGCCTTGCACTGCTTTGCCTTTCCTGGACACGCTTTACTTTGCTTTTCCTGGCTCTGCTTTGCTTGGTCTTTTTTTTGCGTTTTTTTTGTTTGTTTGTTTGTTTTTTTAATATAGTTACACATTCATTGCATTGCTTTGTTTTATTTTTGGACCTCTTTGCTTTGGTTTTCCTGGCCGCGCTTTGCTTTCCCTGGCCCTGCTTGTCATTTCTTTTCCTTATGCCGCATTCTTTTCCCTAGCAGGGCTTTGCTTTGCCTTGCTCGGCTTTGCCTCCACTGGCCATGTTTTCTTTTGCTTTTCAGGCCACGCTTTCCTTTGTCTTGCTTTGCTTTGTATTCCTGCCACGGCTTTGCTTTACCTTCTCTGCTCCGCTTTGCTTTTCCTACCCCTGCTCTGCTTTGCCTTGCCTCCAACTGCTTTCTTTACTTTGCTCTACGTTTCCTGGCACTGCTGGGACTTTCCTTGTACAAGTTTGCACTGCTTTGCTTTGCCTTGCTCTGCGTTGCCTTTCCTGGCCATGCTTTTTCCGGCCACGCTTTCCTTTGTCTTGCTTCGCTTCGTATTCCTGGCACCTCTTGGTTTTACCTTCTCTGCTCTGCTCTGCTTGTCCTACCGCTGATGTGCTTTGCCTCGCCTCAAACTGCTTTCGTTACTTTGCTCTACGTTTCCTGGCACTGCTGGGACTTTCCTTGTACAAGTTTGCACTGCTTTGCTTTGCCTTGCTCTGCGTTGCCTTTCCTGGCCATGCTTTTTCGGGCCACGCTTTTCTTTGTATTGCTTCGCTTCGTATTCCTGGCACCTCTTGGTTTTACTTTCCCTGCTCTGCTCTGCTTTTCCTACCCCTGCTGTGCTTTGCCTTGCCTCAAACTGCTTTCGTTACTTTGCTCTACGTTTCCTGGCCCTGCTGGGACTTTGCTTGCACAAGTTTGCACTGCTTTGCTTTGCCTTGCACTGCTTTGCCTCCACTGGCCATGTTTTCTTTTGCTTTTTCAGGCCACGCTTTCCTTTGTCTTGCTTCGCTTCGCTTTGTATTCCTGGCACCTCTAGGCTTTACTTTCTCTGCTCTGCTTTGCCTTGCCTCCAACTGCTTTCTTTACTTTGCTCTACGTTTCCTGGCACTGCTGGGACTTTCCTTGTACCAGTTTGCACTGCTTTGCTTTGCCTTGCTCTGCTTTCCTCTTCATTTCTCTGCTCTCCTGTGCTGCGCTAGGCTTCCTTTGCAGACCGTCCCGACGATTTTGCCGATGAGGCTATCGGTATATTTCGGAACGCATAAACCCTCAGACACACAGCTGGGCCTCCCCGCAGCCCGGACACTGTCCCCTCGCAACTCGAGGGTGGGGGCAGCAGGCCCAGCCACCCGACATGGTCAGTTCTGTGGCCCCAGCCGTGTGGCCTGCCGCTAGGCGGGCCCCACTGCTATTCGTCTGGGGACGGCGTTGGGTGAGGTTTTCAACGACGGTAAGTAACTACATGATTCCCACAACTACATTGGATGGAAGCCAACAATAAATAAATAAATAAATAAATAAATAAATAAATAAATAAATAAATAAATAAAGATAAAACCAGGTAAAGCAAGACATGGTTCTTGCCCGCTGTCACGGCGGACTATGAGGTGTCAGGGAGGCCGGGGAGCGGGCGAGCAGGGTACAGCCACCGTCCGAGTCTGGCCGCCAGCTCTACCCGGCATGAGGGCCTTGCGGTCTTTGCCCCGCAGACACTGGGAACCGGCAGGAGGGCTGGCCGCCAGCTCCTTACATTTGCTTCGCTTCTCTTTGTTTTTCCTTGCTCTGCTTTGCTTTGCTCTGCTCTGCTCTTCCGGGCACACTTTTGGTTTTCCTTCTCTACTTTCCTCTGCTGTTCCTGCCCCTGCTGTGCTTTGCCTCAGATTGCTTTGCTTTGCTTTGTTTGCTTTGTCTTTCCTGGCAATGCTTTGCTTTTCCTCGTGCTACTTCACTTTGCTTTGCTTTGCTTTGTCTTGCTCGGCTTTGCCTCCACTGGCCATGTTTTCTTTTGTTTTTCAGGCCACGCTTTCCTTTGTTTTGCTTTGCTTTGTATTCCTGCCACGGCTTTGCTTTACCTTCTCTGCTCTGCTTTGCTTTTCCTACCCCTGCTGTGCTTTGCCTCGCCTCAAACTGCTTTCTTTACTTTGCTCTACGTTTCCTGGCACTGCTGAGACTTTCCTTGTACCAGTTTGCACTGCTTTGCTTTGCCTTGCTCTGGGTTGCCTTTCCTGGCCATGCTTTTTCAGGCCACGCTTTCCTTTGTTTTGCTTCGCTTTGTATTCCTGCCACGGCTTTGCTTTACCTTCTCTGCTCTGCTTTGCTTTTCCTACGCCTGCTGTGCTTTGCCTTGCCTCCTCTAACTGCTTTCTTTCTTTTGCTCTACATTTCCTGGTACTGCTTTGCTTTTCCTTGTGCTACTTTCCTTTGCTTTGCTCTGCCTTGCACTGCTTTGCCTTTCCTGGACACGCTTTACTTTGCTTTTCCTGGCTCTGCTTTGCTTGGTCTTTTTTTTGCGTTTTTTTGTTTGTTTGTTTGTTTTTTTAATATAGTTACACATTCATTGCATTGCTTTGTTTTATTTTTGGACCTCTTTGCTTTGGTTTTCCTGGCCGCGCTTTGCTTTCCCTGGCCCTGCTTGTCATTTCTTTTCCTTATGCCGCATTCTTTTCCCTAGCAGGGCTTTGCTTTGCCTTGCTCGGCTTTGCCTCCACTGGCCATGTTTTCTTTTGCTTTTCAGGCCACGCTTTCCTTTGTCTTGCTTTGCTTTGTATTCCTGCCACGGCTTTGCTTTACCTTCTCTGCTCCGCTTTGCTTTTCCTACCCCTGCTGTGCTTTGCCTTGCCTCCAACTGCTTTCTTTACTTTGCTCTACGTTTCCTGGCACTGCTGGGACTTTCCTTGTACAAGTTTGCACTGCTTTGCTTTGCCTTGCTCTGCGTTGCCTTTCCTGGCCATGTTTTCTTTTGCTTTTTCAGGCCACGCTTTCCTTTGTCTTGCTTCGCTTCGCTTTGTATTCCTGGCACCTCTAGGCTTTACTTTCTCTGCTCTGCTTTGCCTTGCCTCCAACTGCTTTCTTTACTTTGCTCTACGTTTCCTGGCACTGCTGGGACTTTCCTTGTACCAGTTTGCACTGCTTTGCTTTGCCTTGCTCTGCTTTCCTCTTCATTTCTCTGCTCTCCTGTGCTGCGCTAGGCTTCCTTTGCAGACCGTCCCGACGATTTTGCCGATGAGGCTATCGGTATATTTCAGAACGCATAAACCCTCAGACACACAGCTGGGCCTCCCCGCAGCCCGGACACTGTCCCCTCGCAACTCGAGGGTGGGGGCAGCAGGCCCGGCCACCCGACATGGTCAGTTCTGTGGCCCCAGCCGTGTGGCCTGCCGCTAGGCGGGCCCCACTGCTATTCGTCTGGGGACGGCGTTGGGTGAGGTTTTCAACGACGGTAAGTAACTACATGATTCCCACAACTACATTGGATGGAAGCCAACAATAAATAAATAAATAAATAAATAAATAAATAAATAAATAAATAAATAAATAAATAAAGATAAAACCAGGTAAAGCAAGACATGGTTCTTGCCCGCTGTCACGGCAGACTATGAGGTGTCAGGGAGGCCGGGGAGCGGGCGAGCAGGGTATAGCCACCGTCCGAGTCTGGCCGCCAGCTCTACCCGGCATGAGGGCCTTGCGGTCTTTGCCCCGCAGACACTGGGAACCGGCAGGAGGGCTGGCCGCCAGCTCCTTACATTTGCTTCGCTTCTCTTTGTTTTTCCTTGCTCTGCTTTGCTTTGCTCTGCTCTGCTCTTCCGGGCACACTTTTGGTTTTCCTTCTCTACTTTCCTCTGCTGTTCCTGCCCCTGCTGTGCTTTCCCTCAGATTGCTTTGCTTTGCTTTGTTTGCTTTGTCTTTCCTGGCAATGCTTTGCTTTTCCTCGTGCTACTTCACTTTGCTTTGCTTTGCTTTGTCTTGCTCTGCTTTGCCTCCACTGGCCATGTTTTCTTTTGTTTTTCAGGCCACGCTTTCCTTTGTTTTGCTTTGCTTTGTATTCCTGCCACGGCTTTGTTTTACCTTCTCTGCTCTGCTTTGCTTTTCCTACCCCTGCTGTGCTTTGCCTCGCCTCAAACTGCTTTCTTTACTTTGCTCTACGTTTCCTGGCACTGCTGAGACTTTCCTTGTACCAGTTTGCACTGCTTTGCTTTGCCTTGCTCTGGGTTGCCTTTCCTGGCCATGCTTTTTCAGGCCACGCTTTCCTTTGTTTTGCTTCGCTTTGTATTCCTGCCACGGCTTTGCTTTACCTTCTCTGCTCTGCTTTGCTTTTCCTACGCCTGCTGTGCTTTGCCTTGCCTCCTCTAACTGCTTTCTTTCTTTTGCTCTACATTTCCTGGTACTGCTTTGCTTTTCCTTGTGCTACTTTCCTTTGCTTTGCTCTGCCTTGCACTGCTTTGCCTTTCCTGGACACGCTTTACTTTGCTTTTCCTGGCTCTGCTTTGCTTGGTCTTTTTTTTGCGTTTTTTTTGTTTGTTTGTTTGTTTTTTTAATATAGTTACACATTCATTGCATTGCTTTGTTTTATTTTTGGACCTCTTTGCTTTGGTTTTCCTGGCCGCGCTTTGCTTTCCCTGGCCCTGCTTGTCATTTCTTTTCCTTATGCCGCATTCTTTTCCCTAGCAGGGCTTTGCTTTGCCTTGCTCGGCTTTGCCTCCACTGGCCATGTTTTCTTTTGCTTTTCAGGCCACGCTTTCCTTTGTCTTGCTTTGCTTTGTATTCCTGCCACGGCTTTGCTTTACCTTCTCTGCTCCGCTTTGCTTTTCCTACCCCTGCTCTGCTTTGCCTTGCCTCCAACTGCTTTCTTTACTTTGCTCTACGTTTCCTGGCACTGCTGGGACTTTCCTTGTACAAGTTTGCACTGCTTTGCTTTGCCTTGCTCTGCGTTGCCTTTCCTGGCCATGCTTTTTCCGGCCACGCTTTCCTTTGTTTTGCTTCGCTTTGTATTCCTGCCACGGCTTTGCTTTACCTTCTCTGCTCTGCTTTGCTTTTCCTACGCCTGCTGTGCTTTGCCTTGCCTCCTCTAACTGCTTTCTTTCTTTTGCTCTACATTTCCTGGTACTGCTTTGCTTTTCCTTGTGCTACTTTCCTTTGCTTTGCTCTGCCTTGCACTGCTTTGCCTTTCCTGGACACGCTTTACTTTGCTTTTCCTGGCTCTGCTTTGCTTGGTCTTTTTTTTGCGTTTTTTTTGTTTGTTTGTTTGTTTTTTTAATATAGTTACACATTCATTGCATTGCTTTGTTTTATTTTTGGACCTCTTTGCTTTGGTTTTCCTGGCCGCGCTTTGCTTTCCCTGGCCCTGCTTGTCATTTCTTTTCCTTATGCCGTATTCTTTTCCCTAGCAGGGCTTTGCTTTGCCTTGCTCGGCTTTGCCTCCACTGGCCATGTTTTCTTTTGCTTTTCAGGCCACGCTTTCCTTTGTCTTGCTTTGCTTTGTATTCCTGCCACGGCTTTGCTTTACCTTCTCTGCTCCGCTTTGCTTTTCCTACCCCTGCTCTGCTTTGCCTTGCCTCCAACTGCTTTCTTTACTTTGCTCTACGTTTCCTGGCACTGCTGGGACTTTCCTTGTACAAGTTTGCACTGCTTTGCTTTGCCTTGCTCTGCGTTGCCTTTCCTGGCCATGCTTTTTCAGGCCACGCTTTCCTTTGTCTTGCTTCGCTTCGTATTCCTGGCACCTCTTGGTTTTACCTTCTCTGCTCTGCTCTGCTTGTCCTACCGCTGATGTGCTTTGCCTCGCCTCAAACTGCTTTCGTTACTTTGCTCTACGTTTCCTGGCACTGCTGGGACTTTCCTTGTACAAGTTTGCACTGCTTTGCTTTGCCTTGCTCTGCGTTGCCTTTCCTGGCCATGCTTTTTCGGGCCACGCTTTCCTTTGTCTTGCTTCGCTTCGTATTCCTGGCACCTCTTGGTTTTACTTTCCCTGCTCTGCTCTGCTTTTCCTACCCCTGCTCTGCTTTGCCTTGCCTCAAACTGCTTTCGTTACTTTGCTCTACGTTTCCTGGCCCTGCTGGGACTTTCCTTGTACAAGTTTGCACTGCTTTGCTTTGCCTTGCACTGCTTTGCCTCCACTGGCCATGTTTTCTTTTGCTTTTTCAGGCCACGCTTTCCTTTGTCTTGCTTCACTTCGCTTTGTATTCCTGGCACCTCTAGGTTTTACTTTCTCTGCTCTGCTTTGCCTTGCCTCAAACTGTTTTCTTTACGTTGCTCTACGTTTCCTGGCACTGCTGGGACTTTCCTTGTACGCGTTTGCACTGCTTTGCTTTGCCTTGCTCTGCGTTGCCTTTCCTGGCCATGCTTTTTCAGGCCACGCTTTCCTTTGTCTTGCTTCGCTTTGTATTCCTGGCGCCTCTTGGTTTTACTTTCTCTGCTCTGCTTTTCCTACCCCTGCTGTGCTTTGCCTTGCCTCAAACTGCTTTCGTTACTTTGCTCTACGTTTCCTGGCCCTGCTGGGACTTTGCTTGTACAAGTTTGCACTGCTTTGCTTTGCCTTGCACTGCTTTGCCTCCACTGGCCATGTTTTCTTTTGCTTTTTCAGGCCACGCTTTCCTTTGTCTTGCTTTGCTTCGCTTTGTATTCCTGGCACCTCTAGGCTTTACTTTCTCTGCTCTGCTTTGCCTTGCCTCCAACTGCTTTCTTTACTTTGCTCTACGTTTCCTGGCACTGCTGGGACTTTCCTTGTACCAGTTTGCACTGCTTTGCTTTGCCTTGCTCTGCTTTCCTCTTCATTTCTCTGCTCTCCTGTGCTGCGCTAGGCTTCCTTTGCAGACCGTCCCGACGATTTTGCCGATGAGGCTATCGGTATATTTCGGAACGCATAAACCCTCAGACACACAGCTGGGCCTCCCCGCAGCCCGGACACTGTCCCCTCGCAACTCGAGGGTGGGGGCAGCAGGCCCGGCCACCCGACATGGTCAGTTCTGTGGCCCCAGCCGTGTGGCCTGCCGCTAGGCGGGCCCCACTGCTATTCGTCTGGGGACGGCGTTGGGTGAGGTTTTCAACGACGGTAAGTAACTACATGATTCCCACAACTACATTGGATGGAAGCCAACAATAAATAAATAAATAAATAAATAAATAAATAAATAAATAAATAAATAAAGATAAAACCAGGTAAAGCAAGACATGGTTCTTGCCCGCTGTCACGGCGGACTATGAGGTGTCAGGGAGGCCGGGGAGCGGGCGAGCAGGGTACAGCCACCGTCCGAGTCTGGCCGCCAGCTCTACCCGGCATGAGGGCCTTGCGGTCTTTGCCCCGCAGACACTGGGAACCGGCAGGAGGGCTGGCCGCCAGCTCCTTACATTTGCTTCGCTTCTCTTTGTTTTTCCTTGCTCTGCTTTGCTTTGCTCTGCTCTGCTCTTCCGGGCACACTTTTGGTTTTCCTTCTCTACTTTCCTCTGCTGTTCCTGCCCCTGCTGTGCTTTGCCTCAGATTGCTTTGCTTTGCTTTGTTTGCTTTGTCTTTCCTGGCAATGCTTTGCTTTTCCTCGTGCTACTTCACTTTGCTTTGCTTTGCTTTGTCTTGCTCTGCTTTGCCTCCACTGGCCATGTTTTCTTTTGTTTTTCAGGCCACGCTTTCCTTTGTTTTGCTTTGCTTTGTATTCCTGCCACGGCTTTGCTTTACCTTCTCTGCTCTGCTTTGCTTTTCCTACGCCTGCTGTGCTTTGCCTCGCCTCAAACTGCTTTCTTTACTTTGCTCTACGTTTCCTGGCACTGCTGGGACTTTCCTTGTACGAGTTTGCACTGCTTTGCTTTGCCTTGCTCTGCTTTGCCTCCACTGGCCATGTTTTCTTTTGCTTTTTCAGGCCATGCTTTCCTTTGTCTTGCTTCGCTTCGCTTTGTATTCCTGGCACCTCTAGGTTTTACTTTCTCTGCTCTGCTTTGCCTTGCCTCCAACTGCTTTCGTTACTTTGCTCTACCTTTCCTGGCCCTGCTGGGACTTTCCTTGTACGAGTTTGCACTGCTTTGCTTTGCCTTGCTCTGCTTTGCCTTTCCTGGCCGTGCTTTTTCAGGCCATGCTTTCCTTTGTCTTGCTTCGCTTTGTATTCCTCGCGCCTCTTGGTTTTACTTTCTCTGCTCTGTTTTTCCTACCCCTGCTGTGCTTTGCTTTGCCTCCTCAAACTGCTTTCTTTCTTTTGCTCTACATTTCCTGGCCCTGCTTTGCTTTTCCTTGTGCTACTTTCCTTTGCTTTGCTCTGCCTTGCACTGCTTTGCCTTTCCTGGACACGCTTTACTTTGCTTTTCCTGGCCCTGCTTTGCTTGGTCTTTTTTTTGCTTCGTATTCTTGGCACCTCTTGGTTTTACCTTCTCTGCTCTGCTTTGCTTTTCCTGCCCCTGCTGTGCTTTGCCTTGCCTCAAACTGCTTTCTTTACTTTGCTCTACGTTTCCTGGCACTGCTGGGACTTTCCTTGTACGAGTTTGCACTGCTTTGCTTTGCCTTGCTCTGCTTTGCCTCCACTGGCCATGTTTTCTTTTGCTTTTTCAGGCCACGCTTTCCTTTGTCTTGTTTCGCTTCGCTTTGTATTCCTGGCACCTCTAGGCTTTACTTTCTCTGCTCTGCTTTGCCTTGCCTCCAACTGCTTTCGTTACTTTGCTCTACCTTTCCTGGCCCTGCTGGGACTTTCCTTGTACGAGTTTGCACTGCTTTGCTTTGCCTTGCTCTGCTTTGCCTTTCCTGGCCGTGCTTTTTCCGGCCACGCTTTCCGTTGTTTTGCTTTGCTTTTTATTCCAGGCACCTCTTGGTTTTACTTTCTCTGCTCTGCTCTGTTTTTCCTACCCCTGCTGTGCTTTGCTTTGCCTCCTCAAACTGCTTTCTTTCTTTTGCTCTACATTTCCTGGCCCTGCTTTGCTTTTCCTTGTGCTACTTTCCTTTGCTTTGCTCTGCCTTGCACCGCTTTGCCTTTCCTGGACACGCTTTTCTTTGCTTTTCCTGGCCCTGCTTTGCTTGGTCTTTTTTTTTGCGTTTTTTTGTTTTGTTTGTTTGTTTGTTTGTTTGTTTTATTTTAATATAGATACATTTTCATTGCATTGCTTTGTTTTATTTTTGGACCTTTTTGCTTTGGTCTTCCTGGCCGCGCTTTGCTTTTCCTGGCCATGCTTTTTCAGGCCATGCTTTCCTTTGTCTTGCTTCGCTTCGCTTTGTATTCCTGGCACCTCTTGGTTCTACTTTCTCTGCTCTGCTTTGCCTCGCCTCAAACTTCTTTCGTTCCTTTGCTCTACCTTTCCTGGCCCTGCTGGGACTTTCCTTGTACGAGTTTGCACTGCTTTGCTTTGCCTTGCTCTGCTTTGCCTTTCCTGGCCATGCTTTTTCAGGCCATGCTTTCCTTTGTTTTCCTTTGCTTCGTATTCCTGCCACGGCTTTGCTTTACCTTCTCTGCTCTGCTTTGCTTTTCCTACCCCTGCTGTGCTTTGTCTCACCTCAAACTGCTTTCTTTACTTTGCTCTACGTTTCCTGGCCCTGCTGGGACTTTCCTTGTACGAGTTTGCACTGCTTCGCTTTGCCTTGCTCTGCGTTGCCTTTCCGGGCCATGCTTTTTCAGGCCATGCTTTCCTTTGTTTTGCTTTGCTTTGTATTCCTGGCACTGCTTTGCTTTTCCTTCTCTACGTTGCTTTCTTTTCCTACCCCTGCTGTGCTTTGCCTTGCCTCCTCAAACTGCTTTCTTTCTTTTGCTCTACATTTCCTGGCACTGCTTTGCTTTTCCTTGTGCTACTTTCCTTTGCTTTGCTCTGCCTTGCACTGCTTTGCCTTTCCTGGACACGCTTTACTTTGCTTTTCCTGGCCCTGCTTTGCTTGTTGGTTTTTTTTGCCTTTTATTTTATTTTATTTTTTTTACTTTAGATACATATTCATTGCATTGCTTTGTTTTATTTTTGGACCTTTTGGCTTTGGTTTTCCTCGCCGCGCTTTGCTTTTCCTGGCCATGCTTTTTCAGGCCACGCTTTCCTTTGTTTTCCTTTGCTTCGTATACTTGCCACGGCTTTGCTTTACCTTCTCTGCTCGGCTTTGCTTTTCCTACCCCTGCTGTGCTTTGTCTTGCCTCCTCAAACTGCTTTCTTTACTTTGCTCTATGTTTCCTGGCACTGCTGGGACTTTCCTTGTACAAGTTTGCACTGCTTCGCTTTGCCTTGCTCTGCGTTGCCTTTCCTGGCCATGCTTTTTCAGGCCACGCTTTCCTTTGTCTTGCTTCGCTTTGTATTCCTGGCACCTCTTGGTTTTACTTTCTCTGCTCTGCTTGTCCTACCCCTGCTCTGCTTTGCCTTGCCTCAAACTGCTTTCGTTACTTTGCTCTACGTTTCCTGGCCCTGCTGGGACTTTCGTTGTACAAGTTTGCACTGCTTTGCTTTGCCTTGCACTGCTTTGCCTCCACTGGCCATGTTTTCTTTTGCTTTTTCAGGCCACGCTTTCCTTTGTCTTGCTTCGCTTTGTTTTCCTGCCACAGCTTTGCTTTACCTTCTCTGCTCTGCTTTGCTTTTCCTACTCCTGCTGTGCTTTGCCTCGCCTCAAACTGCTTTCTTTACTCTGCTCTACGTTTCCTGGCACTGCTGGGACTTTCCTTGTACCAGTTTGCACTGCTTTGCTTTGCCTTGCTCTGCTTTCCTCTTCATTTCTCTGCTCTCCTGTGCTGCGCTAGGCTTCCTTTGCAGACTGTCCCGACGATTTTGCCGATGAGGCTATCGGTATATTTCGGAACGCATAAACCCTCAGACACACAGCTGGGCCTCCCCGCAGCCCGGACACTGTCCCCTCGCAACTCGAGGGTGGGGGCAGCAGGCCCGGCCACCCGACATGGTCAGTTCTGTGGCCCTAGCCGTGTGGCCTGCCGCTAGGCGGGCCCCACTGCTATTTGTCTGGGGACGGCGTTGGGTGAGGTTTTCAACGACGGTAAGTAACTACATGATTCCCACAACTACATTGGATGGAAGCCAACAATAAATAAATAAATAAATAAATAAATAAAGATAAAACCAGGTAAAGCAAGACATGGTTCTTGCCCGCTGCCACGGCGGACTATGAGGTGTCAGGGAGGCCGGGGAGCGGGCGAGCAGGGTACAGCCACCGTCCGAGTCTGGCCGCCAGCTCTACCCAGTATGAGGGCCTTGCGGTCTTTGCCCCGCAGACACTGGGAACCGGCAGGAGGGCTGGCCGCCAGCTCCTTACATTTGCTTCGCTTCTCTTTGTTTTTCCTTGCTCTGCTTTGCTTTGCTCTGCTCTGCTCTTCCGGGCACACTTTTGGTTTTCCTTCTCTACTTTCCTCTGCTGTTCCTGCCCCTGCTGTGCTTTGCCTCAGATTGCTTTGCTTTGCTTTGTTTGCTTTGTCTTTCCTGGCAATGCTTTGCTTTTCCTCGTGCTACTTCGCTTTGCTTTGCTTTGCTTTGCCTTGCTCTGCTTTGCCTCCACTGGCCATGTTTTCTTTTGCTTTTTCAGGCCATGCTTTCCTTTGTTTTGCTTTGCTTTGTATTCCTGCCACGGCTTTGCTTTACCTTCTCTGCTCTGCTTTGCTTTTCCTACCCCTGCTGTGCTTTGCCTTGCCTCAAACTGCTTTCTTTACTTTGCTCTACGTTTCCTGGCACTGCTGGGACTTTCCTTGTACGAGTTTGCACTGCTTTGCTTTGCCTTGCTCTGCTTTGCCTCCACTGGCCATGTTTTCTTTTGCTTTTTCAGGCCACGCTTTCCTTTGTCTTGCTTCGCTTCGCTTTGTATTCCTGGCACCTCTAGGTTTTACTTTCTCTGTTCTGCTTTGCCTTGCCTCCAACTGCTTTCGTTACTTTGCTCTACCTTTCCTGGCACTGCTGGGACTTTCCTTGTACGAGTTTGCACTGCTTTGCTTTGCCTTGCTCTGCTTTGCCTTTCCTGGCCATGCTTTTTCCGGCCATGCTTTCCTTTGTCTTGCTTCGCTTTTTATTCCAGGCACCTCTTGGTTTTACTTTCTCTGCTCTGCTTTTCCTACCCCTGCTGTGGTTTGCCTTGCCTCCAACTGCTTTCTTTACTTTGCTCTACGTTTCCTGGCCCTGCTGGGACTTTCCTTGTACAAGTTTGCACTGCTTTGCTTTGCCTTGCACTGCTTTGCCTCCACTGGCCATGTTTTCTTTTGCTTTTTCAGGCCACGCTTTCCTTTGTCTTGCTTCGCTTCGCTTTGTATTCCTGGCACCTCTAGGCTTTACTTTCTCTGCTCTGCTTTGCCTTGCCTCCAACTGCTTTCTTTACTTTGCTCTACGTTTCCTGGCACTGCTGGGACTTTCCTTGTACAAGTTTGCACTGCTTTGCTTTGCCTTGCTCTGCTTTCCTCTTCATTTCTCTGCTCTCCTGTGCTGCGCTAGGCTTCCTTTGCAGACCGTCCCGACGATTTTGCCGATGAGGCTATCGGTATATTTCAGAACGCATAAACCCTCAGACACACAGCTGGGCCTCCCCGCAGCCCGGACACTGTCCCCTCGCAACTCGAGGGTGGGGGCAGCAGGCCCGGCCACCCGACATGGTCAGTTCTGTGGCCCCAGCCGTGTGGCCTGCCGCTAGGCGGGCCCCACTGCTATTCGTCTGGGGACGGCGTTGGGTGAGGTTTTCAACGACGGTAAGTAACTACATGATTCCCACAACTACATTGGATGGAAGCCAACAATAAATAAATAAATAAATAAATAAATAAAGATAAAACCAGGTAAAGCAAGACATGGTTCTTGCCCGCTGTCACGGCGGACTATGAGGTGTCAGGGAGGCCGGGGAGCGGGCGAGCAGGGTACAGCCACCGTCCGAGTCTGGCCGCCAGCTCTACCCGGCATGAGGGCCTTGCGGTCTTTGCCCCGCAGACACTGGGAACCGGCAGGAGGGCTGGCCGCCAGCTCCTTACATTTGCTTCGCTTCTCTTTGTTTTTCCTTGCTCTGCTTTGCTTTGCTCTGCTCTGCTCTTCCGGGCACACTTTTGGTTTTCCTTCTCTACTTTCCTCTGCTGTTCCTGCCCCTGCTGTGCTTTGCCTCAGATTGCTTTGCTTTGCTTTGTTTGCTTTGTCTTTCCTGGCAATGCTTTGCTTTTCCTCGTGCTACTTCACTTTGCTTTGCTTTGCTTTGTCTTGCTCTGCTTTGCCTCCACTGGCCATGTTTTCTTTTGTTTTTCAGGCCACGCTTTCCTTTGTTATGCTTTGCTTTGTATTCCTGCCACGGCTTTGCTTTACCTTCTCTGCTCTGCTTTGCTTTTCCTACCCCTGCTGTGCTTTGCCTCGCCTCAAACTGCTTTCTTTACTTTGCGCTACGTTTCCTGGCACTGCTGAGACTTTCCTTGTACCAGTTTGCACTGCTTTGCTTTGCCTTGCTCTGGGTTGCCTTTCCGGGCCATGCTTTTTCAGGCCACGCTTTCCTTTGTTTTGCTTCGCTTTGTATTCCTGCCACGGCTTTGCTTTACCTTCTCTGCTCTGCTTTGCTTTTCCTACGCCTGCTGTGCTTTGCCTTGCCTCCTCTAACTGCTTTCTTTCTTTTGCTCTACATTTCCTGGTACTGCTTTGCTTTTCCTTGTGCTACTTTCCGTTGCTTTGCTCTGCCTTGCACTGCTTTGCCTTTCCTGGACACGCTTTACTTTGCTTTTCCTGGCCCTGCTTTGCTTGGTCTTTTTTTTGCTTCGTATTCTTGGCACCTCTTGGTTTTACCTTCTCTGCTCTGCTTTGCTTTTCCTGCCCCTGCTGTGCTTTGCCTTGCCTCAAACTGCTTTCTTTACTTTGCTCTACGTTTCCTGGCACTGCTGGGACTTTCCTTGTACGAGTTTGCACTGCTTTGCTTTGCCTTGCTCTGCTTTGCCTCCATAGGCCATGTTTTCTTTTGCTTTTTCAGGCCACGCTTTCCTTTGTCTTGTTTCGCTTCGCTTTGTATTCCTGGCACCTCTAGGCTTTACTTTCTCTGCTCTGCTTTGCCTTGCCTCCAACTGCTTTCGTTACTTTGCTCTACCTTTCCTGGCCCTGCTGGGACTTTCCTTGTACGAGTTTGCACTGCTTTGCTTTGCCTTGCTCTGCTTTGCCTTTCCTGGCCGTGCTTTTTCCGGCCACGCTTTCCGTTGTTTTGCTTTGCTTTTTATTCCAGGCACCTCTTGGTTTTACTTTCTCTGCTCTGCTCTGTTTTTCCTACCCCTGCTGTGCTTTGCTTTGCCTCCTCAAACTGCTTTCTTTCTTTTGCTCTACATTTCCTGGCCCTGCTTTGCTTTTCCTTGTGCTACTTTCCTTTGCTTTGCTCTGCCTTGCACCGCTTTGCCTTTCCTGGACACGCTTTTCTTTGCTTTTCCTGGCCCTGCTTTGCTTGGTCTTTTTTTTTGCGTTTTTTTGTTTTGTTTGTTTGTTTGTTTGTTTGTTTTATTTTAATATAGATACATTTTCATTGCATTGCTTTGTTTTATTTTTGGACCTTTTTGCTTTGGTCTTCCTGGCCGCGCTTTGCTTTTCCTGGCCATGCTTTTTCAGGCCATGCTTTCCTTTGTCTTGCTTCGCTTCGCTTTGTATTCCTGGCACCTCTTGGTTCTACTTTCTCTGCTCTGCTTTGCCTCGCCTCAAACTGCTTTCGTTACTTTGCTCTACGTTTCCTGGCCCTGCTGGGACTTTCCTTGTACGAGTTTGCACTGCTTTGCTTTGCCTTGCTCTGCTTTGCCTTTCCTGGCCATGCTTTTTCAGGCCATGCTTTCCTTTGTTTTCCTTTGCTTCGTATTCCTGCCACGGCTTTGCTTTACCTTCTCTGCTCTGCTTTGCTTTTCCTACCCCTGCTGTGCTTTGTCTCACCTCAAACTGCTTTCTTTACTTTGCTCTACGTTTCCTGGCCCTGCTGGGACTTTCCTTGTACGAGTTTGCACTGCTTCGCTTTGCCTTGCTCTGCGTTGCCTTTCCGGGCCATGCTTTTTCAGGCCATGCTTTCCTTTGTTTTGCTTTGCTTTGTATTCCTGGCACTGCTTTGCTTTTCCTTCTCTACGTTGCTTTCTTTTCCTACCCCTGCTGTGCTTTGCCTTGCCTCCTCAAACTGCTTTCTTTCTTTTGCTCTACATTTCCTGGCACTGCTTTGCTTTTCCTTGTGCTACTTTCCTTTGCTTTGCTCTGCCTTGCACTGCTTTGCCTTTCCTGGACACGCTTTACTTTGCTTTTCCTGGCCCTGCTTTGCTTGTTGGTTTTTTTTGCCTTTTATTTTATTTTATTTTTTTTACTTTAGATACATATTCATTGCATTGCTTTGTTTTATTTTTGGACCTTTTGGCTTTGGTTTTCCTCGCCGCGCTTTGCTTTTCCTGGCCATGCTTTTTCAGGCCACGCTTTCCTTTGTTTTCCTTTGCTTCGTATACTTGCCACGGCTTTGCTTTACCTTCTCTGCTCTGCTTTGCTTTTCCTACCCCTGCTGTGCTTTGTCTTGCCTCCTCAAACTGCTTTCTTTACTTTGCTCTATGTTTCCTGGCACTGCTGGGACTTTCCTTGTACAAGTTTGCACTGCTTCGCTTTGCCTTGCTCTGCGTTGCCTTTCCTGGCCATGCTTTTTCAGGCCACGCTTTCCTTTGTCTTGCTTCGCTTTGTATTCCTGGCACCTCTTGGTTTTACTTTCTCTGCTCTGCTTGTCCTACCCCTGCTCTGCTTTGCCTTGCCTCAAACTGCTTTCGTTACTTTGCTCTACGTTTCCTGGCCCTGCTGGGACTTTCCTTGTACAAGTTTGCACTGCTTTGCTTTGCCTTGCACTGCTTTGCCTCCACTGGCCATGTTTTCTTTTGCTTTTTCAGGCCACGCTTTCCTTTGTCTTGCTTCGCTTTGTTTTCCTGCCACAGCTTTGCTTTACCTTCTCTGCTCTGCTTTGCTTTTCCTACTCCTGCTGTGCTTTGCCTCGCCTCAAACTGCTTTCTTTACTCTGCTCTACGTTTCCTGGCACTGCTGGGACTTTCCTTGTACCAGTTTGCACTGCTTTGCTTTGCCTTGCTCTGCTTTCCTCTTCATTTCTCTGCTCTCCTGTGCTGCGCTAGGCTTCCTTTGCAGACCGTCCCGACGATTTTGCCGATGAGGCTATCGGTATATTTCGGAACGCATAAACCCTCAGACACACAGCTGGGCCTCCCCGCAGCCCGGACACTGTCCCCTCGCAACTCGAGGGTGGGGGCAGCAGGCCCGGCCACCCGACATGGTCAGTTCTGTGGCCCCAGCCGTGTGGCCTGCCGCTAGGCGGGCCCCACTGCTATTCGTCTGGGGACGGCGTTGGGTGAGGTTTTCAACGACGGTAAGTAACTACATGATTCCCACAACTACATTGGATGGAAGCCAACAATAAATAAATAAATAAATAAATAAATAAAGATAAAACCAGGTAAAGCAAGACATGGTTCTTGCCCGCTGTCACGGCGGACTATGAGGTGTCAGGGAGGCCGGGGAGCGGGCGAGCAGGGTACAGCCACCGTCCGAGTCTGGCCGCCAGCTCTACCCAGCATGAGGGCCTTGCGGTCTTTGCCCCGCAGACACTGGGAACCGGCAGGAGGGCTGGCCGCCAGCTCCTTACATTTGCTTCGCTTCTCTTTGTTTTTCCTTGCTCTGCTTTGCTTTGCTCTGCTCTGCTCTTCCGGGCACACTTTTGGTTTTCCTTTTCTACTTTCCTCTGCTGTTCCTGCCCCTGCTGTGCTTTGCCTCAGATTGCTTTGCTTTGCTTTGTTTGCTTTGTCTTTCCTGGCAATGCTTTGCTTTTCCTCGTGCTACTTCGCTTTGCTTTGCTTTGCTTTGCCTTGCTCTGCTTTGCCTCCACTGGCCATGTTTTCTTTTGCTTTTTCAGGCCATGCTTTCCTTTGTTTTGCTTTGCTTTGTATTCCTGCCACGGCTTTGCTTTACCTTCTCTGCTCTGCTTTGCTTTTCCTACCCCTGCTGTGCTTTGCCTTGCCTCAAACTGCTTTCGTTACTTTGCTCTACGTTTCCTGGCACTGCTGGGACTTTCCTTGTACCAGTTTGCACTGCTTTGCTTTGCCTTGCTCTGCGTTGCCTTTCCTGGCCATGCTTTTTTCAGGCCATGCTTTCCTTTGTTTTCCTTTGCTTCGTATTCTTGGCACCTCTTGGTTTTACCTTCTCTGCTCTGCTTTGCTTTTCCTACCCCTGCTGTGCTTTGCCTTGCCTCAAACTGCTTTCTTTACTTTGCTCTACGTTTCCTGGCACTGCTGGGACTTTCCTTGTACGAGTTTGCACTGCTTTGCTTTGCCTTGCTCTGCTTTGCCTCCACTGGCCATGTTTTCTTTTGCTTTTTCAGGCCACGCTTTCCTTTGTCTTGCTTCGCTTCGCTTTGTATTCCTGGCACCTCTAGGTTTTACTTTCTCTGCTCTGCTTTGCCTTGCCTCCAACTGCTTTCGTTACTTTGCTCTACCTTTCCTGGCCCTGCTGGGACTTTCCTTGTACGAGTTTGCACTGCTTTGCTTTGCCTTGCTCTGCTTTGCCTTTCCTGGCCGTGCTTTTTCCGGCCACGCTTTCCTTTGTTTTGCTTTGCTTTTTATTCCAGGCACCTCTTGGTTTTACTTTCTCTGCTCTGCTCTGTTTTTCCTACCCCTGCTGTGCTTTGCTTTGCCTCCTCAAACTGCTTTCTTTCTTTTGCTCTACATTTCCTGGCCCTGCTTTGCTTTTCCTTGTGCTACTTTCCTTTGCTTTGCTCTGCCTTGCACCGCTTTGCCTTTCCTGGACACGCTTTTCTTTGCTTTTCCTGGCCCTGCTTTGCTTGGTCTTTTTTTTTGCGTTTTTTTGTTTTGTTTGTTTGTTTGTTTGTTTGTTTTATTTTAATATAGATACATTTTCATTGCATTGCTTTGTTTTATTTTTGGACCTTTTTGCTTTGGTCTTCCTGGCCGCGCTTTGCTTTTCCTGGCCATGCTTTTTCAGGCCATGCTTTCCTTTGTCTTGCTTCGCTTCGCTTTGTATTCCTGGCACCTCTTGGTTCTACTTTCTCTGCTCTGCTTTGCCTCGCCTCAAACTGCTTTCGTTACTTTGCTCTACCTTTCCTGGCCCTGCTGGGACTTTCCTTGTACGAGTTTGCACTGCTTTGCTTTGCCTTGCTCTGCTTTGCCTTTCCTGGCCATGCTTTTTCAGGCCATGCTTTCCTTTGTTTTCCTTTGCTTCGTATTCCTGCCACGGCTTTGCTTTACCTTCTCTGCTCTGCTTTGCTTTTCCTACCCCTGCTGTGCTTTGTCTCACCTCAAACTGCTTTCTTTACTTTGCTCTACGTTTCCTGGCCCTGCTGGGACTTTCCTTGTACGAGTTTGCACTGCTTCGCTTTGCCTTGCTCTGCGTTGCCTTTCCGGGCCATGCTTTTTCAGGCCATGCTTTCCTTTGTTTTGCTTTGCTTTGTATTCCTGGCACTGCTTTGCTTTTCCTTCTCTACGTTGCTTTCTTTTCCTACCCCTGCTGTGCTTTGCCTTGCCTCCTCAAACTGCTTTCTTTCTTTTGCTCTACATTTCCTGGCACTGCTTTGCTTTTCCTTGTGCTACTTTCCTTTGCTTTGCTCTGCCTTGCACTGCTTTGCCTTTCCTGGACACGCTTTACTTTGCTTTTCCTGGCCCTGCTTTGCTTGTTGTTTTTTTTTGCCTTTTATTTTATTTTATTTTTTTTACTTTAGATACATATTCATTGCATTGCTTTGTTTTATTTTTGGACCTTTTGGCTTTGGTTTTCCTCGCCGCGCTTTGCTTTTCCTGGCCATGCTTTTTCAGGCCACGCTTTCCTTTGTTTTCCTTTGCTTCGTATACTTGCCACGGCTTTGCTTTACCTTCTCTGCTCTGCTTTGCTTTTCCTACCCCTGCTGTGCTTTGTCTTGCCTCCTCAAACTGCTTTCTTTACTTTGCTCTATGTTTCCTGGCACTGCTGGGACTTTCCTTGTACAAGTTTGCACTGCTTCGCTTTGCCTTGCTCTGCGTTGCCTTTCCTGGCCATGCTTTTTCAGGCCACGCTTTCCTTTGTCTTGCTTCGCTTTGTATTCCTGGCACCTCTTGGTTTTACTTTCTCTGCTCTGCTTGTCCTACCCCTGCTCTGCTTTGCCTTGCCTCAAACTGCTTTCGTTACTTTGCTCTACGTTTCCTGGCCCTGCTGGGACTTTCCTTGTACAAGTTTGCACTGCTTTGCTTTGCCTTGCACTGCTTTGCCTCCACTGGCCATGTTTTCTTTTGCTTTTTCAGGCCACGCTTTCCTTTGTCTTGCTTCGCTTTGTTTTCCTGCCACAGCTTTGCTTTACCTTCTCTGCTCTGCTTTGCTTTTCCTACTCCTGCTGTGCTTTGCCTCGCCTCAAACTGCTTTCTTTACTCTGCTCTACGTTTCCTGGCACTGCTGGGACTTTCCTTGTACCAGTTTGCACTGCTTTGCTTTGCCTTGCTCTGCTTTCCTCTTCATTTCTCTGCTCTCCTGTGCTGCGCTAGGCTTCCTTTGCAGACTGTCCCGACGATTTTGCCGATGAGGCTATCGGTATATTTCGGAACGCATAAACCCTCAGACACACAGCTGGGCCTCCCCGCAGCCCGGACACTATCCCCTCGCAACTCGAGGGTGGGGGCAGCAGGCCTGGCCACCCGACATGGTCAGTTCTGTGGCCCCAGCCGTGTGGCCTGCCGCTAGGCGGGCCCCACTGCTATTTGTCTGGGGACGGCGTTGGGTGAGGTTTTCAACGACGGTAAGTAACTACATGATTCCCACAACTACATTGGATGGAAGCCAACAATAAATAAAAAAATAAATAAATAAATAAATAAATAAAGATAAAACCAGGTAAAGCAAGACATGGTTCTTGCCCGCTGTCACGGCGGACTATGAGGTGTCAGGGAGGCCGGGGAGCGGGCGAGCAGGGTACAGCCACCGTCCGAGTCTGGCCGCCAGCTCTACCCAGCATGAGGGCCTTGCGGTCTTTGCCCCGCAGACACTGGGAACCGGCAGGAGGGCTGGCCGCCAGCTCCTTACATTTGCTTCGCTTCTCTTTGTTTTTCCTTGCTCTGCTTTGCTTTGCTCTGCTCTGCTCTTCCGGGCACACTTTTGGTTTTCCTTCTCTACTTTCCTCTGCTGTTCCTGCCCCTGCTGTGCTTTCCCTCAGATTGCTTTGCTTTGCTTTGTTTGCTTTGTCTTTCCTGGCAATGCTTTGCTTTTCCTCGTGCTACTTCGCTTTGCTTTGCTTTGCTTTGCCTTGCACTGCTTTGCCTCCACTGGCCATGTTTTCTTTTGCTTTTTCAGGCCATGCTTTCCTTTGTTTTGCTTTGCTTTGTATTCCTGCCACGGCTTTGCTTTACCTTCTCTGCTCTGCTTTGCTTTTCCTACCCCTGCTGTGCTTTGCCTTGCCTCAAACTGCTTTCGTTACTTTGCTCTACGTTTCCTGGCACTGCTGGGACTTTCCTTGTTCGAGTTTGCACTGCTTTGCTTTGCCTTGCTCTGCTTTGCCTCCACTGGCCATGTTTTCTTTTGCTTTTTCAGGCCACGCTTTCCTTTGTCTTGCTTCGCTTCGCTTTGTATTCCTGGCACCTCTAGGCTTTACTTTCTCTGCTCTGCTTTGCCTTGCCTCCAACTGCTTTCTTTACTTTGCTCTACGTTTCCTGGCACTGCTGGGACTTTCCTTGTACAAGTTTGCACTGCTTTGCTTTGCCTTGCTCTGCTTTCCTCTTCATTTCTCTGCTCTCCTGTGCTGCGCTAGGCTTCCTTTGCAGACCGTCCCGACGATTTTGCCGATGAGGCTATCGGTATATTTCGGAACGCATAAACCCTCAGACACACAGCTGGGCCTCCCCGCAGCCCGGACACTGTCCCCTCGCAACTCGAGGGTGGGGGCAGCAGGCCCGGCCACCCGACACGGTCAGTTCTGTGGCCCCAGCCGTGTGGCCTGCCGCTAGGCGGGCCCCACTGCTATTCGTCTGGGGACGGCGTTGGGTGAGGTTTTCAACGACGGTAAGTAACTACATGCTTCCCACAACTACATTGGATGGAAGCCAACAATAAATAAATAAATAAATAAATAAATAAAGATAAAACCAGGTAAAGCAAGACATGGTTCTTGCCCGCTGTCACGGCGGACTATGAGGTGTCAGGGAGGCCGGGGAGCGGGCGAGCAGGGTACAGCCACCGTCCGAGTCTGGCCGCCAGCTCTACCCGGCATGAGGGCCTTGCGGTCTTTGCCCCGCAGACACTGGGAACCGGCAGGAGGGCTGGCCGCCAGCTCCTTACATTTGCTTCGCTTCTCTTTGTTTTTCCTTGCTCTGCTTTGCTTTGCTCTGCTCTGCTCTTCCGGGCACACTTTTGGTTTTCCTTCTCTACTTTCCTCTGCTGTTCCTGCCCCTGCTGTGCTTTCCCTCAGATTGCTTTGCTTTGCTTTGTTTGCTTTGTCTTTCCTGGCAATGCTTTGCTTTTCCTCGTGCTACTTCACTTTGCTTTGCTTTGCTTTGTCTTGCTCTGCTTTGCCTCCACTGGCCATGTTTTCTTTTGTTTTTCAGGCCACGCTTTCCTTTGTTTTGCTTTGCTTTGTATTCCTGTCACGGCTTTGCTTTACCTTCTCTGCTCTGCTTTGCTTTTCCTACCCCTGCTGTGCTTTGCCTCGCCTCAAACTGCTTTCTTTACTTTGCTCTACGTTTCCTGGCACTGCTGAGACTTTCCTTGTACCAGTTTGCACTGCTTTGCTTTGCCTTGCTCTGGGTTGCCTTTCCGGGCCATGCTTTTTCAGGCCACGCTTTCCTTTGTTTTGCTTCGCTTTGTATTCCTGCCACGGCTTTGCTTTACCTTCTCTGCTCTGCTTTGCTTTTCCTACGCCTGCTGTGCTTTGCCTTGCCTCCTCTAACTGCTTTCTTTCTTTTGCTCTACATTTCCTGGTACTGCTTTGCTTTTCCTTGTGCTACTTTCCTTTGCTTTGCTCTGCCTTGCACTGCTTTGCCTTTCCTGGACACGCTTTACTTTGCTTTTCCTGGCCCTGCTTTGCTTGGTCTTTTTTTTGCTTCGTATTCTTGGCACCTCTTGGTTTTACCTTCTCTGCTCTGCTTTGCTTTTCCTGCCCCTGCTTTGCTTTGCCTTGCCTCAAACTGCTTTCTTTACTTTGCTCTACGTTTCCTGGCACTGCTGGGACTTTCCTTGTACGAGTTTGCACTGCTTTGCTTTGCCTTGCTCTGCTTTGCCTCCACTGGCCATGTTTTCTTTTGCTTTTTCAGGCCATGCTTTCCTTTGTCTTGCTTCGCTTCGCTTTGTATTCCTGGCACCTCTAGGTTTTACTTTCTCTGCTCTGCTTTGCCTTGCCTCCAACTGCTTTCGTCACTTTGCTCTACCTTTCCTGGCCCTGCTGGGACTTTCCTTGTACGAGTTTGCACTGCTTTGCTTTGCCTTGCTCTGCTTTGCCTTTCCTGGCCGTGCTTTTTCCGGCCACGCTTTCCTTTGTTTTGCTTTGCTTTTTATTCCAGGCACCTCTTGGTTTTACTTTCTCTGCTCTGCTCTGTTTTTCCTACCTCTGCTGTGCTTTGCTTTGCCTCCTCAAACTGCTTTCTTTCTTTTGCTCTACATTTCCTGGCCCTGCTTTGCTTTTCCTTGTGCTACTTTCCTTTGCTTTGCTCTGCCTTGCACCGCTTTGCCTTTCCTGGACACGCTTTTCTTTGCTTTTCCTGGCCCTGCTTTGCTTGGTCTTTTTTTTTGCGTTTTTTTGTTTTGTTTGTTTGTTTGTTTGTTTGTTTTATTTTAATATAGATACATTTTCATTGCATTGCTTTGTTTTATTTTTGGACCTTTTTGCTTTGTTCTTCCTGGCCGCGCTTTGCTTTTCCTGGCCATGCTTTTTCAGGCCATGCTTTCCTTTGTCTTGCTTCGCTTCGCTTTGTATTCCTGGCACCTCTTGGTTCTACTTTCTCTGCTCTGCTTTGCCTCGCCTCAAACTGCTTTCGTTACTTTGCTCTACGTTTCCTGGCCCTGCTGGGACTTTCCTTGTACGAGTTTGCACTGCTTTGCTTTGCCTTGCTCTGCTTTGCCTTTCCTGGCCATGCTTTTTCAGGCCATGCTTTCCTTTGTTTTCCTTTGCTTCGTATTCCTGCCACGGCTTTGCTTTACCTTCTCTGCTCTGCTTTGCTTTTCCTACCCCTGCTGTGCTTTGTCTCACCTCAAACTGCTTTCTTTACTTTGCTCTACGTTTCCTGGCCCTGCTGGGACTTTCCTTGTACGAGTTTGCACTGCTTCGCTTTGCCTTGCTCTGCGTTGCCTTTCCGGGCCATGCTTTTTCAGGCCATGCTTTCCTTTGTTTTGCTTTGCTTTGTATTCCTGGCACTGCTTTGCTTTTCCTTCTCTACGTTGCTTTCTTTTCCTACCCCTGCTGTGCTTTGCCTTGCCTCCTCAAACTGCTTTCTTTCTTTTGCTCTACATTTCCTGGCACTGCTTTGCTTTTCCTTGTGCTACTTTCCTTTGCTTTGCTCTGCCTTGCACTGCTTTGCCTTTCCTGGACACGCTTTACTTTGCTTTTCCTGGCCCTGCTTTGCTTGTTGGTTTTTTTTGCCTTTTATTTTATTTTATTTTTTTTACTTTAGATACATATTCATTGCATTGCTTTGTTTTATTTTTGGACCTTTTGGCTTTGGTTTTCCTCGCCGCGCTTTGCTTTTCCTGGCCATGCTTTTTCAGGCCACGCTTTCCTTTGTTTTCCTTTGCTTCGTATACTTGCCACGGCTTTGCTTTACCTTCTCTGCTCTGCTTTGCTTTTCCTACCCCTGCTGTGCTTTGTCTTGCCTCCTCAAACTGCTTTCTTTACTTTGCTCTATGTTTCCTGGCACTGCTGGGACTTTCCTTGTACAAGTTTGCACTGCTTCGCTTTGCCTTGCTCTGCGTTGCCTTTCCTGGCCATGCTTTTTCAGGCCACGCTTTCCTTTGTCTTGCTTCGCTTTGTATTCCTGGCACCTCTTGGTTTTACTTTCTCTGCTCTGCTTGTCCTACCCCTGCTCTGCTTTGCCTTGCCTCAAACTGCTTTCGTTACTTTGCTCTATGTTTCCTGGCCCTGCTGGGACTTTCCTTGTACAAGTTTGCACTGCTTTGCTTTGCCTTGCACTGCTTTGCCTCCACTGGCCATGTTTTCTTTTGCTTTTTCAGGCCACGCTTTCCTTTGTCTTGCTTCGCTTTGTTTTCCTGCCACAGCTTTGCTTTACCTTCTCTGCTCTGCTTTGCTTTTCCTACTCCTGCTGTGCTTTGCCTCGCCTCAAACTGCTTTCTTTACTCTGCTCTACGTTTCCTGGCACTGCTGGGACTTTCCTTGTACCAGTTTGCACTGCTTTGCTTTGCCTTGCTCTGCTTTCCTCTTCATTTCTCTGCTCTCCTGTGCTGCGCTAGGCTTCCTTTGCAGACTGTCCCGACGATTTTGCCGATGAGGCTATCGGTATATTTCGGAACGCATAAACCCTCAGACACACAGCTGGGCCTCCCCGCAGCCCGGACACTGTCCCCTCGCAACTCGAGGGTGGGGGCAGCAGGCCCGGCCACCCGACATGGTCAGTTCTGTGGCCCCAGCCGTGTGGCCTGCCGCTAGGCGGGCCCCACTGCTATTTGTCTGGGGACGGCGTTGGGTGAGGTTTTCAACGACGGTAAGTAACTACATGATTCCCACAACTACATTGGATGGAAGCCAACAATAAATAAATAAATAAATAAATAAATAAATAAATAAAGATAAAACCAGGTAAAGCAAGACATGGTTCTTGCCCGCTGTCACGGCGGACTATGAGGTGTCAGGGAGGCCGGGGAGCGGGCGAGCAGGGTACAGCCACCGTCCGAGTCTGGCCGCCAGCTCTACCCGGCATGAGGGCCTTGCGGTCTTTGCCCCGCAGACACTGGGAACCGGCAGGAGGGCTGGCCTCCAGCTCCTTACATTTGCTTCGCTTCTCTTTGTTTTTCCTTGCTCTGCTTTGCTTTGCTCTGCTCTGCTCTTCCGGGCACACTTTTGGTTTTCCTTCTCTACTTTCCTCTGCTGTTCCTGCCCCTGCTGTGCTTTGCCTCAGATTGCTTTGCTTTGCTTTGTTTGCTTTGTCTTTCCTGGCAATGCTTTGCTTTTCCTCGTGCTACTTTGCTTTGCTTTGCTTTGCTTTGCCTTGCTCTGCTTTGCCTCCACTGGCCATGTTTTCTTTTGCTTTTTCAGGCCATGCTTTCCTTTGTTTTGCTTTGCTTTGTATTCCTGCCACGGCTTTGCTTTACCTTCTCTGCTCTGCTTTGCTTTTCCTACCCCTGCTGTGCTTTGCCTTGCCTCCAACTGCTTTCGTTACTTTGCTCTACCTTTCCTGGCACTGCTGGGACTTTCCTTGTCCGAGTTTGCACTGCTTTGCTTTGCCTTGCTCTGGGTTGCCTTTCCTGGCCATGCTTTTTCAGGCCACGCTTTCCTTTGTTTTCCTTTGCTTCGTATTCTTGGCACCTCTTGGTTTTACCTTCTCTGCTCTGCTTTGCTTTTCCTACACCTGCTGTGCTTTGCCTTGCCTCAAACTGCTTTCTTTACTTTGCTCTACGTTTCCTGGCACTGCTGGGACTTTCCTTGTACGAGTTTGCACTGCTTTGCTTTGCCTTGCTCTGCTTTGCCTCCACTGGCCATGTTTTCTTTTGCTTTTTCAGGCCACGCTTTCCTTTGTCTTGCTTCGCTTCGCTTTGTATTCCTGGCACCTCTAGGTTTTACTTTCTCTGCTCTGCTTTGCCTTGCCTCCAACTGCTTTCGTTACTTTGCTCTACCTTTCCTGGCCCTGCTGGGACTTTCCTTGTACGAGTTTGCACTGCTTTGCTTTGCCTTGCTCTGCTTTGCCTTTCCTGGCCGTGCTTTTTCCGGCCACGCTTTCCTTTGTTTTGCTTTGCTTTTTATTCCAGGCACCTCTTGGTTTTACTTTCTCTGCTCTGCTCTGTTTTTCCTACCCCTGCTGTGCTTTGCCTTGCCTCCTCAAACTGCTTTCTTTCTTTTGCTCTACATTTCCTGGCCCTGCTTTGCTTTTCCTTGTGCTACTTTCCTTTGCTTTGCTCTGCCTTGCACCGCTTTGCCTTTCCTGGACATGCTTTTCTTTGCTTTTCCTGGCCCTGCTTTGCTTGGTCTTTTTTTTGCGTTTTTTTGTTTTGTTTGTTTGTTTGTTTGTTTGTTTTATTTTAATATAGATACATTTTCATTGCATTGCTTTGTTTTATTTTTGGACCTTTTTGCTTTGGTCTTCCTGGCCGCGCTTTGCTTTTCCTGGCCATGCTTTTTCAGGCCATGCTTTCCTTTGTCTTGCTTCGCTTCGCTTTGTATTCCTGGCACCTCTTGGTTTTACTTTCTCTGCTCTGCTTTGCCTCGCCTCAAACTGCTTTCGTTACTTTGCTCTACGTTTCCTGGCCCTGCTGGGACTTTCCTTGTACGAGTTTGCACTGCTTTGCTTTGCCTTGCTCCGCTTTGCCTTTCCTGGCCGTGCTTTTTCCGGCCACGCTTTCCTTTGTTTTGCTTTGCTTTTTATTCCAGGCACCTCTTGGTTTTACTTTCTCTGCTCTGCTCTGTTTTTCCTACCCCTGCTGTGCTTTGCTTTGCCTCCTCAAACTGCTTTCTTTCTTTTGCTCTACATTTCCTGGCCCTGCTTTGCTTTTCCTTGTGCTACTTTCCTTTGCTTTGCTCTGCCTTGCACTGCTTTGCCTTTCCTGGACACGCTTTTCTTTGCTTTTCCTGGCCCTGCTTTGCTTGGTCTTTTTTTTTGCGTTTTTTTTTTTTGTTTGTTTGTTTGTTTGTTTGTTTTATTTTAATATAGATACATTTTCATTGCATTGCTTTGTTTTATTTTTGGACCTTTTTGCTTTGGTCTTCCTGGCCGCGCTTTGCTTTTCCTGGCCATGCTTTTTCAGGCCATGCTTTCCTTTGTCTTGCTTCGCTTCGCTTTGTATTCCTGGCACCTCTTGGTTTTACTTTCTCTGCTCTGCTTTGCCTCGCCTCAAACTGCTTTCGTTACTTTGCTCTACGTTTCCTGGCCCTGCTGGGACTTTCCTTGTACGAGTTTGCACTGCTTTGCTTTGCCTTGCTCTGCTTTGCCTTTCCTGGCCATGCTTTTTCAGGCCATGCTTTCCTTTGTTTTCCTTTGCTTCGTATTCCTGCCACGGCTTTGCTTTACCTTCTCTGCTCTGCTTTGCTTTTCCTACCCCTGCTGTGCTTTGTCTCACCTCAAACTGCTTTCTTTACTTTGCTCTACGTTTCCTGGCACTGCTGGGACTTTCCTTGTACGAGTTTGCACTGCTTCGCTTTGCCTTGCTCTGCGTTGCCTTTCCGGGCCATGCTTTTTCAGGCCATGCTTTCCTTTGTTTTGCTTTGCTTTGTATTCCTGGCACTGCTTTGCTTTTCCTTCTCTACGTTGCTTTCTTTTCCTACCCCTGCTGTGCTTTGCCTTGCCTCCTCAAACTGCTTTCTTTCTTTTGCTCTACATTTCCTGGCACTGCTTTGCTTTTCCTTGTGCTACTTTCCTTTGCTTTGCTCTGCCTTGCACTGCTTTGCCTTTCCTGGACACGCTTTACTTTGCTTTTCCTGGCCCTGCTTTGCTTGTTGTTTTTTTTTGCCTTTTATTTTATTTTATTTTTTTTACTTTAGATACATATTCATTGCATTGCTTTGTTTTATTTTTGGACCTTTTGGCTTTGGTTTTCCTCGCCGCGCTTTGCTTTTCCTGGCCATGCTTTTTCAGGCCACGCTTTCCTTTGTTTTCCTTTGCTTCGTATACTTGCCACGGCTTTGCTTTACCTTCTCTGCTCTGCTTTGCTTTTCCTACCCCTGCTGTGCTTTGTCTTGCCTCCTCAAACTGCTTTCTTTACTTTGCTCTATGTTTCCTGGCACTGCTGGGACTTTCCTTGTACAAGTTTGCACTGCTTCGCTTTGCCTTGCTCTGCGTTGCCTTTCCTGGCCATGCTTTTTCAGGCCACGCTTTCCTTTGTCTTGCTTCGCTTTGTATTCCTGGCACCTCTTGGTTTTACTTTCTCTGCTCTGCTTGTCCTACCCCTGCTCTGCTTTGCCTTGCCTCAAACTGCTTTCGTTACTTTGCTCTACGTTTCCTGGCCCTGCTGGGACTTTCCTTGTACAAGTTTGCACTGCTTTGCTTTGCCTTGCACTGCTTTGCCTCCACTGGCCATGTTTTCTTTTGCTTTTTCAGGCCACGCTTTCCTTTGTCTTGCTTCGCTTTGTTTTCCTGCCACAGCTTTGCTTTACCTTCTCTGCTCTGCTTTGCTTTTCCTACTCCTGCTGTGCTTTGCCTCGCCTCAAACTGCTTTCTTTACTCTGCTCTACGTTTCCTGGCACTGCTGGGACTTTCCTTGTACCAGTTTGCACTGCTTTGCTTTGCCTTGCTCTGCTTTCCTCTTCATTTCTCTGCTCTCCTGTGCTGCGCTAGGCTTCCTTTGCAGACTGTCCCGACGATTTTGCCGATGAGGCTATCGGTATATTTCGGAACGCATAAACCCTCAGACACACAGCTGGGCCTCCCCGCAGCCCGGACACTGTCCCCTCGCAACTCGAGGGTGGGGGCAGCAGGCCTGGCCACCCGACATGGTCAGTTCTGTGGCCCCAGCCGTGTGGCCTGCCGCTAGGCGGGCCCCACTGCTATTCGTCTGGGGACGGCGTTGGGTGAGGTTTTCAACGACGGTAAGTAACTACATGATTCCCACAACTACATTGGATGGAAGCCAACAATAAATAAATAAATAAATAAATAAATAAATAAATAAAGATAAAACCAGGTAAAGCAAGACATGGTTCTTGCCCGCTGTCACGGCGGACTATGAGGTGTCAGGGAGGCCAGGGAGCGGGCGAGCAGGGTACAGCCACCGTCCGAGTCTGGCCGCCAGCTCTACCCAGCATGAGGGCCTTGCGGTCTTTGCCCCGCAGACACTGGGAACCGGCAGGAGGGCTGGCCGCCAGCTCCTTACATTTGCTTCGCTTCTCTTTGTTTTTCCTTGCTCTGCTTTGCTTTGCTCTGCTCTGCTCTTCCGGGCACACTTTTGGTTTTCCTTCTCTACTTTCCTCTGCTGTTCCTGCCCCTGCTGTGCTTTCCCTCAGATTGCTTTGCTTTGCTTTGTTTGCTTTGTCTTTCCTGGCAATGCTTTGCTTTTCCTCGTGCTACTTCGCTTTGCTTTGCTTTGCTTTGCCTTGCACTGCTTTGCCTCCACTGGCCATGTTTTCTTTTGCTTTTTCAGGCCATGCTTTCCTTTGTTTTGCTTTGCTTTGTATTCCTGCCACGGCTTTGCTTTACCTTCTCTGCTCTGCTTTGCTTTTCCTACCCCTGCTGTGCTTTGCCTTGCCTCAAACTGCTTTCGTTACTTTGCTCTACGTTTCCTGGCACTGCTGGGACTTTCCTTGTTCGAGTTTGCACTGCTTTGCTTTGCCTTGCTCTGCTTTGCCTCCACTGGCCATGTTTTCTTTTGCTTTTTCAGGCCACGCTTTCCTTTGTCTTGCTTCGCTTCGCTTTGTATTCCTGGCACCTCTAGGCTTTACTTTCTCTGCTCTGCTTTGCCTTGCCTCCAACTGCTTTCTTTACTTTGCTCTACGTTTCCTGGCACTGCTGGGACTTTCCTTGTACAAGTTTGCACTGCTTTGCTTTGCCTTGCTCTGCTTTCCTCTTCATTTCTCTGCTCTCCTGTGCTGCGCTAGGCTTCCTTTGCAGACCGTCCCGACGATTTTGCCGATGAGGCTATCGGTATATTTCGGAACGCATAAACCCTCAGACACACAGCTGGGCCTCCCCGCAGCCCGGACACTGTCCCCTCGCAACTCGAGGGTGGGGGCAGCAGGCCTGGCCACCCGACATTATCAGTTCTGTGGCCCCAGCCGTGTGGCCTGCCGCTAGGCGGTCCCCACATTTACCCTTCCGGGGACGGTGTTGGGTGAGGTTTTCAACGACGATAAGTACAGTGGAAGAAAGGCAACAATAAATCAATCAATCAATCAATAAATAAGTAAATATAAACCCAGGTAAAGCAAGACATGGTTCTTGCCCACTGCCACGGCGGACTATGAGGTGTCAAGGAGGCCGGGGAGCGGGCGAGCAGGGTATAGCCACCGTCCGAGTCTGGCCGCCAGCTCTACCCGGCATGAGGGCCTTGCGGTCTTTGCCCCGCAGACACTGGGAACCGGCAAGAGGGCTGGCCGCCAGCTCCTTACATTTGCTTCGCTTCTCTTTGTTTTTCCTTGCTCTGCTTTGCTTTGCTCTGCTCTGCTCTTCCGGGCACACTTTTGGTTTTCCTTCTCTGCTTTCCTCTGCTGTTCCTGCCCCTGCTTTGCTTTGCTTTGCCTCAGATTGCTTTGCTTTGCTTTGTTTGCTTTGTCTTTCCTGGCAATGCTTTGCTTTTCCTCGTGCTACTTTGCTTTGCTTTGCTTTGCCTTGCTCTGCTTTGCCTCCACTGGCCATGTTTTCTTTTGCTTTTTCAGGCCACACTTTCTTTTGTCGTGCTTTGCTTCGCTTCCTATTCCTGGCACCTCTTGGTTTTACTGTCTCTGCTCTGCTTTGCCTTGCCTCAAACTGCTTTCTTTACTTTGCTATACGTTTCCTGGCACTGCTGGGACTTTCCTTGTACAAGTTTACACTGCTTCGCTTTGCACTGCTTCGCTTTGCCTTGCTCTGCGTTGCCTTTCCTGACCATGCTTTTTCAGGCCGTGCTTTCCTTTGGTTTGCTTTGCTTTGTATTCCTGCCATGGCTTTGCTTTACTTTCTCTGCTCTGCTTTTCTTTGCTCTGCCTTGCACTGCTTTGCCTTTCCTGGACATGCTTTACTTTGCTTTTCCTGGCCCTGCTTTCCTTGGGTTTTTTTGTCCTTTTTTTTTTTTTTTTATAGGTACATATTCATTGCATTGCTTTGTTTTATTTTTGGACCTTTTTTGCTTTGCTTTTCTGTCCGCGCTTTGCTTTTTGAATATCCCACGCAGGTGACTGGGTGCTCTGGGGAGATCTTTGGCTGCCTCAGCAAATTGCTTGTGCAGCACGGGGAGGTGCTTTTGCGTACCAAGGATGTGATGGGTGTACCAGAGTGATGCTTGGGGATCCTGGGTATCTACCTCTCCTACCCCAGGGACAAGTTAGGGTACTCCACAGAGGTCTCTGCATGCTTCACAGAGGTGCTTTTTGAACGACCGAGATGCTGAAAGAACTTGCTTGGGAGCTCTGGACGGATGTCAAAGTACCTTGGGATGTGCTTGGGTTCCCTGGGGAGATGTTTCAATAATGCTGCAGTGGGGTGCCTGAGTGCTGTGGGGAGATGCGTGGGTTCTCCAGGAAGATGCTTGCGTTCTCGGGGGGTTATGCTTGTGTGCCTCAGGGAAATAGCCGTGTTCCTGGGGAAATGCTTTGCTGCTGCTGGGGAATCGTAGAATCATAGAATAGCCCGAGTTGGAAGGGACCCATAAGGATGATCAAGTCCAACCCCTGGCACCGCACAGGTCTACCCAAAATGCTTGGGTCCTTAAAAGGGTCATGTTTGGATGCCCTACAATGATGCTTGGGTGCTCCAGAGAGATGCCTGGCTGAGCCCGGCAGAACCTTGTGAGCTCAGGGTGATGTTGGGATCTCCTGGAAGGTGCTGGAATGCTCTTGGATGATGCCTCACAGGTAGAATGTAGTGCTTAGGTGTCCTGGGGAGATGCTTGTCTACTCCAACACAAGGCTTGTGTGCCCTGGGGAAAATCTCGGTGATTTCAAGAGGTGCTTATGTTCCTTGGCGAGAGGCTTGGGTGTCGTGGAGAGTGCTCCAGGAAGATGCTTGTATTCCCAAGGGAGACTGGTTCTTTCCCTAGGGAGGTTCATGTCTTCTCTAGGGAGGTGCCTGAATGCTCCTTGGACATGCTCGTGTACTCTGGGGAGCTGCTTGGGTACTCCTAGTACAATATGGTTGGGTGCTCTGGGGAGATGCTTGGGTGCTCCCAAGATGGGGAATGGTCTGGGGAATGTTTGGCTGCACCTTAGAGCACAAAAATCTATCCCCTAATCACACAAAGCTCTGCCCCAGGCACCCAAGCATCTCCCTGCAGCACAGAAGCACCTCCCTGCAATACCCAAGCACCTCATTGCACCTCACACAGGAACCTTCCCACCACAGTCCTACATCTGACTGGAGAACCCAAGCATCTCCCCAGGGCACCAAAACACCACCTGGGGCACACAAACATCCCACTGGACATGGGAAGCACCTCCCTTGGCACCCAAGAGCTTCTGAGGGCTGCACAAGTACCTACCAGGGTCATTCAAGTATGTCCCTGTGCTCATGCACGCACCCCCCCAGGGGACACAGATACCAAAGAGCAGGAACTAAGCATCTCCCCACAGCACTCCAGCACCTCCCTGGAGCCAAGCATCACACAAAAAGCACCCAACCATCTCCCTGGAGCACCCAAAATCCTCCCTGGAGAAACACAGCTTTACCCTGGATCAAACTAGCCTCTCCCTTGGGCACACAACCACATCTCCTAGGGTACACAAGCATCCCCAAATAGCACTCAAGCATTTCTCTGGAGCCACCAAGAAACAGCCAGGATCACCAATCCATCTTCCTGAGACATCCAAAAAAATCTCTGCATCACCCAGCTGTCTTCTTGGAGAAACCAAGCATCTCCCTGCACACCCAGGGAGTATCTGGACACAGCAGCTAAGAAGCCTGGGGAGCACCCAGATTCTTCTTGCCATAGCCAAGAACTTCCATCAAGCAAGAAAGCAGCTCCTGAGTCCCGCGGGCACCTTCTCAGGCACCCAGGCATCATCTCTGCACTGGGATGAGCACACAAGCATCTCCTCCCCACATTGGTTCCTGGACCATTCAGGCTCGCACTGCACTTCAGCCCCTGCTCCATCGCGCACTCACCTCCCTGTCCTGCCCTGCTCTGCCCTCTGCTGCCTGCTGCCAGGGGCTTCCATCCCGACTGGGGCCTGCCTGCAACCAGGGGCCTTTTATCCTGACTGGGCTGCCATGTCACGGCCCCACTGTGACGCCTGGATGACACAGCCACCGCTGCCCATTGTGACACCTGGGTGACACAGCCACCGCTGCCCTCCTGCCTACTGGGACACCACTCAGTATCTATTTCCTCGGACTCACAGGTTTGTCAGTGACAGTTAAATTTAAGATAATTTATCAGATTCACCCCCAGAAAAAAAATATTTCTGGCAACTTCCGTAAACCTCAACAAGATAACAAATGCCAAATCATTCTTGAAGTTTTAGTCTGAAGTGTTGGTGTTTATATTTCTTTGTGTTTTTCTTGTCAGTGTTTAGCATGCTTTTCCTTTCTTGTTCAAGTTTGAAGTTACACACATATGCTTTCCTCTTTCTCTAGCTTGGAAAGTTCTCTTCTAAAAAGATCTTCTATTTCTAGCTGCTTTCTCTACTCTTCTGTTAAGAATCCTCATGGTTCATGTCTTGTCCTTGTCTCTATGTTTGCTTGGTCAGCTCTGTGTCTCAGCACTTGTGCTTATTACCATAGAATTGTCAAATCCTTTAGGCTGGAAAAGAGCTCTGAGGTCATCAAGTCCAAGCGCTAACCCAGCCCTGCCAAGTCTACCACTAAACCACGTCCCCAAGCACCACATCTACACGTCTTTTGCAGAGCTGCAGGGACGGTGATTCAACTCCTTCCCTGGGCAGCCTCTTCCAAGGACTCACAATCCTTTCAGGGAAGAATTTTTTCCTCATATCCACCCCATGCCTTCCTGGGTGAAACTTGAGGCCAATTCCTCTTCTCCTGTTGCTTGCTGCTTGGGAGAAAGACCAACCCCCACGCTGCTACAACCTCTAAGAGGGAGTTGTGGAGAACAATAAGGTCTTGTGGAGTAATTGCTTAAAGTGACTAGGAAAATTAAACTAACATTCACATTTTAAAGAAACTGTAGAGCATTGAGGAGGCTTTCAGGGTATGCTATAGCAGCATTACCTGAGTGTTCCCTAGGCTTCCACCCTTACATGTTACCGCACTGGGGGAACCTGGTGTGCTGACTGTAAGGAACAGCACGGAGCATGGATTAGCATGGATTATAACCGCTCTTGCAAGTGACCTTCTTTTAAGCACAACAGTTTAAATAATCAGGTTACAGAGAAAACCCTTTCACTGAAAAATAGATTCAATAAGGACTTGTGGCTTACCAGTTTCGTTTCAAAACCCAAGTTGTTGGGTTTGATGGAAAAATGGTTGGTTTGGATGGTAAAAAGGTCGTCCGTTTTGATGGTAGGTTTAGTCTGAGTATTGAAGGCTTCCATCAGTAAGCTCTGCATCTGAAAGACAAAGGGAAGAAATGTCATTCCCTGTTGTGATACTCAACATGGAACTGTCTGGCTCAGTGGTTTTCTTTCTAAAGAGAGAAGTCACAACCCTGCACATGGCTTGATCTGCTCTCTGACTACAGGGCTGAACTGACTGTTGAAGGCAGCTTCCAAAGCCCTCCCATTAAACTGACTGCATTTCAGTTCCGTGCTAAAATTGGTCAACTGTACAGAATATTAGGACAAAGCTACCTGCTTTGATAGCAAATGGTAGACCTTAGGTAAGTTACATTCATTTGAAGGTTTGACTGGACGGCATCCTTGTTTTACTAGTGATCTTGTGGTCAAGCTGACCAAATCCTAGCCACAGAACAGAAGCGTTCAGAAACTGGCTAGAGAGAGCACTTATTAGAGAGAGCAGGACTTTAACTGCTTTAACGCTGCTCTTTCTCTCACGTATCTGGAATTTCCTTAAATCACAAATTATCACTAGCTATCCTTGTTAATTTATTCAAAGTAACATGAGTCCAGGTGAAAAGGCACACTCTAACAAGTGCTCAGTTGTTCCTAGTCTGCTCCTAGCTTACTTGAGAGGTTCAATACAGTTAAAAATAAATAAATAAATAAATAACCTGCTGAAGTAGCCTTTTTTCAGATTAGATTCCACCATTCAGAAAATCCTGCTTAAGAGACGTTTTTTCTTTTCTTTGAAAGACTGACCTTCCCCCACATGAAACTAATTAGTATCTTCAGGCTTGATGAAATACATGAATTTCTCAATTTACCAAAATTGCTTTGCACAGCCCTCCTATCCTGCTTATGTTTCAAGCAGCGTATCTAAGTGGGGTACTGTTGGGGTGCATCTCTTTCACTCATGTAGCCCAGTGATCCCAATGCCCTGGACTTGTGTAATGTGTGCAAGACATTTACTTTCTCCCTATACTTTTGACTGGTTTAGAAAAAGCGAGTTCGCCATCTGCTGGCCAGAGAATTCACCGAAGCCCAAAGAGCATTAGAGCAGACGCATTTTCTTCTGTGCTGTTCCTGATTTATCAGCTAGAAGAGACACTTACAGTTTAGTACAATCAGGATTCTTTTGACATTAGTAGCATAAAAAGTCTATTTTTGCAACACTGGTATTTGAAAGACCTCCGTTCAGTCCCTAATTTTGTTCTTGATAATGGGACAGATTGTATTAATGTTTGCAAGAATGTGTGAACAACCAGCCTCCCCTCCATGTCGTATTTTAAGATTAAAACTTGTGGTCGTCCCTGTCTCAAAATACAGACATGCTTTGCAACAATCGCACTCCCTCTTTAGCTTGAAGGAACTTGTCAGTGCCAGAATCTACTGACTATGGCAATTTACTTCATCATCCAAACCGGGCAGAATTTTTGAAAACCTCTTGCAAGATTTCACTTCTCCAAACATTATGTAGAAGACATTCAGCTGTAAAGCAAGAAGATGAAGTCCTTTGTTTCCTATGCCAGAATGACATTTTCAACACTGAACAGGATTGTCACCAACTGTTAACTGGTTGTTAAGTTGTGGCTAGGTATAAAATGTAGAAAATGTTTAAAAATAAAACTTGCCTATGGATAGTGAACTGTCTTCTTTGGGGATTACTTCAATTACCTGTAAGAGGAAAACAGATGATTTGGGGGGGTTGTTTGTTTTTAAGAACGGGTGCAGTCTTGCCAGTAATTTAGCTGGTATTTTTCAAAGTGACCACAAGTGAACAACAAGTAGAACAATTGCAGGGCTCCTCAGTTTACAGCATGAGGTCGCTTTTTCCAGGTGAAAAGCGGAGCCATAAGTGGCAGTACACTAAAGCCCTGGCACGTTGAGATCCAAGAGGAGAGCTGTTTGGCCCTCCTTTTCACTCCTGGGAACCACATACCTCAAAACCCACAGACTATGGGATATATCTCAGAGAAATCTTGGGAAAGGAGAGCATGAAGAGCATGTTTGTAAATTTATTTCTCCCTGGGCTTCTTCTGCTTCTCCAAGAAATACTTGTTTGAACATAACTTTGGCAGCAGTACTTATGCTGTTTTGCACCCACCACATTTAAAACTCCTACAAAAAACTGAAAAGTTAGACTGAAAAGCATCTCTTTCCGTTCTACTTTGTAAAGCTGCATGTTTTCCTCATGCAAAACAACAGGGGAATGGAAGCTAGAAAAGGAAATGCTGAATGTAAAACAAAACAGACCAAACCTCAGCCCTCCAGGACAAAAGCCGATAACTAAGTCCTTTCTAACATGCTGATTAGGTTTCAAGAGGATACCGCTTTAAATAAGCGTAATTGTGTGTCCATAGGCAGAAGCTGAATAATGACAGGATGAATATCTATACTTAATTTTTTGTTACTGTCTTCCTGTAGCACACAGGGACTTGTTACGTTTAGGGAAAATGCTAACCTAATGGAGGGTTTAAACCATAAGCTAGTTTGTTATACCAAAATGACTGAGAGAACAAAGCATAAAGTGTTTTCAGATTTCTAGTACACCTTGATTGCTATCCATTAAACTTAAGACAGGTTAAACAAAGCACAGGAAATAGGAGAACTCCTAGTCCCACAACTGGCAAATTGTGCGCACACTTTCCGTTCCTGAGAAAATAATACACAAACCTGAAAAATGCATTTAACTGAGAAATGAAGACATCCCCGTCCTATTGGAAGACTAAGGTGACAGCTCTTGGGCTCAGTGATTTTCGGATAAGCTCCAGTCTTCAACTTGCAGACACCAGTGACAGCTCCTTTTTTCGGATTGAAAGGGAAAATGTTTCAACAACACATTGAAAACATACTTAAGGGACAAGAAACAAAATCAAGACTGCAGTGAGAAGGAAAACAGAAAAACAATACTGGGAAAAAAAAAAAAAGAGAAAAGAGAAAAGACCTTGGTCTTTGTATCGACCAACGAGATAAGCCTTACACATTTTTAAGTTTATTTTTGACGATTGATTGATGCGTTACCAGATATTAAGTACTATTCAAGAGCAAATATTAACACTAGTAAGAATAAATCCGATCCACCAGCCCTTATTCAAAATACATCAATTTCTAATTTGGAGATAACGTCTCTCTGACAAGGAAGTAGAAAAGCTGTAAATACCGATATAGTTTCCTCTCCCGATGTTCCATATACATACCGACGCTGTTCCTACACCTACACTCTGAGCATAAATTTATGTTGACATGAGTATCGGGTGTTATTTCTGTTTGCCTTGAGAGACTCTCCTCCTGTCCACTGAAAAGTAAACTCAAGATTCCAGATCAGTTAAAACAGTTGCTAGCCCCCCATTCAGAGTTCTGCAGCAGCAGTGTTCAGATTTTTCAGCAGTCTCTTTACAAAATGACCACTTATAAGTGTACAAAAACACTTATCACCTAGCTTCTCAGTAGGTACACGTTTGGCCTCTCTTAAGCAGAGAGTCAATCACAGCTTAAGATTTTATACAAGATCCCATTTTCAAGTTTGGGATTATTTCAGAAAATCTTTTTGCCTAGAAACAGTACTACTAGTAACACTTTAACTGGTTTGCCAGCACAACCTTTTACCCTGTTAGAAATGATGTTGACTTCTACCTTCATGTAGCATACATAGTGTCCTGTGCGACAGTTGATTCCATGATGCACCAGCACCGCATATAAGGCATAGAGGAGTGGTTCTCCACTTGATTGAGACATGTAGGCTCGGAGGTCCAAATATTCAGGATATTTTACCTCCTAAAGAGAGACCAAGAAGATAGAAAAATTATATCAGAGTACTTCGCAGACTAGCCAGAGAAAAACACTTCCAAAAAACAGAGACTGGAATTATATGAATATATCTCTTGATTCACTAAAAATAAGTCTTCCCATAAGCAACGTTTAATACTAGAAGTTGCAGACAACTGTTTCCTGATGAATTAGCCTTCTCAGAGGAAAGTTTATGCTTCTTGTCAAGCAGGAACTTTACTGATATTAAGAGAAAAGTGAAAAAAAGAGAAAATGAAAATAAAAGCAGACCATTTCTCTGTATTCTTAAGGTATATTCTTAATATACCTTGTTGATCTTTCCACCTGTGAAATCTGCAAATCTTTTCAGTGATATTGTGAGAACGTTGGAAGAACGGTGTACGGTAAATCTCTTGGATGCAGGAACCATCTTTTTACACCTTAAAAACAAGCAGAGACAAGTGTTTGAAAGCATCTTCTTTTTCGCCCCCAAAACAAACTCCTTTTAATGTCTCACGCATGCTTATGCTATTTGAATGATATTTACTTGCATCATATGTTTGGTTTTTTCTTTTCATAAACCCATGCACTGCATGTCACGTTTGTTAATACAGAGAAGAAGGTAAGTTTTACCAACAACTCAGAGCACAGCGGGAACAGGAATCTCTCATGAAAGCGTATTACCAGGGAGTTATAAAATATAAACAAAAAATATTAAAAATGAGTTATATATAAGACTAATAACAGTTATCAGCAATGGAAAAAGTACTGTACACGTGCAAGGCCTTTCCTTTTAAGCTCACAAAAAGACAGAAAATTCTGGCTTTAAGTGTGACTGAACCGATCACACCTCAAAGAGCACATTAAGGAAAGACCATGCAATTCAGATGTGAGGTGCTATTACAGTTCTTTCTCTTCCTCAGACATCAGTTATGAGAATCCTGAATACGCTGCATGTTGCTTTCTAGGATCCGCAGGCCAAGACGAACCTGGGATTAAATTGCTTTAATAACCTATTGGACGCTCTTGATTCGACACCCTAATTTCCTTAGTATCCGACAACAAGAAGTGGATACTGCATTTTTCATTTAGAGGGGTCAGGCATGAATCCTACAGAACTGAGCCGGGCACTCTGTGCTTTTCTGAGGGGATGTTTGACTAACAGCTTGTTTTGCCAAACCATCTTATGCAAATGTTCAATTGTTTCTCACATACGTAGAAACATCTTACATATTGATCAGCACAGAGAGCGCCTGAACTCAATAGGCTTTCCCTGTGCACAGGTTAGGCTTAAGGGAGCTCATTTCAGGCATTAGTCCACATCGACAGGTTTCACAGTTCAAGAGCTGTGCAAGACGCTGTTTAGTGAGCCAGCACAGGCTGCTAACATTCATTACCACGGAGCCAGCTCACATTCCCTGACACTCAATCTAACTTTGTTTCACAGTGAACGCTGGGACCTGCAGGAACCTGCTGCTGCCTTCCACTCCAAATCATTCTCCATAGCTCCTTGCTTCAGCTCACCACTACTACGAAATGAAGCAACAACAACAACAACAACATTATTTCTAAATGAAGTTAAAGGATAACTTACGCTCTAAGTCATGTAATATATAAAACTAATATCTAGTATTAAGACATAATTAGTAATGATCTTACTCGCTACATTTATAGCAATTCTCTCCATCCAGCTCTTCAGGTTTCACAAATAGTTCTAGAGCTCTGGTAACAGATGAAACCGCCTAGAGGAGCGAGAAAGAAGAGCGTAAAGTCACTGTAAATTCAAAATTCCAGAGACGCACTAGGAGTTTATAAGAGAACCTGACTAATACATACTTAAGCGATCTACTATGAGCACTGTCAAGAAGGAGGCAGAAAGAGCATGCTCAGCGTTTACCTCACCTGGAAGTCATTCTACTTTGAAACAAATCATTTTCCAGTAACGCAGACAGCATCTATAGTGTGCTTTGTCATCAATACTGGCAACAAATCCAGCAGTCTAACAATTAGATGTATATTGAGGTAGAACAACAAAGAAGTGTGACAGTATTATACTTTGTGCAGCAATAAAATTCTTTCCCCTTAAACCCAATGCAGACGTGGAGACTATTTACAGGGGTTCCACAGAAGGACAAAGTCCAATCCACTTTCTAACCACCACCAAGCTCTTATATTTTAACATTGTACGTGGTTTGGTTTTTTAAGTTAAACAAGTTTAATTTAGAAAGTTATACATGTACTTAAACATCATGAATTATATTTACAAAACCTCCTACCTTTACATCCAAAGTGATATCAAGAAATGCCTCATACGTATCCGAAACTGCTTTGCAATTCAAGCACTTCACTGGAAGCAAAATATAAATGCTTAACAACACGTGAAGGAGACTAACTGTCCACATTCAAGTTGTCGATAGATACTACTTCAGACAAACTACAGACTGCTTTACTACCGACAAAAGACACAGATCAGTTCTAAGGACAGGAATATTTTTAAAAGTACCTCTTGATCTTAGAAATCCTCCAAATATTTGATGAATGATGGTGGTAGCTTGAGAAGATCTGTCCAATCTGGAAATAAATTATAATCAGACCTCAGAAGATTTAAGGCACACAGTTAACTCTTCAAAGAGTTTTATGAAAACCAAGGATGACCTAGACTTTCAGTTTTGATAGTAAATAAAGGCCTAAAAGGTGCTAGAGAACGTATAAAAGTGAATTTGTTTATGCTTACTTGGTGCTTCCATTCAAGCACACTTCCTGCATAGCATCAACAGTATAGCGCAAGAACTCGTGTGCGTCTTCTTGACTGCCAAAACGGAAATGTTGTCCTATTCCTAAATAAGAAGATGATAGTATTTACCTCATTTAAAAATGAAGTAATTCTCCTGTTTCTAAAATCTCTCTTCTTTATAGTGTTAAAACCATTTATACACATCAAATAATTATTTGAAGATTACAAGATGCTGAAAAAGAAACACATCTGAAGCCACTTACGACTGAGATTATTGATAACACGCGTAGGCTCGATGGCATCAACAGTGCAACGCAGGGCCTGGTTAATGTGAGTCTCCATCGTGCACATCATGCAAAAATCTTGTTCACGACCTGAAGAGTGAAAGAAGAAAGCATCCCAGTCTAGCGAAACAGACATAACTACAAACAAACATATAAGTAACATTTAAACTATAGATACAATATCCACTCTCCTTGTCCCAACAGCCTCCTAACATTTCATTTCACACAACTTTATAGAATAAAAATATCCATTAAGCCTGTATTCAAGTGCATTTTGTGATGAGAAATCTAAAAGACTACTGCAAAGTCACGTTTGTAAAGGCTGACAGGAATGTGAACTCCACAGGTTGCAAAATGTATGAGGAAAGAATATTTGACGTTGATGATACAGCATTAAGAGAATGTGGGTTATTTTCAGCACAGTGCTGTCAGGTGAGCTTCATGATACAGAGCTACGAGTCCTTTGGGAGAAAGGAAAAATTACAGTAATGTACGTAATAGTACTTCTGCCCTCCTTTTTTCAACAGGATTCTTAACTGAAACGATTTCTATATACAGGAAGAAAACAGTTAAATTTCTAGGTATCGATACAAAGATACCAGCCTAAAAAGCATACAGGTTTAGTACAACATTTACTTTATAGTACAACATTTTATTTAGGACAAAATCAGTCTAGATTTTAATTCAGTCCCACAAAAAAATCTAGTCGTGTTCATAACAGCTCATATTGCTTTCTAGGTTTTTTTTTTTTTTTTTTTTAATTGGTTCAACAACAAACAGACCCTTTATTGTAGTGCATTATGGAACCTCGGCTGTGCAGACTAAAGACCTATGATGCCAACATCCTAAATTTTATTGCCTTTCTAGCAGCAGGAAGCCCAAATAGCCCAAATGCCAAATGTTCATTAAATGCATTACTGTCCAATGCACTTCATTATTCCCATGAAGCAAGAAAAGATCCTTTTAAAAAAACAAACAAACAAACAAACAAAAAAAACACATGGTGCATTAAACGCACTCCATATGCTATTCCGAGCCCGCTGCTAATACAATGCTCAAAGCCAGCTTCTACAGGTAAAATCAGGCAAGTAAGTTTGTCTCACAGAATCACTGCTGTTCTTTCACCTTCACAGCTATCCAACAGATTTAAAATACTGTTAGAAAGTACTCACATGACTGGCTGTGCTCAAGAGAAAGCATGTAATTGGCAAGTGGGGGGGTGTAGGTCAAACACTGTAGAGTAGCATTAAGAAAACACGTGTTGCCAAGATTGTACAGGCCAACTCCAACACTTTGTGTTTCTTGCCAATCCATACGTATCTTCTCAGGTGGAAAAAGAATCCTTTGTGGCGGAGCAATTCCATCATTAACAACTGCAAGAAAGTTATATTTAAAAAGAGATTTTGTTTGTTTGTTTCTAAGAAAGGTATTAAGTATATATAGGTATAGTAAATATATAAAGTATATATAGGCATAGTAAAAATACTATTCTGCGGGAGCACCTAGAGGAACTAGCTACAATCCAAAACAGAAAAACTTATTGCAGACACCTTTAATACCGCCATATTCAAATTGGCTGGTCAACACAACGTTTTGGGAAAAAAAAGTTTAGTCAACCATTTTAATTTTTTCCTTATTATATGCTTTTTTCCTTATTATAACTTCAACCACAAACTTAGACTTGAAATTATATGGTAATAAATGCAAGGACAATGTAAAAACAAATAACTAGGAATGACGGTACCCCTACAAATATCAGATCTTTTCCTGAGCAATCTTAGCATTCAAAAACCTGTGAATAATGGAACCTGTGAATAGCAACAATCAAACACTTTTCTTTGCAAAACAGAAAAGATATGGATGAATCTGTGCATTACAAAATGCTCCCCATATTTCTCTGTCGACTGTAAATATATCAAAATTAATTTCTGTAACGTCAGTCACTTCAGTTGCCTTAGGAGAATCGCTTTGGAAGTCTTTATTCACAGTAGTCCCGTTCTCTATCAGTGCAACAAGTAAGAACTGCACTTTCTACTTTTGTTTTGAAGAAAACAGAGGCAGGATAAAGCGCACACTTACTTAGATCTCTTTGGGCAAAAGGCTTAGATTTTTCAGAGGATCTACAATAAATAGCACCTCCACATCCTTGGGCCACAGAGACTTGGCTTGAATCTTCTGCAGGTGGTATCCGGCCCCAGTTTGCGGTGCGTGACATCGGTTTTTTAGTACTCGGTTTCTTGGATTTGCCAGACCGCCTTGAAGATGGCTTTTTAGACTTTGAAGATTTGGGCTTGTTAACTATGGTCATTGTTCTCATCTGCGGCAGAGACAAATGTTCTGGCTGACGTAAGAATACCAAGAAGCATTCCAAGAAGAAAAGAGTAGTACAAGTCCTGTCACTTAATCTCAAAGAAACGGCCTTTAAGAACTAAATTGCTGGTATGAATGATTTAAAAGGAATCCCCAAACTAAACACACAAAGGAAAAATTTCCATCAAAACTCTATCAGTATTACTTTTAGCTTCTGCAGAACTAGTGGCTGATGCCATTTCTTTCACTTTCGTAGGATTTTAATCCATTACAACTCTGGAGTCTTTTTAATATAAAAATGCAAATGACATTCTCTGAGGGGAATCAGTTATTTATTGCATTTTTGGAGCTTTGCAATTATCTATTAATTATTACCTATTATCTAATAGATAATGGTTGCGATTTATATATAATTGTTGCTCACGCTAGTAATGGAGCACTATTACTTTACTGCCTGCGCTTTTCTGCTTCGTGTGCACAAAGGTACCTGCATTTCGCTGCTACTTTACTTCTGTCTTTCCAGGGCTCACCCTCTACCTCACTGTCTACTGCACCAGTCATGATGGCTTGGTTGTGATTCTATAATGAGCCTAGCTTTTGAATACACTTTTTCTGGGCGTCACTTTGTGATAGCAAGTTAATTTGTGAGGGCTTATCACCTATGACCTGCTTCTCAGTAGGTACACGTTTGGCCTCTGTTAAGCAGAGAGTCAATCACAGCTTAAGATTTTGTCCAAGATGCCATTCACGAAACTGAGTTTAACCTTGACAGAACTGAGTTTAACCTTTAAACCTGAAGCTCCGTTAAAGAATAAAGCAGCACCCAAGCCAGGAAATAGAAGTTAATCGTCACTTTACCCTGAAACGCACGTAAAGCCAGTGAGCTATTCTGTGCTGGCAGGATTGCTGCCGGGATGGCCGACGAGGCGGCGGGCACAGGGGGCCACAGGTCCTGCTCCCCGGGGCCACAGGTCCTGTCACAGGGGGCTGCCGGGGGTCTCCAGGCGCCGGGAACAGCGGCAACAGCGGGGACAGAGGGGACAGCAGCGACAGCAGCCGCCACCTCAGCCGAGGCCGTCTCCACAACTGCCACAACGGCCTCGGAACGCCGCCCAACTCGGAGCTCCAGCGTGACGCCTTTTCAACCTGGCCGCGGTGCTCACGGCTAAAAGCAGAGCGTTTCCTCCGGCGTGTCTTTACTGTCGGTGCCGGACCGGCCCTCACCCCGAGCTCTCCCTGCTGGGAGGGCTTTGCGGTTGGGGTTTCCCTCCCGCCGCCGCCGCGGGCAGGCCCCGCGCGCAAGCTGTCCGCGCTGGGGAGCGGCATGTCGCCCGCGGCGAGAGCCAGAGGGCGCGACACGAAAAAGCCCCGACACGAAAAAGCCCCGACGTGCGGGCGAGGCGGCGGGGAGACAGCTCTGAGGGAGCGGCCGCTTCGCCCCGCCGTCCTCCTCCCCTCCCGGGCCGCCCCGCCGAGACCCGTGCGCCTCAGGTGCTGCCCTGAGAGGGTGCTCAGGCACTGGGACAGCTGCCCAGGGCAATGGTCATGGCACCGAGCCTGACGGGGGTCCAGAAGTGTTTGAACAATGCTCTCAGACATAGGCTCTGCTTTTGGGGTGGTCCTGTGTGGAGCCAGGAGTTGGACTCGCTCATTATTGTGAGCCCTTTCCACCTTGGGATGTTCTCTGATTCTAGGTCAGCAATCCATTATCTGATGAGAGGTGTGGAGTCATTCGAAGGGAAGAGAGACCAAAACACTTCTGGTTTCCAGAAGCGGGTATTTGGTAACCAAACCGATGATTCCTTTTCTTCTAGAGCAAGTAGCAGCAGGGATCCGCTTTACAATAGGCTGGCAACAAGGAAACAAAGAATTGCAAACAAGACGTAGGACTTGAGCAGCAGCTTGTATACATGCATCAACTTATAAATGAGCACACAGCTGAGCGATAATGCAAAAATTGGACAAACTAAGTGAAGACGTTAACTGTAAATTTTATAGGTACACACTTTACTATGACGTAAGAACTGGGCAAGACCTTTCAGGGAAAAGAGTTGTTGGCATGTAATTTGAAGTAAGCTTCAAATCCCAGAGGATGATTTTGTTGGAACTTTATTCAGCTGAAAACGTGGAAGCCTTGTTTCTGCTTGTGTTAGTTACAGCTCCAGTTTACTTTGGTTGGGAGGGAAGGCATTCCAGGCTAACGTGCTGTACCTGTTCCTTCAGCTCATTGTCCATAAACGGAGGAGCAAATGAAATTCTTTGAATCTCCATTAAACGCAGCACTACAAAGTGGAGTAGAGGGCGATCTAGCACTTAATTTTTCTGTAAGCAGAAAACCCAACAGAATCTCCACAACAGTTTTCAAATCTTGTCCTGCAGTAAATGACCAGCTGAGTGAAGCTTGCATTTAGAGTATGTGCTCCTACATTAGATGGAAATAGCTTTTCCTCTTCAGAAGTGCAACTGAGTGGTGAACTGGCAGCTACGTAGGGAACTAGTTGTGCCAAAGGGTTTGTGTTGAACGCACAGAAAAATATGCAGGTCCCAACAGTAAAGGATTGTCTGTAGGCATCACACTGAGTACAGATGTTATCCGCAGGTTCGTGCCCAGTGCACCGCGCCAATTATTCACCCAGAGTTGGAATGCACACCAAGGTCTTTTAATTACATAATTAATTACAGAACTCTGCAGAGTCAGGTACTTGGCTATCTTTCGCGAAGCAAGCACACCTCTGACTCGAATCACTGTCATTCATACACAGGAAATTTGTGAAAACTCTCTCTTTGGCTCCTTTTGATTGGTTATTACAGCTCACCTAACTTATCTCTACTGAGCTTGCGCATTACAGAGGAACACCGGGGGGGAGGGGGTACAGGAGGAGGGGGACACACACCGAATCCCACATTAGCAAGGATTAGCATTTTGACAGGTGTGATTTCTAATGTGTTAACCCTTAATGACCCTTAATGAGCAAAAGGTTACTATAGGTCAGTCTGGAGCTGGTTTTCTCCTTCTTGTTTTTTCCCTTTTATCCCTTCTCTTCCTTGCTTCTCCTTGTGGAGTAATTGCCTTAAATGACTAGGCATTATAAGCACCCCTCCATCCCAAAAGCTACCCGCCTCCAAGGTGCAACCACCCCTCACTGAGCACATCCTCTGAATTTCTCGGAGCCTGTACCTTTAAACGCAAGCGAGGTAATTTCTACCAATCACAACCAAGATACGCATGACTGGAGTCACTCAAGCTCCACCTAAAAGATAGAAAATAATATCAATTGGCTTAAGAGAAAGGGAATGTTGGGGGAGATACTGTCACGAAGGATACCTTCTGACATCAGTCGACAGGCTGAGCCTCTCATCCCCCCCCCCCCCCCCCCGCCCACTGGGATGCTGCGAGGTAAGATCTGAACGCTTGGTTATACCGGGCGTCTCCACGGAAACTTAGAAATCTCTAGCGTCTTTATGCTTTTTAACGTCTTAATACCTAGGCCGTGTACCTGTGCATTTCATGCATGCTAGCTTGCTTTTGCAGACAGTGAATTTATCACTGGCAATCCAAAGGACCTGTGTATCTGTTGCCGTAATAAACTGCACTTAATTGCATTGTTCCTGGCCGTGACAGTTCTCCTTGAACGCGACTAGAGCGAGGGCGTGCTGCGTTGGTGGTGGATCCGTGGCCGTGATAGTTCAGTACCCTGAAGCCGACCGCACCCGTAACGGTCAATCGGCTACACCCCTTAATGCGACACTACTAAAGGAAGAAGATGACAGGGCTTGCACGCATCGCATTAGGCTTTGCATGTGAAAACACCCCCAAATAATTTCACATGCATTTAACGTTTTTAAAGGGAAAAAACCAGGAAGGTGTAGTCCTTCTGTAAGCTACAGCTCTTGATAGTTAAGGCATCAGCATTCATTCCTTTGCTTGACAACAAACTATGAACATACAGAAGAGTTAAATATTTTCATTGCATTCTTAAAGCGATTTTTCAGACTTGTGCTTCAGTTGTTGGAGTTGAAGAAATCGGTAGACGCCCTTACTTTTACGTTAAGACCAAAATCTTTATCTAAGATTGTGTTATCTAACACAACTATACTCCCACCCCCACATGCTTTTTGGAACTTCTGAAAGATCTTTCTGCAGTCCCACTCTGATGGTCTTTCAGTAACATACAAACTGCCGTGGCAGATTCTGTTACGGTGCTTTTCTATTGACAGTGTGCATAACACTCAAGGTAAAGCCCCTCATTTTGCAGTGGGGACATAAAGTGTTTCTTTGGACGCTGCTGCTTCTGTTAGTACTCATTTTTTCAGAAACTTGTTGAACCTGAGCTGTGCCTACCGCACCAACGAATGCTTTCATGACACAGTATTTTGTCAAAGCAGTTTTGCTTCTTGGAGCTACAGAAGCAGCTCTGGCTACATGATAGGGAACTGTGCTGCACTGGCAAAAACAGACTTACTTACAGACTTAACACCACTTGCTAACTTGATCTATTTCAAATCTCATTTTAACTTTAAAGAGCAATCAGTTTTGCGGTTCCTGTCTTACTAAGTTGCCTTGTTTTGCATGGAAGGTCAGCCTGTGAATGTTTTGCTTTATTGCATGCTTCAAAAAAAGGCTGAGAGGAAGAGACTGGAGGAACCTTTTCTATTCTATAGACTTTCCCCCACGAATGTGGAATTGCAGGCTACTTGGATGAATGTTCGAATGTAAGGGAGCAAGCCTCAGCCAAAGGAGGTAGAATCCTTGCTTAAGAGGAAGTATCAGTGTGGGGACATCTTTGCTTAATGGGAGCCATTTAAACTCTTCATAGAAACTCAATAAGCTCTACATCTTATATTTGGAAAGCAGTATGGTTACGCAGCTGCTAACCTAATGACTTGAGTCTTCTGCTCTGCAACTTCAAATTTTGTTTTCAAGCAGTGCATACATCAGTTTAGGCTTTGGACAAGGAGATTTGTAATGCAAATAGTGATAAACCAGAATCAGTGCTACTGACGAGCGTAATGGTGAAATGCAGCAAATCAAGTGTTCCTGGAGAACTGTGAGATTACAAAACCAATAAGCCATGAAGCACTTTTTTTTTTTTTTTTAATCAATTCTTATATGCTGAAATAACACCTTCAAGAAAATCTGTTTATCCAGCCAGGCGACGGTGTCTACCTGTAAGCACAAAGGAAATGCCTTGAGAGTTCGTTTGCTGTATTTGAAGTTCTTATACCCTGCAGAAATAATTATTTAGAGTAACATGTAACTGAGGAGATCGTAGCAGGAAGTATATTATTTCTAGCATTAAATTGCTGCCCCGTTGCCAGTGCAATCTAGGGAGAGAACTGTATATAATAGTTAAACTCCCCTGGACTGACTTACATTATAAAATATTCTGACAAAGTAAGCTCTAAATCACTTGACATTTTGAAGAGTTTTAAACGGGTACAAAACCGAAGCTTTATAAACCAAGCAGCATTTATAATGCTTCATATATAAAAACAATGCCTATTTTTAAGATTTGTTACATATCTATGTAGATACGCTTGCTGGAAAAGCCAGGTCTGTTGTAGACCAAATGCTGCAGATTAAGACTTGTGGCTTACCAGTTTCATTTCTGTATTTTCTTGGAAAAAGTTTTGAGTTAGAGTTTAAATATAAAATGTAAATACTGTACAGATATATATTGAAATAAGTATTTCTTGGTGTACACAGGTGATATGCATGACAAATACTCTGTATCGATCATTGTTAAAAACGTAATGTTCTGTGTAAATCCACTGCGTATTAATCTTTTCATTTATCATCAAGAGCTGTTACTTAAGCCTGGACATTCTCAAAAACAAAGTGTGAAACTATATACCATTGTGTAGCTCCTCCTTTATCAAGAGTACATGCAAGATAATTGCTCCTTTTTTCCCTTTCCAGAGGATGATTCGATTTTATAGCATGGATTATAACCGCTCTTGCAAGTGACCTTCTTTTAAGCACAACAGTTTAAATGATCAGGTTACAGAGAAAACCCTTTCACTGAAAAATAGATTCAATAAAGACTTGTGGCTTACCAGTTTCATTTCAAAACCCAAGTTGTTGGGTTTGATGGAAAAATGGTTGGTTTGGACGGTAAAAAGGTCGTCGGTTTTGATGGTAGGTTTAGTCTGAGTATTGAAGGCTTCCATCAGTAAGCTCTGCATCTGAAAGACAAAGGGAAGAAATGTCATTCCCTGTTGTGATACTCAACATGGAACTGTCTGGCTCAGTGGTTTTCTTTCTAAAGAGAGAAGTCACAACCCTGCACATGGCTTGATCTGCTCTCTGACTACAGGGCTGAACTGACTGTTGAAGGCAGCTTCCAAAGCCCTCCCATTAAACTGACTGCATTTCAGTTCCGTGCTAAAATTGGTCAACTGTACAGAATATTAGGACAAAGCTACCTGCTTTGATAGCAAACGGTAGACCTTAGGTAAGTTACATTCATTTGAAGGTTTGACTGGACGGCATCCTTGTTTTACTAGTGATCTTGTGGTCAAGCGGACCAAATCCTAGCCACAGAACAGAAGCATTCAGAAACTGGCTAGAGAGAGCACTTAGGAATGCAGGAATTTAACTGCTTTAACGCTGCTCTTTCTCTCACGTATCTGGATTTTCCTTAAATCACAAATTATCACTAGCTATCCTTGTTAATTTATTCAAAGTAACATGAGTCCAGGTGAAAAGGCACACTCTAACAAGTGCTCAGTTGTTCCTAGTCTGCTCCTAGCTTACTTGAGAGGTTCAATACAGTTAAAAATAAATAAATAAATAAATAACCTGCTGAAGTAGCCTGAAGTAGTGGAAAACTCGGAAAATGTCCCAAGCCCTACACACCCTCCAGTTGTAATCAATGCTGCAGATGATGATAAAGATGATGATGGTGAGCATGGTTTGGTTCTTGGAAGGAATTTGTGCTGTAAATGATTGTGTAAGTCTTTGGTTCTTGGAAGGAATTTGTGCTGTAAATCAATGTATAAATCACAGATGACCTGAGGTCTGACTAGCGATAGGGCAGGCAGTCTGGTCAGGTCACTGGTGGCTTTGTCTGGCAGTCAGTGGACAGAACCTGAAATGTTGGAGGAAAGCTTAGAACCACTCTTGGCTTTAGTTGGTCTGTTGTGTAAAGCTCTATGTGAAACTAGGAAGGAAATTCCTTTTTTTTTGTCTGAAGAGTAATATGTTGTGTAGTAGTTAAAGCTGCAGAGAGAATCTAGAGTCCTAGATGTTTTGTCCTAGGGTAGTCTACTTACGAGTTCATCAGGTCAGTGTAGCTGTATTAAAAAAAAAAAAAAAAAAAAAAAAAGCTTTTTTATAGGAACCATGGACTGAAGTGTCATTGCATGAGCTACATAATCACGAACAATCTGGCCTATGCATAACTGAATAGATTTTTCCCCTTCAGACCAGCTTTCTGCGGAAGGAGAAGAAACTAAAACTCCCGTCCAGCAACCAGCTGAGGAAGGCCAAAATGGATTACGGATGATTTCCACTCGGAAAGCCAGTGCTACTACTGCTAAACAAGGTATTCCAGCACCTGTAGTAGGATAAATCGGAAGGAGAACTTGACAATTAACTCAAAAGCAATGTGGCGTAAAAACACAACAGAATGTAGGGGTGCTGAATGGACTCGGTTATTTCCATGATCTCATTTCTCCCTGATACCATCATGTGCCCATTGGGTCAGAAAGTTGAACTCCTTTTCTTTCCTTTTGGAGAACAAAACAGGGTCACAGCATGGAGTTTAAATGGCTGCACGTGCAGCCTGGCAACCACTGTTGAAAGCCATATCTAACGATAGAGGGATCTAATATCACGTAAATGGATTAAAATTAAAACTACAGTTTTTACCCTGAAGGGTGAAAGGAGGGGCAAAATGCCATTGATTCTATGGTTGTTTCACTTGTGAGGAGTGTTGACAGGCTTTATTCTAAATACTTCTGAAAGTTCCTGAGCACTAAGAAGCCTGAGGATCTGTGGTCCTCAGTGAGTGCCTCTAAGCCTTAGTCTCATTAACTGTTTTCTGTTTTCAGAGGACGGTCTGAATTTTGGAATAAAAACACTTGAAGAAATCAAATTGCAGAAAATGAAGGAAAAAACTAAGAGACACGGTGGTGAGTTAATATTCCCTACTTTCTTACCCTCTTCACCTTCATCCTGTGTGATGATTTTTCTTTCAAAAAAAAATTCTTCCAGTAATACCGGGTAGCTGGCTATGCTTTGGTGAATCCAACTATTTGCCAAAGAAGTGAAATTTGATTGGCTTCAGAATGGCAGGTGATGGTGGCTGGGAGCTGCTTGAGGGATAGACTTCCATGTTTAGCTGGGGGCATCGAGCAACCTGATTCTCAGCCAGCTGGTATTCTAGATGGGAATTCCAAGGGCAACCAGAGGCAAATTAGTCACCTCTCTTATTTGCATGCTCTGGTCACTGTATGTTTGACAGTAATGAATAATTACAGTTTTTTGTTCTTCGTGATAGTTTTTTCTGTTTGGTAAACTTCCTTATGTTTTGCTTGCTCTGAGCAGAAGGTCCTTCAAGATCTTCTCTTCCTCCCGTCGATTCTATGATTTTTCCTGCTCCGGAAAAGGAAAATGTCCGGACAGTGGTGAGAACTGTGACACTGTCTACAGAGGAAGGTAATAATTAATGCTTTTGTTTTGATTTCATTACTCCTCAACTGGAAGGTTAAGCAAGAAGGAAGGCAATTCACCCCTGTTAGCCTCCTGGTGCTGCCGCCTTCTGTTCAAAACATGCTTTTATGCTGAAAGTCCCTGGTTGTACTGGAAAGCTTTGGTGCTCAGGTTAAGTGCAGTAGCAGGAGAAAGAAAAAAATGTGTCAGTATGCAAATAGGGGGATAACTGAAAAACAGGAGAGTAACGAGAAGAAAGAGCTCTAGAGGACAGTGCTATGTAAGAAGCAATTTCTGAAGCTTTAAAGAGGCTGACAGTGGCACGTGTGGACAGTAGTGCGATAGGAGTCTGTGTATAAATTATATTGTTTAGAGTTGTGCAAATTCCTTTGAAAGGGAAAGAAGTGAAGAAGTACTTTTACTCATAGACATTCACCTTAGAAAGGAATATTTCTCAGCATTGGTACCTAATAATATTCTGCTTGCTTATGCAGCTCTGTTCTGCACAAAGTATAGCTGTCAAGCAGACTCAGATTCATTCTCGACTACATTCAGCTGGAATTTGAGGCAAACACTGAGACTATGGATACTTTTTCTAAGTTAATTATAGTTGTAATATGAGTTTGTGTGGTTTAGCTGTCAAAACAGTGTCTTGCTGGGTTTTTTTGGACATGGGCTAACAGTATACTATTTCTATTGGCTACTGGTCTCTATGAAATAGAAAAATTTTACTTTTGTTTTAGGGGAGGAACCTGTGGTTCGACTAGATCTTGCTGAGAAACAAGGAAAACGGAAAGCCTCCGTGGGTAAGAACTTTTTATGAGCTGTTATTTAGGTGCCGCCTTCTCTATATGACTGCATCGAAGAGTATTTTTGACGTGTGAGAGGAAAATGCGTTGCAGTGGAGATCTGTGTTGACTGCAGAAATGGCAAAAAAACCATTTAGCAGCTGAAAGGCAATTTTATGAAAATATGCTTGAAAAATAGAAGCTTGTGGTTGACTGTTCTCAAATCTTCCTGCAAAGAAATGTTCTTAAAATATTCCTTGTTTTCTCTGTCTGAAGCTGATGTAAGCGCCCTTCCCGTGAAGCGCAGCCTTGCTGAAAGGCTGGGGAAGAAGGTGGAGGTTCCGGGAAATGCTGACAAAGCACCAAAGAGAGGTACAGCTACTAAACAGGCATCTGGATGTGATTCACGGGTTTTGTATTTAGGCTCTCTGTTTGTCCTTTTCCTGCGATGTTTCTTTTTGCATGTTGGCTGAGGTCTTAATCACCGGGATTCAAAGTTACCTTTCCTGCCTTGTTTTCGAATGTGAACACAAAGTTGACGTTTATGCAGCCTCCCTAATTTGGTCTTTTTCTGTTTTGCAGTTCAAGTTCCCAAGTCTGTGAAGGAGAGACTAGGATTACCTTCTCAACGGACTAGTACTGCGAAAGGTAACAACTGGCTATTAAATATACTTTCTCCTTCTTCCTTTCCGTGAACTTAGACCGTTTTCATACAGCCCTAAAAAGGAATTCAAATGAAAACAAAGAACTGGTTCCCCTTGCTCGAGTGCTGAAGCTCTTCTGACAGCCACTATCAGAAATCTGCCTCTAGGTGTGTGTTTATTTTCCGCTTGTGCCTTGTCAAGGTTTTAAGCTGCTTCTGTGAACCATCATATACAATTAGAATAGAGCCACTGCCGGGAGCAGGAATTTGAAATGCAGTCTGAAAAAGTAATCAAGTAAACTAGCATTTCTGTGTAGCAACTCTCTCTGGATAGGGCTGGTCTTCAAAATACAACAAGTGGCTCAGAGGAGGAGGAGAATGTTAGGCTATTGTCCTAAGATGGGTTATTGGGAACGCTCAGGCTTAGTTTTCCTTAGTACTGTGACAAATTTTGGAGACTTAAACTATTGTTGGACTCTCTTTAAATGCTGGTGCTTCTCATTTCTTGATGATGACAGGGAAGGCTGCTAAGCCAAAGGGAGAGATCCATGTGAAAACACTGGAGGAAATCCATCGTGAGAGAGCTCTTCGAGAAAGTCAAGCCAAAGCCCAGGCTGAATGGCATGGTAAAACCAAAGATCCCAGCGCAGGGGCAAAAATTGAGGGTGAGCCCAAGAAGCAGAGTGTGCTCACTCTTTCCGGGCCCAGCAAAGTGCAGTCGAAGGAGCCGGCAGGTAAAGCCAAGCCAGAAGGAGAAGTGCGTGTTAAAACCCTGGAAGAAATAAAGCGCGAGAAAGCTCTGCGGATGCAGCAGAGTGGAGGAAATGTGCCAGCTCCCCCAGCACAACCTGGACCTGCCCCAGCCGGGCAGAAATCGTTATGGAACACAAAGCTATCAGGTAATAAGATGCTTTAATACCTGCCCCGGTGAGGTGCTTCCCATATTGAGCAAGTTCCATTTGCTCAGGATCTGCTTTGCTTTTTCCTTCAATGCGGAGGATAAAAGAGTTTAAGGCTACAAAGTTCAAAGGCAAAGAAGGGCCAGAACGTGCAACCATGTCTGTTTTCGTTAATTACGTGATGGTATTCTGTATTTCCCACTAGAAAATTAACACATTGAGGGGCTTTTTAGTCTAATTTTGGTATTCTGTTTTTTTCTGCCATCTGTTTATGGTATGAAGTCCTCCCTGTGTTGAGTTCAAGTTCACCTTCCTCTTTGGCATGTGTTGCTTAGCTTGACACGTGTATGTGTTTGTAAAGCATGCATCAGCATCTTAATGTGGGGGGCCAGTTTCTGTCAAAAATGACAGAGGATCAAAGGCCTCGTTGTTAACATTATATCAACTTTGTAAAATGAGATTGTGTGAGGGAGATAAGGAGGGCTTAAAGGCTGCATGCACTGCACATTGTAGCCTTTCTCTCTGTCTCACGGGACACGAGGAAATAAACACACAAAGAAAACAAGTACCCAGCTTTCTTTCGTTTCTTCTCCTGCCAGCCAGACGTTAGGTCAGGAATGGGAGACTAGAATATGACTCTACAAATTTGGATTTTGTAGAACAACTTAATAAATTTTGTGGGACATCACTGCAGGGGAGAGGAAGCTGGTACAACAGTTGCATACACTCTCTTGTCTTACTATACCTGCTGCTTTTCCTTTCCTAGAGGGAGCAAGACTTTAAATACAAAAGCTGTCAACATTTGTGAATCTTACTAGACTTCATACAACGTCTTAGAGTATTGCTTGCACTTGGGATCGCTCTGTGTCTGAGTTTCCCTCGTCCTGGATTATGATTTACTGTAGCCATTCACTTTCTTTGTTCCTTTGTATGGATTGTTGGTAGACGGAGTTTACTATGTGGAAGATATTGCTGAGAATCCAGGCAATGGCAGTGTAATTCTGCTGGCCAAATACAGTTAACTGTGTAGAAGGGCCGTGGAAATGAGGAAGAGAACGTGGATTTTTCATGAGGCAGAGCAAGACTGTATCAGTTCTCTCTTCCTTTTACTCTAGCCAACTTTAACATGTTTGCGAAGCCTTGGGATGGGAAAGTCGCTTCCCCCAAGAAGAAGGCACTGAAACGTAAGGCACCTGGCAGTTTTCCCTCTGCTGTAGCAGCTGTGAAACCACGGACTGCCTCCGATGCAGACACAATGGGACCTCCAGCCAAAAAAGCAGCTATGGTAAGGACAGGGGCTAATGCAGAAATGGATCCCTTGTAAAATTTATACCCTCCTCTAGGAGAAAAGATGGAAAACTCAAATGTTCTACAGGCCTTCTGTTTCCTTTTAAATCCAGTAGCTGCCTACAGAATTCTTGTAGTACCCTTCCATATTTATTAGATTAATGGCACTATTTACTTAGTCCTCTGTGATTCTGTGATTTCTCTGGTGTGGAGGATTTTGTCCATTAATGCTGTGTTCTTAAAAGACACAAGATCATTAGTAACCTCCAAGTGAATATTAACTTTCTTCAGGAGCACCTTGGTTTTGTATTTTGGCTAAGGCTCCGCAATGCCAGAGGAGAAGCAGCATGGAGGAAAAAGCTAGTAAGGAATCTTTTACCCATGAGTCCTAAACACTGTTTTGCTGCTTTCTAGGCTGTTCCAGCCACGCTGGAGCACGTCCCAGCCACCAGACTTGAAGAAAATCCCCAAAACAGGTGATGACCACAACTTGTTCTTTTTCTCAATCGGTGTATATCCCCAGTGAAACATAAGTTCTGTCACAGGTGGGGAAAAAAGGAGGGTTCTGAGATAATTAAAGCCCAAATCCATCAGAGGATAAGTCACTTATTTATCTTATAAGATAAATAAGTCACGTGAAATGACTTCCTAGCAGCTAGCAGGAATGCTTAATTAGACTTACTTTCTTTAAATGCTGCAAGTCGGTACAGCTTTCCAGTGACTTCTTGCTCTGTCTGAATACCTAAATGAGGATGAGGTGAAGTTCTTCTACTTCCTCGTGAGGTGATAAATGATGAGTAGTGTCCTCTGCCTTTTGGTCCTCAAGAATGCCACCCGAACAAACATACAAGGTGACAAGAGTGCAGGGAGAGCAGAGGGAAGTGATGGCTGCAGATCAGCTTCCTGTAGTGGGGAGCAAACTCTGCTGAGTGTGCCGTGGGAAAAATGACTAACTTAGTAAACAGATATTTGCAGATGGAGACTTCTTAACATTTTTACAGGAAAATTAAGCAAGGTGGCAAAGTGCCTCTTGCTACAAAAATTGAACCATCTCTGCTAGACTCCGGGTGCTCTGGCTTCACAGAGAAACCCCCAAACTGAAAAATGTACCTGCTAATATATTGGGCTCTAAATGTAGCCCTGGGTTAATTGAATAACAATCCCTGGGTAAGATTGAAGTGCAGGAGGGGTTGGCTACGGTTTTAAGAGCCGGTTTGCAGAAAAGGGATTTCCCATTAAGAAATGGCATATACTGATTGTTCTCTTCCTTGCTCTGCCAAGACCTGAAGCACATCTTGGAAGCCAGGCAGAATCCGTGGAGCCAATGGAGTTCTCAAGCTCGACTTCAGCTTCTTCCCAGCTAGAAGAAGCAAGGACACGCCGGCTGAGTTCCACAGGCAACGCGCCCGTATCTGTAGACGAGGATTTAGAGATGCTACTTTGGGAACTCTCAGACGGCATACTGGAAGCCGAGCTCGACTTGGACCCAGGGAAGGATGAGGATGACCTCCTCCTTGAGCTTTCCAAGATGATTGATGATTGAACTGCATAGTCCTATGGTATATTAAAAAAAAAAAAAAAAAAAAAGAAAAAAAAGAAAACAACTCTTCTTCTTGTTGGATACCCTGAGGTGATCCTTTTTCTAACTGAGGCTTTGCAATGAGACTTAAAGCACAGTTGGAACTGGTAGAAATTGGCAGGATCTGCACTCAGTTGTCCTAAGTTTTCCTGCTGGTCAGAGTTAAGGTCTTGTGCATGGTTCCGTAACTATAGGTGGCTACCTTTGATATCAAGAGGACAAAGCACTTGTTTCTTTTGGCACAGAAAGATGTCCATCGGCACGCTGTGGTGGCTGTGAATTGACGTAGTGATGGAGCGATGCTCTGAAGGCTTAAACGGAAAGCTTCTTCCTTCCGCCCCCCTTGGCACAGCTCGATGTTGGGCACATTGTGAAGCCTGGGTGTTCTGATTTCTCGGACAGTTGATACCCAAATCCCGGAGTTACTATGTCAACTCTTGACTTTTATTTGTGTATGCCATTGTTTTGACTGTAATCTTTTCAGATGATGAAGCTGTAGGGACGGGAGGGAGCAAAATAATTATTCTAGCGTTGTGGACCAAACATGCTGCCAGGAGTGGTGGTGGTGGGGTCAGCCCACCCGGCCTTACTTTCAATTATCAGGGATGATAAAATGGTGTGAAAAGCAGCAGCTCTGCGATACGGCTACGCTACCCCCACTCCCTTCTCTTGTGCTGTACCAAAGTTCCCCCAAGCTTTGGTTGGTGCTTTTTGCTGGTGACAGTAGGACTCCAGGGCGAGTAGTCGGGACTCTCCTGCAGTAACTGGGTCAATTAAGGGTTGGTTTAAGTGCCTCCTGGTTTTTAAAATTGCTCCCCTGAGCTGCTGGCTCTGCTGCCTGCTACAGCAAATGTTCGGGTGCCATCAGCGTCGCACTTGGGCGTGGGCACTGACCCTGCGGAGGAGAGCTGAGACTCGCGTGTATTGTGTACCCTGCCGCCAGTGATCGTTTTCCCCTAGCAGATCTATTTTGAATCATTTCCCTAAATTTTAGAGGAACTTTAGGCTCTTTGTGCTATGATTTGTGAAGCTGTAGGGGCCCTCAGGCATTTGCTGCTGGCAGAGGAAAACCGCTTGTCGAATTTGTTGTAAATACTTTCTGTTTGGACAACAACGCCTCTGTGTGTGTGTGTGCGTGTGTGTGTGTGTGCGTGCTTTGACGACCCCCTGCGACGCCCCAGCTCCGCGAGGGAAGCTTTGAAGCGGCTCTGGGAAAACCTCTGCGGAAGAAACCGCTGCTAGTGACTTGCGGAAAAGGGACTCCACAATCAGTGAGATTGTAAAGTAGGTATGTTTCTTCAGCGCTGGGCAGCACGGGAGGTCGTGGGCATGAAGATTGATGACTCTTCCTCGTCACCGCTAGTTGACCTCTTGTCTTTGCACAGACTCAGTTGCTCCTTGGCTCTTGTCCATCTGCAGGACCAGTTTCTCCCAGTTTCTTAAGACAGGCTCACTCTCTTATTAGGAGACTGACCTTGGTAAGGGGCCCAAGGCTTCTTGCTTTAATTAATTGGCACAATGCACCATAGTTAGCAAAGACACTAAGTAGCATCCTAGTTTAACGCTGTCAGCGCTCTATCTCTACTTGATAAGATTCTCCTAACTCCCTCTCTCACTGGAGCCCACGCAGCCCTCCGTCCTGCCGAAGGACTTCACGGGGACTTCTGCCGGCTCCGGGTGCCCGCACACACACAGAAATGGCTTTGAGAGAAAACAATCAGGAGGAGGAGAGCTCAGAGACTGCGGCCGGCTTCGGCCACCTTCCCCTCGCTTTCCCTCTCCGTGTTCAAACCGAGCACTGTTCTGCCGTCAACCTTCGCTGCCTCTGCCCGCGGCGCCGGGCTTTCGCGGGTGCCATTGCTCCTCTACATGTTTTATCCTTCCTTTTGTAAGGAATGGTCCAGCAATTCGTGTCACTAAGGGATTTGAAGGGTTACCATCGAGGCCCGGGTCTAGGTGATAAGAGAACAAAGGGGTTTTTAGGGAAAAGTGCTGACTACTGCAGGGGATGTTGCTAGAGTTTCTGAAATCCGGCGCAGAGGCTCCCAAACGAGGAGGAAGGGGGAGCTGAAGGACAATTGAAGGACAAAAGCCTGAGAGGAAGACAACCAGCATTCAGCCCGAGCAAGCCCCGAGAGACCACCAGAGACTGGTACGCAGGCGCCCCTGGGAGGGGTTTCGGATTCCAGAAACCAATTCTAATAACCCTGCCTCTTCTCGAAGTAGTAATGAATATGTATTAGCCTGGGAGCATCAAAACCAGCCGCCTTACGTAACAGGCGTGCGTCCTGGGGGAGCAGAGACTCCCGGCGCACCCAGCGCTGCTTGCTTGCCTCTATTCGTTTAATAAATTGTAAACTTTGATTGTAATCCTATTTGGATTTATAACAGCCATTTATAACACTTTTTATATTTGTATTTTATTTAAGGCTGTCTTGCCCCCCTCCCCCCCCAGCCTCGCTGCTCGCCAATAAAGCTGGCGCAGGGGCTAAGGGATTTGAAGGGCCTGCTTGTACACCTAAGGGATTTGAGGGCCTGCTTGTACACCTTTGGGGACTGCCTCTTTTGGGGGGGGGGGGGTGTTAGGAGCTGCTTGTATACTTTTTTAGGCATTCCTCTGAGAGGGGGTTGGGAGCTTCGTGTATACTGGGGGGGGAGGGCCTCCCTCGAGGTGGAAGCGGGGGGGGTTGGAGCGTTTCTACACTGTAGGGGCCTGCCTGTACACTTTTGGGGCCTGCCTTGGAGGGGTTGGGAACTGCTTGTACACCTTTGGGGCCTGCGTCTGCGCGGGGCGGGGGGGGTTAGGGGGTTGGAGCTGGTTTTAACCTTTCGGGCTTGCATCTGGAGGGGCTTGGGGCCTGCCTTTGGGGGGGTGGTTGTGAGCTGCTTGTATACTGTAGGGGCCTGCTTGTACACCTTTGGGGCCTGCGTCTGGGGGGGGGTGGGAGCTGCTTGTACACTGTTAGGGCCTGCCTTGGGGGAGGGGTTGGGGCATGTGCCTTGGGGGCATGGGGTTGGGAGCTGCTTCTACGCTGTAGGGGTCTGGGTCTTGGGGGGTTGGGGCTGTTTGTACACCTTTGGGGCGTGCCTCTGGGGAGGATGGGGAGTTGCTTGTACACCTTTGGGGCCTGTGTCTGGGGGGGGGTTGGGGCCTGTGCCGGGGGGGTTGGGAGCTGCTTGTACGCTCTAGGGTCCTCTGGCAGGCTTTGGGGCCTCCCTTTGAGGGGGGCAGTTGGGAGCTGGTTGTACACCTTTGGGGCCTGAGTCTGGGGTGTGGGGGCTGGGGCTGAGGCCTGGGGCCTGGGGCATGCATCTGGGTGGTGGTGGTGGGGGGGGTCCAGTTCATGGGGGGGGTGGGTTGGGAGCTGCTTGTGGACAGTTGGGGTCTGCATCCGGGTGTGGCTGGGGCCTGCTTGTAGACTTCTGCAGCCTGTGTCTGGTGTTTGGGGGCTTTTCTGTAGTGTTTGGGGATTGCATTTTGGCTTTGGGATGTGTCTAGAGCTTCTGGGGCCTAGCTGTAGTGCTTGGGGCCTGCGTCTGGGGCTTTTCTGTAGCATTTTGGTAGCGTGTTTGTGATTTGGGGTCTGTATCCAGGGTTTTGCCTTTTTTGTAGTTTTCAGCTTTGTGTCTGTTTCTTTGTTGGTTGCCTGGGGTTTGGGGTTTGGATCATTAGTCAGTGTCATTAGCGTCGGGGGGTTGATATGAAGGGTTAGGGTTGTGGTTAGAGTTGTTACGGTTAAAGAGAATAAGGATTTTAGGGTAAGGGGATCAAGGTTGTGGGAATAAAAATGTTTTTGCACAGAGTTACATCGTTTAGAGGGAAGGAAGGTGGTATTGATATATGCTTGCAGTGATAAGAAAGCTTAACAGACAACCTTGTAAAATGCAGACAACCAGAATCCTTAGAGCAATTGGGTGGAAATCACGGCGTAAGAAACATTACCACCTCAAAGAGGAAAACAGTCAAGAAAAAAATAAAATTGACTAGTAACAGGCCAGCAGCTGTGTATTTTCTGTGAAGCACTGGATAGATCGTGAACATGGATTACTCAGTCAATGGGGAAACTGGGGAGGGTCCTGGTCACCGAGAGGAAAAAAAAAATTATATAAACTGTGTTATGGAACTAGTAGGTGGCTTGTGGGACGCCTGCCATTGCAATCGTGAATAAAAATGCTACCTCACTGAGATACTTGCCTGAGCCTATGGTATTGGTTACAGAGTGTTTCTAATAAGGTGTTAGGGTTTTAAGGTTTCAGGGCTAAGGCACTAGGGTTGGGTTTCAGGGTTAGGGTTTCCAGGGTTTAGGGTTAGGATTTTAAGGTTGTTAGGGTTGGAGTTATAAGGGTTAGGGTTTGGGGGTTAGTGTGTTAAGGTTTTAAAGTATTTTGTGGTTTTAGTGTTGATAGGGTTTTTAGGGTTAGGGTCTTAGGGTTTTAGTTATGGTCAGGTATTTAGGGTTAGGGTTTTAAGGTCTTATTTTTTTTTTTTTAAGGTTAGGGTCTCCAGCGTTAGGGCTTTGAGAATCTTTACGTTTTGGGTTAGGGTTTAGAGGGTCTTAATTTTTAGGGTTAGGGCTTTTAGGCGTAGGTCTAGTGTGGTAAATTTTATCGGGTTAGGACTGTAAGGGTTTTTAGGGTTAGGGTTTCTAGGGTTTTTTGGGGTAGGGGTTAGGGTTAGATCCGTGGGAGCCGTAGTGTTAGGGGTCAGGGTTCCTAGGGGTACGGCCCAATATTAGGGTGGAAGGCCAAACTAAGGGGGGACCCCCCCCCAAAATTGAAGGGTCGAAGCCCCAATTTAGGGGAAGAAACGTCAAAATTGTGGGGTCCCCCAAAATTGGGCGGAAGAGCTCTTAATATTGGGGGAAACCCAAAAACGGAGGGTGGGGGACTCTAAAATTGGGGGGACCCCCCAAATTGGTTGTGTCCCCCCCCAAATTGGTTGTGTCCCCCCCCAAATTGGTTGTGTCCCCCCCAATTAGGGGAGGAACCCCCAAAATTGGGTGGGCGAACCCCCATATTGGGGGGGCAGAACACTTAAATGGAAGTGTGAAATTCCAGAATTGAATGTGGACCCCCCAGAACAGTCTTCAGGGGTTTAGTGTGGTAAATTTTATCGGGTTAGGGCTGTAAGGGTTTTTAGGGTTAGGGTTTCTAGGGTTTGTTGGGGTAGGGGTTAGGGTTAGATCCGTGGTTGCCATAGCGTTAGGGGTCAAGGTTCTTAGGGGTTAGGCCTAATATTAGGGCGGAAGGCCAAAATAAGAGGGTGGGAGCCCCCCCCGAAATTGAAGGGTTGAAGCCCCAAGTTAGGGGAAGGAACGTCAAAATTGTGGGGTCCCCCAAAATTGGGCGGAAGAACTTTTAATATTAGGGGGGAACCCAAAAAAGGAGGGTGGGGGACTCTACAATTGGGGTTGTGTCCCCCCCAAATTAGGGGAGGAACCCCCAAAATTGGGTGGGCGAACCCCCAAATTGGGGGGAAGAAGACTTAAATGGAAGTGTGAAATTCCAGAATTGAATGTGGACCCCCCAGAACAGTCTTCAGGGGTTTAGTGTGGTAAATTTTATCGGGTTAGGGCTGTAAGGGTTTTTAGGGTTAGGGTTTCTAGGGTTTGTTGGGGTAGGGGTTAGGGTTAGATCCGTGGTTGCCATAGGCTTAGGGGTCAAGGTTCTTAGGGGTTAGGCCTAATATTAGGGCGGAAGGCCAAAATAAGAGGGGAGGAGCCCACCCAAAATTGAAGGGTTGAAGCCCAAAGTTAGGGGAAGGAACGTCAAAATTGTGGGGTCCCCCAAAATTGAGCGGAAGAGCTCTTAATATTGGGGGAAACCCAAAAAAGGAGGGTGGGGGACTCTAAAATTGGTTGTGTCCCCCCCAAAATTGGTTGTGTCCCCCCCAAAATTGGTTGTGTCCCCCCCAATTAGGGGAGGAACCCCCAAAATTGGGTGGGCGAACCCCCATATTGGGGGGGAAGAACGCTTAAATGGAAGTGTGAAATTCCAGAATTGAATGTGGACCCCCCAGAACAGTCTTCAGGGGTTTAGTGTGGTAAATTTTATCGGGTTAGGGCTGCAAGGGTTTTTAGGGTTAGGGTTTCTAGGGTTTGTTGGGGTAGGGGTTAGGGTTAGATCCGTGGTTGCCATAGGCTTAGGGGTCAAGGTTCTTAGGGGTTAGGCCTAATATTAGGGCGGAAGGCCAAAATAAGAGGGGGGGAGCCCCCCCCAAAATCGAAGGGTTGAAGCCCAAAGTTAGGGGAAGGAACGGCCAAATTGTGGGGTCCCCCAAAATTGGGCGGAAGAACTCTTTAATATTAGGGGGGAACCCAAAAAAGGAGGGTGGGGGACTCTACAATTGGGGGGGACCCCCAAAATTGGTCGGGTCCCCCCAAATTAGGGGAGGAACCCCCAAAATTGGGTGGGTGAACCCCCAAATTGGGGGGAAGAAGACTTAAATGGAAGTGTGAAATTCCAGAATTGAATGTGGACCCCCCCCAGACCTGGGGAGGAATCCCCAAACTTGGGGGGGACCCCCAAAATTGGGGTTAAAGCCCCAGATCCCGGGGAGCTAAGCCCCAAATTAAGGGAAGGAACCTCAAACATGTGGTGAGAACCCCAACATTGGGGGAAAGAACCTTAATATTAGGGTGGCAGGCCAAGAAAGGATGGTGGGGGCCTCCAAAATTGTGGGGGGCTTGGAATTGGGGGGAATCCCCAAAATGGAGGGGGAACCCCAAAAGTGGGGGGGGGGGGCGAAGCACCAAATTAGGGGAAGGAACCCCAAAATTGCGGGGAAGAACTCTGAAATGGAGAGCTGAAAACCCGAAATTGAGGGGAAACCCCCCAAAACGGCGGGAAAACCCTCCATAAACACGAAACCGGTAATGTAACAGAGCAAAAAATGGCGTCCTACGGCAAGGTGCGAGGCTCAATTTTCTGGGGAGTGCTGGGAAATGTAGTTCTTGGCCACCGGGTTTCCGGGAGTCCATATTGTTTTCCCAGAGCATGCCGGGAGATGTAGTTCTCGGACACTGGGCTTCCGGGAGGCCATGTTGGTTTCCCATCTTTGCTAGACTCCGGGTGCTCTGGCTTCACAGAGAAACCCCCAAACTGAAAAATGTACCTGCTAATATATTGGGCTCTAAATGTAGCCCTGGGTTAATTGAATAACAATCCCTGGGTAAGATTGAAGTGCAGGAGGGGTTGGCTACGGTTTTAAGAGCCGGTTTGCAGAAAAGGGATTTCCCGTTAAGAAAAAGCATATACTGATTGTTCTCTTCCTTGCTCTGCCAAGACCTGAAGCACATCTTGGAAGCCAGGCAGAATCCGTGGAGCCAATGGAGTTCTCAAGCTCGACTTCAGCTTCTTCCCAGCTAGAAGAAGCAAGGACACGCCGGCTGAGTTCCACAGGCAACGCGCCCGTATCTGTAGACGAGGATTTAGAGATGCTACTTTGGGAACTCTCAGACGGCATACTGGAAGCCGAGCTCGACTTGGACCCAGGGAAGGATGAGGATGACCTCCTCCTTGAGCTTTCCAAGATGATTGATGATTGAACTGCATAGTCCTATGGTATATTAAAAAAAAAAAAAAAAAAAAAACCAAAAAAAAAACCAACTCTTCTTCTTGTTGGATACCCTGAGGTGATCCTTTTTCTAACTGAGGCTTTGCAATGAGACTTAAAGCACAGTTGGAACTGGTAGAAATTGGCAGGATCTGCACTCAGTTGTCCTAAGTTTTCCTGCTGGTCAGAGTTAAGGTCTTGTGCATGGTTCCGTAAGTAGAGGTGGCTACCTTTGATATCAAGAGGACAAAACACTTGTTTCTTTTGGCACAGAAAGATGTCCATCGGCACGCTGTGGTGGCTGTGAATTGACGTAGTGATGGAGCGATGCTCTGAAGGCTTAAACGGAAAGCTTCTTCCTTCCGCCCCCCCTTGGCACAGCTCGATGTTGGGCACATTGTGAAGCCTGGGTGTTCTGATTTCTCGGACAGTTGATACCCAAATCCCGGAGTTACTATGTCAACTCTTGACTTTTATTTGTGTATGCCATTGTTTTGACTGTAATCTTTTCAGATGATGAAGCTGTAAGGGCGGGAGGGAGCAAAATAATTATTCTAGCGTTGTGGACCAAACATGCTGCCAGGAGTGGTGGTGGTGGGGTCAGCCCACCCGGCCTTACTTTCAATTATCAGGGATGATAAAATGGTGTGAAAAGCAGCAGCTCTGCGATACGGCTACGCTACCCCCACTCCCTTCTCTTGTGCTGTACCAAAGTTCCCCCAAGCTTTGGTTGGTGCTTTTTGCTGGTGACAGTAGGACTCCAGGGCGAGTAGTCGGGACTCTCCTGCAGTAACTGGGTCAATTAAGGGTTGGTTTAAGTGCCTCCTGGTTTTTAAAATTGCTCCCCTGAGCTGCTGGCTCTGCTGCCTGCTACAGCAAATGTTCGGGTGCCATCAGCGTCTCACTTGGGCGTGGGCACTGACCCTGCGGAGGAGAGCTGAGACTCGCGTGTATTGTGTACCCTGCCGCCAGTGATCGCTTTCCCCTAGCAGATCTATTTTGAATCATTTCCCTAAATTTTAGAGGAACTTTAGGCTCTTTGTGCTATGATTTGTGAAGCTGTAGGGGCCCTCAGGCATTTGCTGCTGGCAGAGGAAAACCGCTTGTCGAATTTGTTGTAAATACTTTCTGTTTGGACAACAACGCCTGTGTGTGTGTGTGTGTGTGTGTGTGTGTGCGTGCTTTGACGACCCCCTGCGACGCCCCAGCTCCGCGAGGGAAGCTTTGAAGCGGCTCTGGGAAAACCTCTGCGGAAGAAACCGCTGCTAGTGACTTGCGGAAAAGGGACTCCACAATCAGTGAGATTGTAAAGTAGGTATGTTTCTTCAGCGCTGGGCAGCACGGGAGGTCGTGGGCATGAAGATTGATGACTCTTCCTCGTCACCGCTAGTTGACCTCTTGTCTTTGCACAGACTCAGTTGCTCCTTGGCTCTTGTCCATCTGCAGGACCAGTTTCTCCCAGTTTCTTAAGACAGGCTCACTCTCTTATTAGGAGACTGACCTTGGTAAGGGGCCCAAGGCTTCTTGCTTTAGTTAATTGGCACAATGCACCATAGTTAGCAAAGACGCTAAGTAGCATCCTAGTTTAACGCCGTCAGCGCTCTATCTCTACTTGATAAGATTCTCCTAACTCCCTCTCTCACTGGAGCCCACGCAGCCCTCCGTCCTGCCGAAGGACTTCACGGGGACTTCTGCCGGCTCCGGGTGCCCGCACACACACAGAAATGGCTTTGAGAGAAAACAATCAGGAGGAGGAGAGCTCAGAGACTGCGGCCGGCTTCGGCCACCTTCCCCTCGCTTTCCCTCTCCGTGTTCAAACCGAGCACTGTTCTGCCGTCAACCTTCGCTGCCTCTGCCCGCGGCGCTGGGCTTTCGCGTGTGCCATTGCTCCTCTACATATTTTATCCTTCCTTTTGTAAGGAATGGTCCAGCAATTCGTGTCACTAAGGGATTTGAAGGGTTACCATCGAGGCCCGGGTCTAGGTGATAAGAGAACAAAGGGGTTTTTAGGGAAAAGTGCTGACTACTGCAGGGGATGTTGCTAGAGTTTCTGAAATCCGGCGCAGAGGCTCCCAAACGAGGAGGAAGGGGGAGCTGAAGGACAATTGAAGGACAAAAGCCTGAGAGGAAGACAACCAGCATTCAGCCCGAGCAAGCCCCGAGAGACCACCAGAGACTGGTACGCAGGCGCCCCTGGGAGGGGTTTTGGATTCTGGAAACCAATTCTAATAACCCTGCCTCCTATCGAAGTAGTAATGAATATGTATTAGCCTGGGAGCATCAAAACCAGCCGCCTTACGTAACAGGTGTGCGTCCTGGGGGAGCAGAGACTCCCGGCGCACCCAGCGCTGCTTGCTTGCCTCTATTCGTTTAATAAATTGTAAACTTTGATTGTAATCCTATTTGGATTTATAACAGCCATTTATAACACTTTTTATATTTGTATTTTATTTAAGGCTGTCTTGCCCCCCTCCCCCCCCAGCCTCGCTGCTCGCCAATAAAGCTGGCGCAGGGGCTAAGGGATTTGAAGGGCCTGCTTGTACACCTAAGGGATTTGAGGGCCTGCTTGTACACCTTTGGGGACTGCCTCTTTTTGGGGGGGGGGGGGGGGGGGGGTGTTAGGAGCTGCTTGTATACTTTTTTAGGCATTCCTCTGAGAGGGGGTTGGGAGCTTCGTGTATACTGGGGGGGGAGGGCCTCCCTCGAGGTGGAAGCGGGGGGGGTTGTAGCGTTTCTACACTGTAGGGGCCTGCCTGTACACTTTTGGGGCCTGCCTTGGAGGGGTTGGGAACTGCTTGTACACCTTTGGGGCCTGCGTCTGCGCGGGGCGGGGGGGGGTTGGGGGGTTGGAGCTGGTTTTAACCTTTCGGGCTTGCATCTGGAGGGGCTTGGGGCCTGCCTTTGGGGGGGTGGTTGTGAGCTGCTTGTATACTGTAGGGGCCTGCTTGTACACCTTTGGGGCCTGCGTCTGGGGGGGGGTGGGAGCTGCTTGTACACTGTTAGGGCCTGCCTTGGGGGAGGGGTTGGGGCATGTGCCTTGGGGGCATGGGGTTGGGAGCTGCTTCTACGCTGTAGGGGTCTGGGTCTTGGGGGGTTGGGGCTGTTTGTACACCTTTGGGGCGTGCCTCTGGGGAGGATGGGGAGTTGCTTGTACACCTTTGGGGCCTGTGTCTGGGGGGGGGTTGGGGCCTGTGCCGGGGGGGTTGGGAGCTGCTTGTACGCTCTAGGGTCCTCTGGCAGGCTTTGGGGCCTCCCTTTGAGGGGGGCAGTTGGGAGCTGGTTGTACACTTTTGGGGCCTGAGTCTGGGGTGTGGGGGCTGGGGCTGAGGCCTGGGGCCTGGGGCATGCATCTGGGTGGTGGTGGGGGGGGGTCCAGTTCATGGGGGGGGTGGGTTGGGAGCTGCTTGTGGACAGTTGGGGTCTGCATCCGGGTGTGGCTGGGGCCTGCTTGTAGACTTCTGCAGCCTGTGTCTGGTGTTTGGGGGCTTTTCTGTAGTGTTTGGGGATTGCATTTTGGCTTTGGGATGTGTCTAGAGCTTCTGGGGCCTAGCTGTAGTGCTTGGGGCCTGCGTCTGGGGCTTTTCTGTAGCATTTTGGTAGCGTGTTTGTGATTTGGGGTCTGTATCCAGGGTTTTGCCTTTTTTGTAGTTTTCAGCTTTGTGTCTGTTTCTTTGTTGGTTGCCTGGGGTTTGGGGTTTGGATCATTAGTCAGTGTCATTAGCGTCGGGGGGTTGATATGAAGGGTTAGGGTTGTGGTTAGAGTTGTTAGGGTTAAAGAGAATAAGGATTTTAGGGTAAGGGGATCAAGGTTGTGGGAATAAAAATGTTTTTGCACAGAGTTACATCGTTTAGAGGGAAGGAAGGTGGTATTGATATATGCTTGCAGTGATAAGAAAGCTTAACAGACAACCTTGTAAAATGCAGACAACCAGAATCCTTAGAGCAATTGGGTGGAAATCACGGTGTAAGAAACATTACCACCTCAAAGAGGAAAACAGTCAAGAAAAAAATAAAATTGACTAGTAACAGGCCAGCAGCTGTGTATTTTCTGTGAAGCACTGGATAGATTGTGAACATGGATTACCCAGTCAATGGGGAAACTGGGGAGGGTCCTGGTCACCGAGAGGAAAAAAAAAATTATATAAACTGTGTTATGGAACTAGTAGGTGGCTTGTGGGACGCCTGCCATTGCAATCGTGAATAAAAATGCTACCTCACTGAGATACTTGCCTGAGCCTATGGTATTGGTTACAGAGTGTTTCTAATAAGGTGTTAGGGTTTTAAGGTTTCAGGGCTAAGGCACTAGGGTTGGGTTTCAGGGTTAGGGTTTCCAGGGTTTAGGGTTAGGATTTTAAGGTTGTTAGGGTTGGAGTTATAAGGGTTAGGGTTTGGGGGTTAGTGTGTTAATAGGTTTTAAAGTATTTTGTGGTTTTAGTGTTGATAGGGTTTTTAGGGTTAGGGTCTTAGGGTTTTAGTTATGGTCAGGTATTTAGGGTTAGGGTTTTAAGGTCTTATTTTTTTTTTTTTTAAGGTTAGGGTCTCCAGCGTTAGGGCTTTGAGAATCTTTACGTTTTGGGTTAGGGTTTAGAGGGTCTTAATTTTTAGGGTTAGGGCTTTTAGGCGTAGGTCTAGTGTGGTAAATTTTATCGGGTTAGGACTGTAAGGGTTTTTAGGGTTAGGGTTTCTAGGGTTTTTTGGGGTAGGGGTTAGGGTTAGATCCGTGGGAGCCGTAGTGTTAGGGGTCAGGGTTCTTAGGGGTAAGGCCCAATATTAGGGTGGAAGGCCAAACTAAGGGGGGAGCCCCCCCCAAAATTGAAGGGTCGAAGCCCCAATTTAGGGGAAGAAACGTCAAAATTGTGGGGTCCCCCAAAATTGGGCGGAAGAGCTCTTAATATTGGGGGAAACCCAAAAAAGGAGGGTGGGGGTCTCTAAAATTGGGGGGACCCCCCAAGTTGGTTGTGTCCCCCCCAAATCGGTTGTGTCCCCCCCAAATTAGGGGAAGAACCCCCAAAATTGGTTGGGCGAACCCCCAAATTGGGGGGAAGAAGACTTAAATGGAAGTGTGAAATTCCAGAATTGGATGTGGACCCCCCAGAACCGTCTTCAGGGGTTTAGTGTGGTAAATTTTATTGGGTTAGGGCTGTAAGGGTTTTTAGGGTTAGGGTTTCTAGGGTTTATTGGGGTAGGGGTTAGGGTTAGATCCGTGGTTGCCATAAGCTTAGGGGTCAAGGTTCTTAGGGGTTAGGCCTAATATTAGGGCGGAAGGCCAAAATAAGAGGGGAGGAGCCCACCCAAAATTGAAGGGTTGAAGCCCAAAGTTAGGGGAAGGAACGTCAAAATTGTGGGGTCCCCCAAAATTGAGCGGAAGAGCTCTTAATATTGGGGGAAACCCAAAAAAGGAGGGTGGGGGACTCTAAAATTGGTTGTGTCCCCCCCAAAATTGGTTGTGTCCCCCCCAAAATTGGTTGTGTGTCCCCCCAATTAGGGGAGGAACCCCCAAAATTGGGTGGGCGAACCCCCATATTGGGGGGGAAGAACACTTAAATGGAAGTGTGAAATTCCAGAATTGAATGTGGACCCCCCAGAACAGTCTTCAGGGGTTTAGTGTGGTAAATTTTATCGGGTTAGGGCTGCAAGGGTTTTTAGGGTTAGGGTTTCTAGGGTTTGTTGGGGTAGGGGTTAGGGTTAGATCCGTGGTTGCCATAGCGTTAGGGGTCAAGGTTCTTAGGGGTTAGGCCTAATATTAGGGCGGAAGGCCAAAATAAGAGGGGGGGAGCCCCCCCCAAAATCGAAGGGTTGAAGCCCAAAGTTAGGGGAAGGAACGGCCAAATTGTGGGGTCTCCCAAAATTGGGCGGAAGAACTCTTTAATATTAGGGGGGAACCCAAAAAAGGAGGGTGGGGGACTCTACAATTGGGGGGGGACCCCCAAAATTGGTCGGGTCTCCCCAAATTAGGGGAGGAACCCCCAAAATTGGGTGGGTGAACCCCCAAATTGGGGGGAAGAAGACTTAAATGGAAGTGTGAAATTCCAGAATTGAATGTGGACCCCCCCCAGACCTGGGGAGGAATCCCCAAACTTGGGGGGGACCCCCAAAATTGGGGTTAAAGCCCCAGATCCCGGGGAGCTAAGCCCCAAATTAAGGGAAGGAACCTCAAACATGTGGTGAGAACCCCAACATTGGGGGAAAGAACCTTAATATTAGGGTGGCAGGCCAAGAAAGGATGGTGGGGGCCTCCAAAATTGTGGGGGGCTTGGAATTGGGGGGAATCCCCAAAATGGAGGGGGAACCCCAAAAGTGGGGGGGGGGGCGAAGCACCAAATTAGGGGAAGGAACCCCAAAATTGCGGGGAAGAACTCTGAAATGGAGAGCTGAAAACCCAAAATTGAGGGGAAACCCCCCAAAACGGCGGGAAAACCCTCCATAAACACGAAACCGGTAATGTAACAGAGCAAAAAATGGCGTCCTACGGCAAGGTGCGAGGCTCAATTTTCTGGGGAGTGCTGGGAAATGTAGTTCTTGGCCACCGGGTTTCCGGGAGTCCATATTGTTTTCCCAGAGCATGCCGGGAGATGTAGTTCTCGGACACTGGGCTTCCGGGAGGCCATGTTGGTTTCCCATCTTTGCTAGACTCCGGGTGCTCTGGCTTCACAGAGAAACCCCCAAACTGAAAAATGTACCTGCTAATATATTGGGCTCTAAATGTAGCCCTGGGTTAATTGAATAACAATCCCTGGGTAAGATTGAAGTGCAGGAGGGGTTGGCTACGGTTTTAAGAGCCGGTTTGCAGAAAAGGGATTTCCCGTTAAGAAAAAGCATATACTGATTGTTCTCTTCCTTGCTCTGCCAAGACCTGAAGCACATCTTGGAAGCCAGGCAGAATCCGTGGAGCCAATGGAGTTCTCAAGCTCGACTTCAGCTTCTTCCCAGCTAGAAGAAGCAAGGACACGCCGGCTGAGTTCCACAGGCAACGCGCCCGTATCTGTAGACGAGGATTTAGAGATGCTACTTTGGGAACTCTCAGACGGCATACTGGAAGCCGAGCTCGACTTGGACCCAGGGAAGGATGAGGATGACCTCCTCCTTGAGCTTTCCAAGATGATTGATGATTGAACTGCATAGTCCTATGGTATATTAAAAAAAAAAAAAAAAAAAAAAAAAACCAACTCTTCTTCTTGTTGGATACCCTGAGGTGATCCTTTTTCTAACTGAGGCTTTGCAATGAGACTTAAAGCACAGTTGGAACTGGTAGAAATTGGCAGGATTTGCACTCAGTTGTCCTAAGTTTTCCTGCTGGTCAGAGTTAAGGTCTTGTGCATAGTTCCGTAAGTATAGGTGGCTACCTTTGATATCAAGAGGACAAAGCACTTGTTTCTTTTGGCACAGAAAGATGTCCATCGGCACGCTGTGGTGGCTGTGAATTGACGTAGTGATGGAGCGATGCTCTGAAGGCTTAAACGGAAAGCTTCTTCCTTCCGCCCCCCCTTGGCACAGCTCGATGTTGGGCACATTGTGAAGCCTGGGTGTTCTGATTTCTCGGACAGTTGATACCCAAATCCCGGAGTTACTATGTCAACTCTTGACTTTTATTTGTGTATGCCATTGTTTTGACTGTAATCTTTTCAGATGATGAAGCTGTAAGGGCGGGAGGGAGCAAAATAATTATTCTAGCGTTGTGGACCAAACATGCTGCCAGGAGTGGTGGTGGTGGGGTCAGCCCACCCGGCCTTACTTTCAATTATCAGGGATGATAAAATGGTGTGAAAAGCAGCAGCTCTGCGATACGGCTACGCTACCCCCACTCCCTTCTCTTGTGCTGTACCAAAGTTCCCCCAAGCTTTGGTTGGTGCTTTTTGCTGGTGACAGTAGGACTCCAGGGCGAGTAGTCGGGACTCTCCTGCAGTAACTGGGTCAATTAAGGGTTGGTTTAAGTGCCTCCTGGTTTTTAAAATTGCTCCCCTGAGCTGCTGGCTCTGCTGCCTGCTACAGCAAATGTTCGGGTGCCATCAGCGTCGCACTTGGGCGTGGGCACTGACCCTGCGGAGGAGAGCTGAGACTCGCGTGTATTGTGTACCCTGCCGCCAGTGATCGTTTTCCCCTAGCAGATCTATTTTGAATCATTTCCCTAAATTTTAGAGGAACTTTAGGCTCTTTGTGCTATGATTTGTGAAGCTGTAGGGGCCCTCAGGCATTTGCTGCTGGCAGAGGAAAACCGCTTGTCGAATTTGTTGTAAATACTTTCTGTTTGGACAACAACGCCTGTGTGTGTGTGTGTGTGTGTGTGTGTGCGTGCTTTGACGACCCCCTGCGACGCCCCAGCTCCGCGAGGGAAGCTTTGAAGCGGCTCTGGGAAAACCTCTGCGGAAGAAACCGCTGCTAGTGACTTGCGGAAAAGGGACTCCACAATCAGTGAGATTGTAAAGTAGGTATGTTTATTCAGCGCTGGGCAGCACGGGAGGTCGTGGGCACGAAGATTGATGACTCTTCCTCGTCACCGCTAGTTGACCTCTTGTCTTTGCACAGACTCAGTTGCTCCTTGGCTCTTGTCCATCTGCAGGACCAGTTTCTCCCAGTTTCTTAAGACAGGCTCACTCTCTTATTAGGAGACTGACCTTGGTAAGGGGCCCAAGGCTTCTTGCTTTAGTTAATTGGCACAATGCACCATAGTTAGCAAAGACGCTAAGTAGCATCCTAGTTTAACGCTGTCAGCGCTCTACCTCTACTTGATAAGATTCTCCTAACTCCCTCTCTCACTGGAGCCCACGCAGCCCTCCGTCCTGCCGAAGGACTTCACGGGGACTTCTGCCGGCTCCGGGTGCCCGCACACAGACAGAAATGGCTTTGAGAGAAAACAATCAGGAGGAGGAGAGCTCAGAGACTGCGGCCGGCTTCGGCCACCTTCCCCTCGCTTTCCCTCTCCGTGTTCAAACCGAGCACTGTTCTGCCGTCAACCTTCGCTGCCTCTGCCCGCGGCGCTGGGCTTTCGCGTGTGCCATTGCTCCTCTACATATTTTATCCTTCCTTTTGTAAGGAATGGTCCAGCAATTCGTGTCACTAAGGGATTTGAAGGGTTAACATCGAGGCCCGGGTCTAGGTGATAAGAGAACAAAGGGGTTTTTAGGGAAAAGTGCTGACTACTGCAGGGGATGTTGCTAGAGTTTCTGAAATCCGGCGTAGAGGCTCCCAAACGAGGAGGAAGGGGGAGCTGAAGGACAATTGAAGGACAAAAGCCTGAGAGGAAGACAACCAGCATTCAGCCCGAGCAAGCCCCGAGAGACCACCAGAGACTGGTACGCAGGCGCCCCTGGGAGGGGTTTCGGATTCCGGAAACCAATTCTAATAACCCTGCCTCTTCTCGAAGTAGTAATGAATATGTATTAGCCTGGGAGCATCAAAACCAGCCGCCTTACGTAACAGGCGTGCGTCCTGGGGGAGCAGAGACTCCCGGCGCGCCCAGCGCTGCTTGCTTGCCTCTATTCGTTTAATAAATTGTAAACTTTGATTGTAATCCTATTTGGATTTATAACAGCCATTTATAACACTTTTTATATTTGTATTTTATTTAAGGCTGTCTTGCCCCCCTCCCCCCCCAGCCTCGCTGCTCGCCAATAAAGCTGGCGCAGGGGCTAAGGGATTTGAAGGGCCTGCTTGTACACCTAAGGGATTTGAGGGCCTGCTTGTACACCTTTGGGGACTGCCTCTTTTTGGGGGGGGGGGGGGGGGTGTTAGGAGCTGCTTGTATACTTTTTTAGGCATTCCTCTGAGAGGGGGTTGGGAGCTTCGTGTATACTGGGGGGGGAGGGCCTCCCTCGAGGTGGAAGCGGGGGGGGTTGGAGCGTTTCTACACTGTAGGGGCCTGCCTGTACACTTTTGGGGCCTGCCTTGGAGGGGTTGGGAACTGCTTGTACACCTTTGGGGCCTGCGTCTGCGCGGGGCGGGGGGGGGTTGGGGGGTTGGAGCTGGTTTTAACCTTTCGGGCTTGCATCTGGAGGGGGTTGGGGCCTGCCTTTGGGGGGGTGGTTGTGAGCTGCTTGTATACTGTAGGGGCCTGCTTGTACACCTTTGGGGCCTGCGTCTGGGGGGGGGTGGGAGCTGCTTGTACACTGTTAGGGCCTGCCTTGGGGGAGGGGTTGGGGCATGTGCCTTGGGGGCATGGGGTTGGGAGCTGCTTCTACGCTGTAGGGGTCTGGGTCTTGGGGGGTTGGGGCTGTTTGTACACCTTTGGGGCGTGCCTCTGGGGAGGATGGGGAGTTGCTTGTACACCTTTGGGGCCTGTGTCTGGGGGGGGGTTGGGGCCTGTGCCGGGGGGGTTGGGAGCTGCTTGTACGCTCTAGGGTCCTCTGGCAGGCTTTGGGGCCTCCCTTTGAGGGGGGCAGTTGGGAGCTGGTTGTACACCTTTGGGGCCTGAGTCTGGGGTGTGGGGGCTGGGGCTGAGGCCTGGGGCCTGGGGCATGCATCTGGGTGGTGGTGGGGGGGGGTCCAGTTCATGGGGGGGGTGGGTTGGGAGCTGCTTGTGGACAGTTGGGGTCTGCATCCGGGTGTGGCTGGGGCCTGCTTGTAGACTTCTGCAGCCTGTGTCTGGTGTTTGGGGGCTTTTCTGTAGTGTTTGGGGATTGCATTTTGGCTTTGGGATGTGTCTAGAGCTTCTGGGGCCTAGCTGTAGTGCTTGGGGCCTGCGTCTGGGGCTTTTCTGTAGCATTTTGGTAGCGTGTTTGTGATTTGGGGTCTGTATCCAGGGTTTTGCCTTTTTTGTAGTTTTCAGCTTTGTGTCTGTTTCTTTGTTGGTTGCCTGGGGTTTGGGGTTTGGATCATTAGTCAGTGTCATTAGCGTCGGGGGGTTGATATGAAGGGTTAGGGTTGTGGTTAGAGTTGTTACGGTTAAAGAGAATAAGGATTTTAGGGTAAGGGGATCAAGGTTGTGGGAATAAAAATGTTTTTGCACAGAGTTACATCGTTTAGAGGGAAGGAAGGTGGTATTGATATATGCTTGCAGTGATAAGAAAGCTTAACAGACAACCTTGTAAAATGCAGACAACCAGAATCCTTAGAGCAATTGGGTGGAAATCACGGTGTAAGAAACATTACCACCTCAAAGAGGAAAACAGTCAAGAAAAAAATAAAATTGACTAGTAACAGGCCAGCAGCTGTGTATTTTCTGTGAAGCACTGGATAGATTGTGAACATGGATTACCCAGTCAATGGGGAAACTGGGGAGGGTCCTGGTCACCGAGAGGAAAAAAAAAATTATATAAACTGTGTTATGGAACTAGTAGGTGGCTTGTGGGACGCCTGCCATTGCAATCGTGAATAAAAATGCTACCTCACTGAGATACTTGCCTGAGCCTATGGTATTGGTTACAGAGTGTTTCTAATAAGGTGTGACCATGGAGAGGACATGAGAAAATGGGATGGAAAGTCTACTGCGACCCTAGAGGCACGGGTACGTGAATTGCAAAGGAAAACAATTGGGAAAAAGGAGTTCTCTGAAAGGTTTGCTGCTCCAACTTCCAGCAGGCAGTCCTTTAAACACAGAAATGAAGATTCTGACCAGGACTAGAGGGGCCCTGCCTCCAGCCAGGGGGAGGAAAGGGACAATCGAGTTTATTGGACTGTGTGGATTCGATGGCCTGGCACGTCAGACGCACAGAAGTATAAGGCTTCGGTAGACACCGGTGCACAATGTACTCTAATGCCATCAAGCTATAAAGGGCCAGAGCCCATCTGTATTTATGGTGTGACGGGGGGATCCCAGCAGTTAACTGTATTGGAGGCTGAAGTGAGTCTAACCGGTAATGAGTGGCAAAAGCACCGTATTGTGACTGGCCCAGATGCTCCGTGCATCCTTGGCATAGACTATCTTAGAAGAGGATATTTCAAGGACCCAAAAGGGTTCCGCTGGGCTTTTGGCATAGCTGCTTTGGAGACAGAGGACATTAAACAGTTGTCTACCTTGCCTGGTCTCTCAGAGGACCCTTCTGTTGTGGGGTTGCTGAGGGTTGAAGAACAGCAAGTGCCGATCGCTACCACAACTGTGCACCGGCGGCAATATCGCACCAACCGAGACTCGCTGAGTCCCATCCATAAGCTAATTCGTCAACTGGAGAGCCAAGGAGTGATCAGCAAGACTCATTCACCTTTTAATAGTCCCATATGGCCAGTGCGAAAGTCTAATGGTGAGTGGAGACTAACAGTGGACTATCGTGGCCTGAACGAAGTCACGCCACCACTGAGTGCTGCAGTGCCGGACATGCTAGAACTCCAGTATGAACTGGAATCAAAGGCAGCCAAGTGGTATGCCACAATTGATATCGCTAATGCATTTTTCTCCATCCCTCTAGCAGCACAGTGCAGGCCACAGTTTGCTTTCACTTGGAGGGGAGTCCAATATACTTGGAATCGGCTGCCCCAGGGGTGGAAACACAGCCCTACCATTTGCCATGGACTGATCCAGTCTGCGCTGGAGCAGGGGGAAGCTCCTGAACACCTGCAGTACATCGATGACATCATTGTGTGGGGTGACACTGCAGAAGAAGTTTTCGAGAAAGGGAAGAAAATAGTCCAAATCCTTCTGAAGGCTGGTTTTGCCATAAAACAGAATAAAGTTAAAGGACCTGCACGAGAGATCCAGTTTTTAGGAATAAAATGGCAAGATGGACGCCGTCAAATCCCAATGGATGTGATCAACAAAATAACAGCTATGTCTCCACCAACTAGCAAAAAAGAAACACAAACTTTCCTAGGTGTCGTGGGGTTTTGGAGAATGCATATTCCAAATTACAGTCTGATTGTAAACCCGCTCTACCAAGTAACCCGTAAGAAGAATGCTTTTGAATGGGGCCCTGAGCAACGACAAGCCTTTGAACAAATTAAGCAGGAAATAGTTCATGCAGTAGCCCTCGGGCCAGTCCGAACAGGACCAGATGTAAAGAATGTGCTCTACACCGCAGCCGGAGAGAATGGTCCCACCTGGAGCCTCTGGCAGAAAGAACCTGGGGAAACTCGAGGTCGACCCCTGGGGTTTTGGAGTCGGGGATACAGAGGATCTGAAGCCCGCTATACTCCAACTGAAAAGGAGATATTGGCAGCATATGAAGGAGTTCGATCTGCTTCGGAAGTGGTCGGTACTGAAGCGCAGCTCCTCCTGGCACCCCGACTGCCGGTACTAGGCTGGATGTTCAAAGGAAGGGTCCCCTCTACGCATCATGCAACTGATGCTACATGGAGCAAGTGGGTTGCACTGATTACTCAGCGGGCTCGAATAGGAAACCCCAGTCGCCCAGGAATCTTGGAGGTGATTATGGACTGGCCAGAAGGCAAATACTTTGGGATATCACCAGAGGAGGAGGTGGTTCGTGCTGAAGAAGCCCCCCTGTACAACAAGCTACCGGAAAATGAGAAGAAATATGCCTTGTTCACTGACGGGTCCTGTCGTATTGTGGGAAAGCATCGGAGATGGAAAGCTGCTGTATGGAGTCCTACACGACGAGTTGCAGAAGCTGCTGAGGGAGAAGGTGAATCGAGTCAGTTTGCAGAAGTAAAAGCCATTCAGCTGGCTTTAGATATTGCTGAACGAGAAAAGTGGCCAGTTCTCTATCTCTATACTGATTCATGGATGGTAGCAAATGCCCTGTGGGGGTGGTTACAGCAATGGAAGCAGAACAACTGGCAGCGCAGGGGCAAGCCCATCTGGGCTGCGGCATTGTGGCAAGATATTGCTGCCCGGGTAGAGAACCTGGTTGTAAAGGTACGCCATGTAGATGCTCATGTGCCCAAGAATCGGGCTACTGAAGAACACCAAAACAACCAGCAGGTGGATCAGGCTGCTAAGATTGAAGTGGCTCAGGTGGACCTGGACTGGCAACATAAAGGTGAATTATTTATAGCCCGATGGGCCCATGACACCTCAGGCCATCAAGGTAGAGATGCAACCTACAGATGGGCTCGTGATCGAGGGGTGGACCTGACCATGGACACTATAGCACAGGTTATTCATGACTGTGAAACATGTGCTGCAATCAAGCAAGCCAAACGGTCAAAACCTCTTTGGTATGGAGGACGATGGCTGAAATATAAATATGGAGAGGCCTGGCAGATTGATTACATCACACTCCCTCAAACCCGCAACGGCAAGCGCCACGTACTTACAATGGTGGAAGCAACCACCGGATGGCTGGAAACATATCCTGTGCCCCATGCCACCGCCCGGAACACTATCCTGGGCCTTGAAAAGCAAGTCTTATGGCGACATGGCACCCCAGAGAGAATTGAGTCAGACAACGGGACTCATTTCCGAAACAACCTTATAGACACTTGGGCCAAAGAACATGGTATTGAGTGGGTGTATCACATCCCCTATCATGCACCAGCCTCTGGAAAAGTTGAACGATACAATGGACTGTTGAAGACTACACTGAAAGCAATGGGTGCTGGGACATTCAAAAATTGGGATACACATTTGGCAAAGGCCACCTGGTTAGTCAATACCAGGGGATCTGCCAACCGAGCTGGACCTGCCCAATCAAACCTGTTACGCACTGTAGAAGGGGATAAAGTTCCTGTAGTGCACGTAAGAAACATGCTGGGTAAAACAGTCTGGGCTACTCCTGCCTCAGGAAAAGGCAAACCCATTCGTGGAATTGCTTTTGCTCAGGGACCTGGATGCACTTGGTGGGTAATGCAAAAGAATGGGGAGGTCCGGTGTGTACCTCAAGGGGATTTGATACTGGGTGAGAATAGCCCATGAGTTGAATTGTAGTATGTTAATTATTATATAATAATGTATGTCATCACTACCATGATTGCTATATATCATAGATGAAAATGGTGATTAATTAGAATGTATTGGACAGAGTGTAACCTGAGCATGACATAAATGGTATGGAATAAGGGGTGGATATCTGTCCTGGTTCCAGTTAGGACAGAGTTAAGTAGCTCATAGTAGCTGGTAGGGTGCTATGTTTTGGATTAGGATGAGAAGAGCGCTGATAACATGCTGATGTTTTAATTGTTGCAGAGCAGTGTTTACACCAGGCCAAGGACTTTTCGGCTTCTTGCTCTGTCCTGCCAGCGAGCAGGCTGGGGGTGCAGCAGGAGCTGGGAGGGGACAGACCCAGGACAGCTGACCCAAACTGGCCAAAGGGGTATTCCATACCATCTGACGTCATGCTAAACAATATATAGGGGTGGCTGGCCGGGGTGGGGGGCCGGCTGCTCGGGAATAGGCTGGGCATCGGTCAGCGGGTGGTGAGCAATTGCATTGTGCATCACTTGTTTTCTTACACATTATTATTGTTAATACTATTACCATTATCACTATTATTATTATTATTGTTATTATTATTTTCCTGTCTTAATAAACTGTCTTTATCTCAGCTCACAGGCTTCACTTTCCCGTTTCTCTCCCCCATCCCAGAGAGGGAGGGGGGAGGGTGAGCGAACGGCTGTGTGGTGTTTAGCTGCCAGCCGGGTTAAACCACAACAGGGTTTTAAGGTTTCAGGGCTAAGGCACTAGGGTTGGGTTTCAGGGTTAGGGTTTCCAGGGTTTAGGGTTAGGATTTTAAGGTTGTTAGGGTTGGAGTTATAAGGGTTAGGGTTTGGGGGTTAGTGTGTTAAGGTTTTAAAGTATTTTGTGGTTTTAGTGTTGATAGGGTTTTTAGGGTTAGGGTCTTAGGGTTTTAGTTATGGTCAGGTATTTAGGGTTAGGGTTTTAAGGTCTTATTTTTTTTTTTTTAAGGTTAGGGTCTCCAGCGTTAGGGCTTTGAGAATCTTTACGTTTTGGGTTAGGGTTTAGAGGGTCTTAATTTTTAGGGTTAGGGCTTTTAGGCGTAGGTCTAGTGTGGTAAATTTTATCGGGTTAGGACTGTAAGGGTTTTTAGGGTTAGGGTTTTTTGGGGTAGGGGTTAGGGTTAGATCCGTGGGAGCCGTAGTGTTAGGGGTCAGGGTTCTTAGGGGTAAGGCCCAATATTAGGGTGGAAGGCCAAACTAAGGGGGGAGCCCCCCCCAAAATTGAAGGGTCGAAGCCCCAATTTAGGGGAAGAAACGTCAAAATTGTGGGGTCCCCCAAAATTGGGCGGAAGAGCTCTTAATATTGGGGGAAACCCAAAAAAGGAGGGTGGGGGACTCTAAAATTGGGGGGACCCCCCAAATTTGTTGTGTCCCCCCCCAAATCGGTTGTGTCCCCCCCAAATTAGGGGAGGAACCCCCAAAATTGGGTGGGCGAACCCCCAAATTGGGCGGAAGAAGACTTAAATGGAAGTGTGAAATTCCAGAATTGGATGTGGACCCCCCAGAACAGTCTTCAGGGGTTTAGTGTGGTAAATTTTATCGGGTTAGGGCTGCAAGGGTTTTTAGGGTTAGGGTTTCTAGGGTTTGTTGGGGTAGGGGTTAGGGTTAGATCCGTGGTTGCCATAGCGTTAGGGGTCAAGGTTCTTAGGGGTTAGGCCTAATATTAGGGCGGAAGGCCAAAATAAGAGGGGAGGAGCCCACCCAAAATTGAAGGGTTGAAGCCCAAAATTAGGGGAAGGAATGTCAAAATTGTGGGGTCCCCCAAAATTGAGCGGAAGAGCTCTTAATATTGGGGGAAACCCAAAAAAGGAGGGTGGGGGACTCTAAAATTGGTTGTGTCCCCCCCAAAATTGGTTGTGTCCCCCCCAAAATTGGTTGTGTCCCCCCCAATTAGGGGAGGAACCCCCAAAATTGGGTGGGCGAACCCCCATATTGGGGGGGAAGAACACTTAAATGGAAGTGTGAAATTCCAGAATTGAATGTGGACCCCCCAGAACAGTCTTCAGGGGTTTAGTGTGGTAAATTTTATCGGGTTAGGGCTGCAAGGGTTTTTAGGGTTAGGGTTTCTAGGGTTTGTTGGGGTAGGGGTTAGGGTTAGATCCGTGGTTGCCATAGCGTTAGGGGTCAAGGTTCTTAGGGGTTAGGCCTAATATTAGGGCGGAAGGCCAAAATAAGAGGGGGGGAGCCCCCCCCAAAATCGAAGGGTTGAAGCCCAAAGTTAGGGGAAGGAACGGCCAAATTGTGGGGTCTCCCAAAATTGGGCGGAAGAACTCTTTAATATTAGGGGGGAACCCAAAAAAGGAGGGTGGGGGACTCTACAATTGGGGGGGGACCCCCAAAATTGGTCGGGTCTCCCCAAATTAGGGGAGGAACCCCCAAAATTGGGTGGGTGAACCCCCAAATTGGGGGGAAGAAGACTTAAATGGAAGTGTGAAATTCCAGAATTGAATGTGGACCCCCCCCAGACCTGGGGAGGAATCCCCAAACTTGGGGGGGACCCCCAAAATTGGGGTTAAAGCCCCAGATCCCGGGGAGCTAAGCCCCAAATTAAGGGAAGGAACCTCAAACATGTGGTGAGAACCCCAACATTGGGGGAAAGAACCTTAATATTAGGGTGGCAGGCCAAGAAAGGATGGTGGGGGCCTCCAAAATTGTGGGGGGCTTGGAATTGGGGGGAATCCCCAAAATGGAGGGGGAACCCCAAAAGTGGGGGGGGGGCGAAGCACCAAATTAGGGGAAGGAACCCCAAAATTGCGGGGAAGAACTCTGAAATGGAGAGCTGAAAACCCAAAATTGAGGGGAAACCCCCCAAAACGGCGGGAAAACCCTCCATAAACACGAAACCGGTAATGTAACAGAGCAAAAAATGGCGTCCTACGGCAAGGTGCGAGGCTCAATTTTCTGGGGAGTGCTGGGAAATGTAGTTCTTGGCCACCGGGTTTCCGGGAGTCCATATTGTTTTCCCAGAGCATGCCGGGAGATGTAGTTCTCGGACACTGGGCTTCCGGGAGGCCATGTTGGTTTCCCATCTTTGCTAGACTCCGGGTGCTCTGGCTTCACAGAGAAACCCCCAAACTGAAAAATGTACCTGCTAATATATTGGGCTCTAAATGTAGCCCTGGGTTAATTGAATAACAATCCCTGGGTAAGATTGAAGTGCAGGAGGGGTTGGCTACGGTTTTAAGAGCCGGTTTGCAGAAAAGGGATTTCCCGTTAAGAAAAAGCATATACTGATTGTTCTCTTCCTTGCTCTGCCAAGACCTGAAGCACATCTTGGAAGCCAGGCAGAATCCGTGGAGCCAATGGAGTTCTCAAGCTCGACTTCAGCTTCTTCCCAGCTAGAAGAAGCAAGGACACGCCGGCTGAGTTCCACAGGCAACGCGCCCGTATCTGTAGACGAGGATTTAGAGATGCTACTTTGGGAACTCTCAGACGGCATACTGGAAGCCGAGCTCGACTTGGACCCAGGGAAGGATGAGGATGACCTCCTCCTTGAGCTTTCCAAGATGATTGATGATTGAACTGCATAGTCCTATGGTATATTAAAAAAAAAAAAAAAAAAAAAAAAAAAAACCAACTCTTCTTCTTGTTGGATACCCTGAGGTGATCCTTTTTCTAACTGAGGCTTTGCAATGAGACTTAAAGCACAGTTGGAACTGGTAGAAATTGGCAGGATCTGCACTCAGTTGTCCTAAGTTTCCCTGCTGGTCAGAGTTAAGGTCTTGTGCATAGTTCCGTAAGTATAGGTGGCTACCTTTGATATCAAGAGGACAAAACACTTGTTTCTTTTGGCACAGAAAGATGTCCATCGGCACGCTGTGGTGGCTGTGAATTGACGTAGTGATGGAGCGATGCTCTGAAGGCTTAAACGGAAAGCTTCTTCCTTCCGCCCCCCCTTGGCACAGCTCGATGTTGGGCACATTGTGAAGCCTGGGTGTTCTGATTTCTCGGACAGTTGATACCCAAATCCCGGAGTTACTATGTCAACTCTTGACTTTTATTTGTGTATGCCATTGTTTTGACTGTAATCTTTTCAGATGATGAAGCTGTAAGGGCGGGAGGGAGCAAAATAATTATTCTAGCGTTGTGGACCAAACATGCTGCCAGGAGTGGTGGTGGTGGGGTCAGCCCACCCGGCCTTACTTTCAATTATCAGGGATGATAAAATGGTGTGAAAAGCAGCAGCTCTGCAATCCGGCTACGCTACCCCCACTCCCTTCTCTTGTGCTGTACCAAAGTTCCCCCAAGCTTTGGTTGGTGCTTTTTGCTGGTGACAGTAGGACTCCAGGGCGAGTAGTCGGGACTCTCCTGCAGTAACTGGGTCAATTAAGGGTTGGTTTAAGTGCCTCCTGGTTTTTAAAATTGCTCCCCTGAGCTGCTGGCTCTGCTGCCTGCTACAGCAAATGTTCGGGTGCCATCAGCGTCGCACTTGGGCGTGGGCACTGACCCTGCGGAGGAGAGCTGAGACTCGCGTGTATTGTGTACCCTGCCGCCAGTGATCGTTTTCCCCTAGCAGATCTATTTTGAATCATTTCCCTAAATTTTAGAGGAACTTTAGGCTCTTTGTGCTATGATTTGTGAAGCTGTAGGGGCCCTCAGGCATTTGCTGCTGGCAGAGGAAAACCGCTTGTCGAATTTGTTGTAAATACTTTCTGTTTGGACAACAACGCCTGGGGGTGTGTGTGTGTGTGTGTGTGCGTGCTTTGACGACCCCCTGCGACGCCCCAGCTCCGCGAGGGAAGCTTTGAAGCGGCTCTGGGAAAACCTCTGCGGAAGAAACCGCTGCTAGTGACTTGCGGAAAAGGGACTCCACAATCAGTGAGATTGTAAAGTAGGTATGTTTATTCAGCGCTGGGCAGCACGGGAGGTCGTGGGCATGAAGATTGATGACTCTTCCTCGTCACCGCTAGTTGACCTCTTGTCTTTGCACAGACTCAGTTGCTCCTTGGCTCTTGTCCATCTGCAGGACCAGTTTCTCCCAGTTTCTTAAGACAGGCTCACTCTCTTATTAGGAGACTGACCTTGGTAAGGGGCCCAAGGCTTCTTGCTTTAGTTAATTGGCACAATGCACCATAGTTAGCAAAGACGCTAAGTAGCATCCTAGTTTAACGCTGTCAGCGCTCTATCTCTACTTGATAAGATTCTCCTAACTCCCTCTCTCACTGGAGCCCACGCAGCCCTCCGTCCTGCCGAAGGACTTCACGGGGACTTCTGCCGGCTCCGGGTGCCCGCACACAGGCAGAAATGGCTTTGAGAGAAAACAATCAGGAGGAGGAGAGCTCAGAGACTGCGGCCGGCTTCGGCCACCTTCCCCTCGCTTTCCCTCTCCGTGTTCAAACCGAGCACTGTTCTGCCGTCAACCTTCGCTGCCTCTGCCCGCGGCGCTGGGCTTTCGCGTGTGCCATTGCTCCTCTACATATTTTATCCTTCCTTTTGTAAGGAATGGTCCAGCAATTCGTGTCACTAAGGGATTTGAAGGGTTAACATCGAGGCCCGGGTCTAGGTGATAAGAGAACAAAGGGATTTTTAGGGAAAAGTGCTGACTACTGCAGGGGATGTTGCTAGAGTTTCTGAAATCCGGCGCAGAGGCTCCCAAACGAGGAGGAAGGGGGAGCTGAAGGACAATTGAAGGACAAAAGCCTGAGAGGAAGACAACCAGCATTCAGCCCGAGCAAGCCCCGAGAGACCACCAGAGACTGGTACGCAGGCGCCCCTGGGAGGGGTTTCGGATTCCGGAAACCAATTCTAATAACCCTGCCTCTTCTCGAAGTAGTAATGAATATGTATTAGCCTGGGAGCATCAAAACCAGCCGCCTTACGTAACAGGCGTGCGTCCTGGGGGAGCAGAGACTCCCGGCGCACCCAGCGCTGCTTGCTTGCCTCTATTCGTTTAATAAATTGTAAACTTTGATTGTAATCCTATTTGGATTTATAACAGCCATTTATAACACTTTTTATATTTGTATTTTATTTAAGGCTGTCTTGCCCCCCTCCCCCCCCAGCCTCGCTGCTCGCCAATAAAGCTGGCGCAGGGGCTAAGGGATTTGAAGGGCCTGCTTGTACACCTAAGGGATTTGAGGGCCTGCTTGTACACCTTTGGGGACTGCCTCTTTTTGGGGGGGGGGGGGGGGGGGGTGTTAGGAGCTGCTTGTATACTTTTTTAGGCATTCCTCTGAGAGGGGGTTGGGAGCTTCGTGTATACTGGGGGGGGAGGGCCTCCCTCGAGGTGGAAGCGGGGGGGGTTGGAGCGTTTCTACACTGTAGGGGCCTGCCTGTACATTTTTGGGGCCTGCCATGGAGGGGTTGGGAACTGCTTGTACACCTTTGGGGCCTGCGTCTGCGCGGGGCGGGGGGGGTTGGGGGGTTGGAGCTGGTTTTAACCTTTCGGGCTTGCATCTGGAGGGGGTTGGGGCCTGCCTTTGGGGGGGTGGTTGTGAGCTGCTTGTATACTGTAGGGGCCTGCTTGTACACCTTTGGGGCCTGCGTCTGGGGGGGGGTGGGAGCTGCTTGTACACTGTTAGGGCCTGCCTTGGGGGAGGGGTTGGGGCATGTGCCTTGGGGGCATGGGGTTGGGAGCTGCTTCTACGCTGTAGGGGTCTGGGTCTTGGGGGGTTGGGGCTGTTTGTACACCTTTGGGGCGTGCCTCTGGGGAGGATGGGGAGTTGCTTGTACACCTTTGGGGCCTGTGTCTGGGGGGGGGTTGGGGCCTGTGCCGGGGGGGTTGGGAGCTGCTTGTACGCTCTAGTGTCCTCTGGCAGGCTTTGGGGCCTCCCTTTGAGGGGGGCAGTTGGGAGCTGGTTGTACACCTTTGGGGCCTGAGTCTGGGGTGTGGGGGCTGGGGCTGAGGCCTGGGGCCTGGGGCATGCATCTGGGTGGTGGTGGTGGGGGGTCCAGTTCATGGGGGGGGTGGGTTGGGAGCTGCTTGTGGACAGTTGGGGTCTGCATCCGGGTGTGGCTGGGGCCTGCTTGTAGACTTCTGCAGCCTGTGTCTGATGTTTGGGGGCTTTTCTGTAGTGTTTGGGGATTGCATTTTGGCTTTGGGATGTGTCTAGAGCTTCTGGGGCCTAGCTGTAGTGCTTGGGGCCTGCGTCTGGGGCTTTTCTGTAGCATTTTGGTAGCGTGTTTGTGATTTGGGGTCTGTATCCAGGGTTTTGCCTTTTTTGTAGTTTTCAGCTTTGTGTCTGTTTCTTTGTTGGTTGCCTGGGGTTTGGGGTTTGGATCATTAGTCAGTGTCATTAGCGTCGGGGGGTTGATATGAAGGGTTAGGGTTGTGGTTAGAGTTGTTAGGGTTAAAGAGAATAAGGATTTTAGGGTAAGGGGATCAAGGTTGTGGGAATAAAAATGTTTTTGCACAGAGTTACATCGTTTAGAGGGAAGGAAGGTGGTATTGATATATGCTTGCAGTGATAAGAAAGCTTAACAGACAACCTTGTAAAATGCAGACAACCAGAATCCTTAGAGCAATTGGGTGGAAATCACGGTGTAAGAAACATTACCACCTCAAAGAGGAAAACAGTCAAGAAAAAAATAAAATTGACTAGTAACAGGCCAGCAGCTGTGTATTTTCTGTGAAGCACTGGATAGATTGTGAACATGGATTACCCAGTCAATGGGGAAACTGGGGAGGGTCCTGGTCACCGAGAGGAAAAAAAAAATTATATAAACTGTGTTATGGAACTAGTAGGTGGCTTGTGGGACGCCTGCCATTGCAATCGTGAATAAAAATGCTACCTCACTGAGATACTTGCCTGAGCCTATGGTGTTGGTTACAGAGTGTTTCTAATAAGGTGTTAGGGTTTTAAGGTTTCAGGGCTAAGGCACTAGGGTTGGGTTTCAGGGTTAGGGTTTCCAGGGTTTAGGGTTAGGATTTTAAGGTTGTTAGGGTTGGAGTTATAAGGGTTAGGGTTTGGGGGTTAGTGTGTTAAGGTTTTAAAGTATTTTGTGGTTTTAGTGTTGATAGGGTTTTTAGGGTTAGGGTCTTAGGGTTTTAGTTATGGTCAGGTATTTAGGGTTAGGGTTTTAAGGTCTTATTTTTTTTTTTTTAAGGTTAGGGTCTCCAGCGTTAGGGCTTTGAGAATCTTTACGTTTTGGGTTAGGGTTTAGAGGGTCTTAATTTTTAGGGTTAGGGCTTTTAGGCGTAGGTCTAGTGTGGTAAATTTTATCGGGTTAGGACTGTAAGGGTTTTTAGGGTTAGGGTTTCTAGGGTTTTTTGGGGTAGGGGTTAGGGTTAGATCCGTGGGAGCCGTAGTGTTAGGGGTCAGGGTTCTTAGGGGTAAGGCCCAATATTAGGGTGGAAGGCCAAACTAAGGGGGGAGTCCCCCCCAAAATTGAAGGGTTGAAGCCCCAATTTAGGGGAAGAAACGTCAAAATTGTGGGGTCCCCCAAAATTGGGCGGAAGAGCTCTTAATATTGGGGGAAACCCAAAAAAGGAGGGTGGGGGACTCTAAAATTGGGGGGACCCCCCAAATTGGTTGTGTCCCCCCCCAAATCGGTTGTGTCCCCCCCAAATTAGGGGAGGAACCCCCAAAATTGGGTGGGCGAACCCCCAAATTGGGGGGAAGAAGACTTAAATGGAAGTGTGAAATTCCAGAATTGGATGTGGACCCCCCAGAACAGTCTTCAGGGGTTTAGTGTGGTAAATTTTATTGGGTTAGGGCTGTAAGGATTTTTAGGGTTAGGGTTTCTAGGGTTTGTTGGGGTAGGGGTTAGGGTTAGATCCGTGGTTGCCATAGGCTTAGGGGTCAAGGTTCTTAGGGGTTAGGCCTAATATTAGGGCGGAAGGCCAAAATAAGAGGGGAGGAGCCCACCCAAAATTGAAGGGTTGAAGCCCAAAGTTAGGGGAAGGAACGTCAAAATTGTGGGGTCCCCCAAAATTGAGCGGAAGAGCTCTTAATATTGGGGGAAACCCAAAAAAGGAGGGTGGGGGACTCTAAAATTGGTTGTGTCCCCCCCAAAATTGGTTGTGTCCCCCCCAAAATTGGTTGTGTCCACCCCCAGTTAGGGGAGGAACCCCCAAAATTGGGTGGGCGAACCCCCATATTGGGGGGGAAGAACACTTAAATGGAAGTGTGAAATTCCAGAATTGAATGTGGACCCCCCAGAACAGTCTTCAGGGGTTTAGTGTGGTAAATTTTATCGGGTTAGGGCTGCAAGGGTTTTTAGGGTTAGGGTTTCTAGGGTTTGTTGGGGTAGGGGTTAGGGTTAGATCCGTGGTTGCCATAGCGTTAGGGGTCAAGGTTCTTAGGGGTTAGGCCTAATATTAGGGCGGAAGGCCAAAGGGGGGAAGCCCCCCCCAAAATCGAAGGGTTGAAGCCCAAAGTTAGGGGAAGGAACGGCCAAATTGTGGGGTCTCCCAAAATTGGGGCGGAAGACTCTTTAATATTAGGGGGGGAACCCAAAAAAAGGAGGGTGGGGGACTCTACAATTGGGGGGGGGACCCCCAAAATTGGTCGGGTCTCCCCAAATTAGGGGAGGAACCCCCAAAATTGGGTGGGTGAACCCCCAAATTGGGGGGAAGAAGACTTAAATGGAAGTGTGAAATTCCCAGAATTGAATGTGGACCCCCCCCCAGACCTGGGGAGGAATCCCCAAACTTGGGGGGGACCCCCAAAATTGGGGTTAAAGCCCCAGATCCCGGGGAGCTAAGCCCCAAATTAAGGGAAGGAACCTCAAACATGTGGTGAGAACCCCAACATTGGGGGAAAGAACCTTAATATTAGGGTGGCAGGCCAAGAAAGGATGGTGGGGGCCTCCAAAATTGTGGGGGGCTTGGAATTGGGGGGAATCCCCAAAATGGAGGGGGAACCCCAAAAGTGGGGGGGGGGGGGCGAAGCACCAAATTAGGGGAAGGAACCCCAAAATTGCGGGGAAGAACTCTGAAATGGAGAGCTGAAAACCCGAAATTGAGGGGAAACCCCCCAAAACGGCGGGAAAACCCTCCATAAACACGAAACCGGTAATGGAACAGAGCAAAAAATGGCGTCCTACGGCACGCTGCGAGGCTCAATTTTCTGGGGAGTGCTGGGAAATGTAGTTCTTGGCCACCGGGTTTCCGGGAGTCCATATTGTTTTCCCAGAGCATGCCGGGAGATGTAGTTCTCGGACACTGGGCTTCCGGGAGGCCATGTTGGTTTCCCATCTTTGCTAGACTCCGGGTGCTCTGGCTTCACAGAGAAACCCCCAAACTGAAAAATGTACCTGCTAATATATTGGGCTCTAAATGTAGCCCTGGGTTAATTGAATAACAATCCCTGGGTAAGATTGAAGTGCAGGAGGGGTTGGCTACGGTTTTAAGAGCCGGTTTACAGAAAAGGGATTTCCCGTTAAGAAAAAGCATATACTGATTGTTCTCTTCCTTGCTCTGCCAAGACCTGAAGCACATCTTGGAAGCCAGGCAGAATCCGTGGAGCCAATGGAGTTCTCAAGCTCGACTTCAGCTTCTTCCCAGCTAGAAGAAGCAAGGACACGCCGGCTGAGTTCCACAGGCAACGCGCCCGTATCTGTAGACGAGGATTTAGAGATGCTACTTTGGGAACTCTCAGACGGCATACTGGAAGCCGAGCTCGACTTGGACCCAGGGAAGGATGAGGATGACCTCCTCCTTGAGCTTTCCAAGATGATTGATGATTGAACTGCATAGTCCTATGGTATATTAAAAAAAAAAAAAAAAAAAAAAAACCAAAAAAAAAACCAACTCTTCTTCTTGTTGGATACCCTGAGGTGATCCTTTTTCTAACTGAGGCTTTGCAATGAGACTTAAAGCACAGTTGGAACTGGTAGAAATTGGCAGGATTTGCACTCAGTTGTCCTAAGTTTCCCTGCTGGTCAGAGTTAAGGTCTTGTGCATGGTTCCGTAAGTAGAGGTGGCTACCTTTGATATCAAGAGGACAAAACACTTGTTTCTTTTGGCACAGAAAGATGTCCATCGGCACGCTGTGGTGGCTGTGAATTGACGTAGTGATGGAGCGATGCTCTGAAGGCTTAAACGGAAAGCTTCTTCCTTCCGCCCCCCCTTGGCACAGCTCGATGTTGGGCACATTGTGAAGCCTGGGTGTTCTGATTTCTCGGACAGTTGATACCCAAATCCCGGAGTTACTATGTCAACTCTTGACTTTTATTTGTGTATGCCATTGTTTTGACTGTAATCTTTTCAGATGATGAAGCTGTAAGGGCGGGAGGGAGCAAAATAATTATTCTAGCGTTGTGGACCAAACATGCTGCCAGGAGTGGTGGTGGTGGGGTCAGCCCACCCGGCCTTACTTTCAATTATCAGGGATGATAAAATGGTGTGAAAAGCAGCAGCTCTGCGATACGGCTACGCTACCCCCACTCCCTTCTCTTGTGCTGTACCAAAGTTCCCCCAAGCTTTGGTTGGTGCTTTTTGCTGGTGACAGTAGGACTCCAGGGCGAGTAGTCGGGACTCTCCTGCAGTAACTGGGTCAATTAAGGGTTGGTTTAAGTGCCTCCTGGTTTTTAAAATTGCTCCCCTGAGCTGCTGGCTCTGCTGCCTGCTACAGCAAATGTTCGGGTGCCATCAGCGTCGCACTTGGGCGTGGGCACTGACCCTGCGGAGGAGAGCTGAGACTCGCGTGTATTGTGTACCCTGCCGCCAGTGATCGTTTTCCCCTAGCAGATCTATTTTGAATCATTTCCCTAAATTTTAGAGGAACTTTAGGCTCTTTGTGCTATGATTTGTGAAGCTGTAGGGGCCCTCAGGCATTTGCTGCTGGCAGAGGAAAACCGCTTGTCGAATTTGTTGTAAATACTTTCTGTTTGGACAACAACGCCTGTGTGTGTGTGTGTGTGTGTGTGTGTGTGTGTGTGCGTGCTTTGACGACCCCCTGCGACGCCCCAGCTCCGCGAGGGAAGCTTTGAAGCGGCTCTGGGAAAACCTCTGCGGAAGAAACCGCTGCTAGTGACTTGCGGAAAAGGGACTCCACAATCAGTGAGATTGTAAAGTAGGTATGTTTATTCAGCGCTGGGCAGCACGGGAGGTCGTGGGCATGAAGATTGATGACTCTTCCTCGTCACCGCTAGTTGACCTCTTGTCTTTGCACAGACTCAGTTGCTCCTTGGCTCTTGTCCATCTGCAGGACCAGTTTCTCCCAGTTTCTTAAGACAGGCTCACTCTCTTATTAGGAGACTGACCTTGGTAAGGGGCCCAAGGCTTCTTGCTTTAGTTAATTGGCACAATGCACCATAGTTAGCAAAGACGCTAAGTAGCATCCTAGTTTAACGCTGTCAGCGCTCTATCTCTACTTGATAAGATTCTCCTAACTCCCTCTCTCACTGGAGCCCACGCAGCCCTCCGTCCTGCCGAAGGACTTCACGGGGACTTCTGCCGGCTCCGGGTGCCCGCACACAGGCAGAAATGGCTTTGAGAGAAAACAATCAGGAGGAGGAGAGCTCAGAGACTGCGGCCGGCTTCGGCCACCTTCCCCTCGCTTTCCCTCTCCGTGTTCAAACCGAGCACTGTTCTGCCGTCAACCTTCGCTGCCTCTGCCCGCGGCGCTGGGCTTTCGCGTGTGCCATTGCTCCTCTACATATTTTATCCTTCCTTTTGTAAGGAATGGTCCAGCAATTCGTGTCACTAAGGGATTTGAAGGGTTAACATCGAGGCCCGGGTCTAGGTGATAAGAGAACAAAGGGATTTTTAGGGAAAAGTGCTGACTACTGCAGGGGATGTTGCTAGAGTTTCTGAAATCCGGCGCAGAGGCTCCCAAACGAGGAGGAAGGGGGAGCTGAAGGACAATTGAAGGACAAAAGCCTGAGAGGAAGACAACCAGCATTCAGCCCGAGCAAGCCCCGAGAGACCACCAGAGACTGGTACGCAGGCGCCCCTGGGAGGGGTTTCGGATTCCGGAAACCAATTCTAATAACCCTGCCTCTTCTCGAAGTAGTAATGAATATGTATTAGCCTGGGAGCATCAAAACCAGCCGCCTTACGTAACAGGCGTGCGTCCTGGGGGAGCAGAGACTCCCGGCGCACCCAGCGCTGCTTGCTTGCCTCTATTCGTTTAATAAATTGTAAACTTTGATTGTAATCCTATTTGGATTTATAACAGCCATTTATAACACTTTTTATATTTGTATTTTATTTAAGGCTGTCTTGCCCCCCTCCCCCCCCAGCCTCGCTGCTCGCCAATAAAGCTGGCGCAGGGGCTAAGGGATTTGAAGGGCCTGCTTGTACACCTAAGGGATTTGAGGGCCTGCTTGTACACCTTTGGGGACTGCCTCTTTTTGGGGGGGGGGGGGGGGGGGGTGTTAGGAGCTGCTTGTATACTTTTTTAGGCATTCCTCTGAGAGGGGGTTGGGAGTTTCGTGTATACTGGGGGGGAAGGGCCTCCCTCGAGGTGGAAGCGGGGGGGGTTGGAGCGTTTCTACACTGTAGGGGCCTGCCTGTACATTTTTGGGGCCTGCCATGGAGGGGTTGGGAACTGCTTGTACACCTTTGGGGCCTGCGTCTGCGCGGGGCGGGGGGGGTTGGGGGGTTGGAGCTGGTTTTAACCTTTCGGGCTTGCATCTGGAGGGGGTTGGGGCCTGCCTTTGGGGGGGTGGTTGTGAGCTGCTTGTATACTGTAGGGGCCTGCTTGTACACCTTTGGGGCCTGCGTCTGGGGGGGGGTGGGAGCTGCTTGTACACTGTTAGGGCCTGCCTTGGGGGAGGGGTTGGGGCATGTGCCTTGGGGGCATGGGGTTGGGAGCTGCTTCTACGCTGTAGGGGTCTGGGTCTTGGGGGGTTGGGGCTGTTTGTACACCTTTGGGGCGTGCCTCTGGGGAGGATGGGGAGTTGCTTGTACACCTTTGGGGCCTGTGTCTGGGGGGGGGTTGGGGCCTGTGCCGGGGGGGTTGGGAGCTGCTTGTACACTCTAGTGTCCTCTGGCAGGCTTTGGGGCCTCCCTTTGAGGGGGGCAGTTGGGAGCTGGTTGTACACCTTTGGGGCCTGAGTCTGGGGTGTGGGGGCTGGGGCTGAGGCCTGGGGCCTGGGGCATGCATCTGGGTGGTGGTGGTGGGGGGTCCAGTTCATGGGGGGGGTGGGTTGGGAGCTGCTTGTGGACAGTTGGGGTCTGCATCCGGGTGTGGCTGGGGCCTGCTTGTAGACTTCTGCAGCCTGTGTCTGATGTTTGGGGGCTTTTCTGTAGTGTTTGGGGATTGCATTTTGGCTTTGGGATGTGTCTAGAGCTTCTGGGGCCTAGCTGTAGTGCTTGGGGCCTGCGTCTGGGGCTTTTCTGTAGCATTTTGGTAGCGTGTTTGTGATTTGGGGTCTGTATCCAGGGTTTTGCCTTTTTTGTAGTTTTCAGCTTTGTGTCTGTTTCTTTGTTGGTTGCCTGGGGTTTGGGGTTTGGATCATTAGTCAGTGTCATTAGCGTCGGGGGGTTGATATGAAGGGTTAGGGTTGTGGTTAGAGTTGTTAGGGTTAAAGAGAATAAGGATTTTAGGGTAAGGGGATCAAGGTTGTGGGAATAAAAATGTTTTTGCACAGAGTTACATCGTTTAGAGGGAAGGAAGGTGGTATTGATATATGCTTGCAGTGATAAGAAAGCTTAACAGACAACCTTGTAAAATGCAGACAACCAGAATCCTTAGAGCAATTGGGTGGAAATCACGGTGTAAGAAACATTACCACCTCAAAGAGGAAAACAGTCAAGAAAAAAATAAAATTGACTAGTAACAGGCCAGCAGCTGTGTATTTTCTGTGAAGCACTGGATAGATTGTGAACATGGATTACCCAGTCAATGGGGAAACTGGGGAGGGTCCTGGTCACCGAGAGGAAAAAAAAAATTATATAAACTGTGTTATGGAACTAGTAGGTGGCTTGTGGGACGCCTGCCATTGCAATCGTGAATAAAAATGCTACCTCACTGAGATACTTGCCTGAGCCTATGGTATTGGTTACAGAGTGTTTCTAATAAGGTGTTAGGGTTTTAAGGTTTCAGGGCTAAGGCACTAGGGTTGGGTTTCAGGGTTAGGGTTTCCAGGGTTTAGGGTTAGGATTTTAAGGTTGTTAGGGTTGGAGTTATAAGGGTTAGGGTTTGGGGGTTAGTGTGTTAAGGTTTTAAAGTATTTTGTGGTTTTAGTGTTGATAGGGTTTTTAGGGTTAGGGTCTTAGGGTTTTAGTTATGGTCAGGTATTTAGGGTTAGGGTTTTAAGGTCTTATTTTTTTTTTTTTAAGGTTAGGGTCTCCAGCGTTAGGGCTTTGAGAATCTTTACGTTTTGGGTTAGGGTTTAGAGGGTCTTAATTTTTAGGGTTAGGGCTTTTAGGCGTAGGTCTAGTGTGGTAAATTTTATCGGGTTAGGACTGTAAGGGTTTTTAGGGTTAGGGTTTCTAGGGTTTTTTGGGGTAGGGGTTAGGGTTAGATCCGTGGGAGCCGTAGTGTTAGGGGTCAGGGTTCTTAGGGGTAAGGCCCAATATTAGGGTGGAAGGCCAAACTAAGGGGGGAGTCCCCCCCAAAATTGAAGGGTTGAAGCCCCAATTTAGGGGAAGAAACGTCAAAATTGTGGGGTCCCCCAAAATTGGGCGGAAGAGCTCTTAATATTGGGGGAAACCCAAAAAAGGAGGGTGGGGGACTCTAAAATTGGGGGGACCCCCCAAATTGGTTGTGTCCCCCCCCAAATCGGTTGTGTCCCCCCCAAATTAGGGGAGGAACCCCCAAAATTGGGTGGGCGAACCCCCAAATTGGGGGGAAGAAGACTTAAATGGAAGTGTGAAATTCCAGAATTGGATGTGGACCCCCCAGAACAGTCTTCAGGGGTTTAGTGTGGTAAATTTTATTGGGTTAGGGCTGTAAGGATTTTTAGGGTTAGGGTTTCTAGGGTTTGTTGGGGTAGGGGTTAGGGTTAGATCCGTGGTTGCCATAGGCTTAGGGGTCAAGGTTCTTAGGGGTTAGGCCTAATATTAGGGCGGAAGGCCAAAATAAGAGGGGAGGAGCCCACCCAAAATTGAAGGGTTGAAGCCCAAAGTTAGGGGAAGGAACGTCAAAATTGTGGGGTCCCCCAAAATTGAGCGGAAGAGCTCTTAATATTGGGGGAAACCCAAAAAAGGAGGGTGGGGGACTCTAAAATTGGTTGTGTCCCCCCCAAAATTGGTTGTGTCCCCCCCAAAATTGGTTGTGTCCCCCCCCAATTAGGGGAGGAACCCCCAAAATTGGGTGGGCGAACCCCCATATTGGGGGGGAAGAACACTTAAATGGAAGTGTGAAATTCCAGAATTGAATGTGGACCCCCCAGAACAGTCTTCAGGGGTTTAGTGTGGTAAATTTTATCGGGTTAGGGCTGCAAGGGTTTTTAGGGTTAGGGTTTCTAGGGTTTGTTGGGGTAGGGGTTAGGGTTAGATCCGTGGTTGCCATAGCGTTAGGGGTCAAGGTTCTTAGGGGTTAGGCCTAATATTAGGGCGGAAGGCCAAAATAAGAGGGGGGGAGCCCCCCCCAAAATCGAAGGGTTGAAGCCCAAAGTTAGGGGAAGGAACGGCCAAATTGTGGGGTCTCCCAAAATTGGGCGGAAGAACTCTTTAATATTAGGGGGGAACCCAAAAAAGGAGGGTGGGGGACTCTACAATTGGGGGGGGACCCCCAAAATTGGTCGGGTCTCCCCAAATTAGGGGAGGAACCCCCAAAATTGGGTGGGTGAACCCCCAAATTGGGGGGAAGAAGACTTAAATGGAAGTGTGAAATTCCAGAATTGAATGTGGACCCCCCCCAGACCTGGGGAGGAATCCCCAAACTTGGGGGGGACCCCCAAAATTGGGGTTAAAGCCCCAGATCCCGGGGAGCTAAGCCCCAAATTAAGGGAAGGAACCTCAAACATGTGGTGAGAACCCCAACATTGGGGGAAAGAACCTTAATATTAGGGTGGCAGGCCAAGAAAGGATGGTGGGGGCCTCCAAAATTGTGGGGGGCTTGGAATTGGGGGGAATCCCCAAAATGGAGGGGGAACCCCAAAAGTGGGGGGGGGGGGGGCGAAGCACCAAATTAGGGGAAGGAACCCCAAAATTGCGGGGAAGAACTCTGAAATGGAGAGCTGAAAACCCGAAATTGAGGGGAAACCCCCCAAAACGGCGGGAAAACCCTCCATAAACACGAAACCGGTAATGTAACAGAGCAAAAAATGGCGTCCTACGGCACGGTGCGAGGCTCAATTTTCTGGGGAGTGCTGGGAAATGTAGTTCTTGGCCACCGGGTTTCCGGGAGTCCATATTGTTTTCCCAGAGCATGCCGGGAGATGTAGTTCTCGGACACTGGGCTTCCGGGAGGCCATGTTGGTTTCCCATCTTTGCTAGACTCTGGGTGCTCTGGCTTCACAGAGAAACCCCCAAACTGAAAAATGTACCTGCTAATATATTGGGCTCTAAATGTAGCCCTGGGTTAATTGAATAACAATCCCTGGGTAAGATTGAAGTGCAGGAGGGGTTGGCTACGGTTTTAAGAGCCGGTTTGCAGAAAAGGGATTTCCCGTTAAGAAAAAGCATATACTGATTGTTCTCTTCCTTGCTCTGCCAAGACCTGAAGCACATCTTGGAAGCCAGGCAGAATCCGTGGAGCCAATGGAGTTCTCAAGCTCGACTTCAGCTTCTTCCCAGCTAGAAGAAGCAAGGACACGCCGGCTGAGTTCCACAGGCAACGCGCCCGTATCTGTAGACGAGGATTTAGAGATGCTACTTTGGGAACTCTCAGACGGCATACTGGAAGCCGAGCTCGACTTGGACCCAGGGAAGGATGAGGATGACCTCCTCCTTGAGCTTTCCAAGATGATTGATGATTGAACTGCATAGTCCTATGGTATATTAAAAAAAAAAAAAAAAAAAACCAAAAAAAAAACCAACTCTTCTTCTTGTTGGATACCCTGAGGTGATCCTTTTTCTAACTGAGGCTTTGCAATGAGACTTAAAGCACAGTTGGAACTGGTAGAAATTGGCAGGATTTGCACTCAGTTGTCCTAAGTTTCCCTGCTGGTCAGAGTTAAGGTCTTGTGCATGGTTCCGTAAGTAGAGGTGGCTACCTTTGATATCAAGAGGACAAAACACTTGTTTCTTTTGGCACAGAAAGATGTCCATCGGCACGCTGTGGTGGCTGTGAATTGACGTAGTGATGGAGCGATGCTCTGAAGGCTTAAACGGAAAGCTTCTTCCTTCCGCCCCCCCTTGGCACAGCTCGATGTTGGGCACATTGTGAAGCCTGGGTGTTCTGATTTCTCGGACAGTTGATACCCAAATCCCGGAGTTACTATGTCAACTCTTGACTTTTATTTGTGTATGCCATTGTTTTGACTGTAATCTTTTCAGATGATGAAGCTGTAAGGGCGGGAGGGAGCAAAATAATTATTCTAGCGTTGTGGACCAAACATGCTGCCAGGAGTGGTGGTGGTGGGGTCAGCCCACCCGGCCTTACTTTCAATTATCAGGGATGATAAAATGGTGTGAAAAGCAGCAGCTCTGCGATACGGCTACGCTACCCCCACTCCCTTCTCTTGTGCTGTACCAAAGTTCCCCCAAGCTTTGGTTGGTGCTTTTTGCTGGTGACAGTAGGACTCCAGGGCGAGTAGTCGGGACTCTCCTGCAGTAACTGGGTCAATTAAGGGTTGGTTTAAGTGCCTCCTGGTTTTTAAAATTGCTCCCCTGAGCTGCTGGCTCTGCTGCCTGCTACAGCAAATGTTCGGGTGCCATCAGCGTCGCACTTGGGCGTGGGCACTGACCCTGCGGAGGAGAGCTGAGACTCGTGTGTATTGTGTACCCTGCCGCCAGTGATCGTTTTCCCCTAGCAGATCTATTTTGAATCATTTCCCTAAATTTTAGAGGAACTTTAGGCTCTTTGTGCTATGATTTGTGAAGCTGTAGGGGCCCTCAGGCATTTGCTGCTGGCAGAGGAAAACCGCTTGTCGAATTTGTTGTAAATACTTTCTGTTTGGACAACAACGCCTGTGTGTGTGTGTGTGTGTGTGTGTGTGTGTGCGTGCTTTGACGACCCCCTGCGACGCCCCAGCTCCGCGAGGGAAGCTTTGAAGCGGCTCTGGGAAAACCTCTGCGGAAGAAACCGCTGCTAGTGACTTGCGGAAAAGGGACTCCACAATCAGTGAGATTGTAAAGTAGGTATGTTTATTCAGCGCTGGGCAGCACGGGAGGTCGTGGGCATGAAGACTGATGACTCTTCCTCGTCACCGCTAGTTGACCTCTTGTCTTTGCACAGACTCAGTTGCTCCTTGGCTCTTGTCCATCTGCAGGACCAGTTTCTCCCAGTTTCTTAAGACAGGCTCACTCTCTTATTAGGAGACTGACCTTGGTAAGGGGCCCAAGGCTTCTTGCTTTAGTTAATTGGCACAATGCACCATAGTTAGCAAAGACGCTAAGTAGCATCCTAGTTTAACGCCGTCAGCGCTCTATCTCTACTTGATAAGATTCTCCTAACTCCCTCTCTCACTGGAGCCCACGCAGCCCTCCGTCCTGCCGAAGGACTTCACGGGGACTTCTGCCGGCTCCGGGTGCCCGCACACACACAGAAATGGCTTTGAGAGAAAACAATCAGGAGGAGGAGAGCTCAGAGACTGCGGCCGGCTTCGGCCACCTTCCCCTCGCTTTCCCTCTCCGTGTTCAAACCGAGCACTGTTCTGCCGTCAACCTTCGCTGCCTCTGCCCGCGGCGCTGGGCTTTCGCGTGTGCCATTGCTCCTCTACATATTTTATCCTTCCTTTTGTAAGGAATGGTCCAGCAATTCGTGTCACTAAGGGATTTGAAGGGTTACCATCGAGGCCCGGGTCTAGGTGATAAGAGAACAAAGGGGTTTTTAGGGAAAAGTGCTGACTACTGCAGGGGATGTTGCTAGAGTTTCTGAAATCCGGCGCAGAGGCTCCCAAACGAGGAGGAAGGGGGAGCTGAAGGACAATTGAAGGACAAAAGCCTGAGAGGAAGACAACCAGCATTCAGCCTGAGCAAGCCCCGAGAGACCACCAGAGACTGGTACGCAGGCGCCCCTGGGAGGGGTTTCGGATTCCGGAAACCAATTCTAATAACCCTGCCTCTTCTCGAAGTAGTAATGAATATGTATTAGCCTGGGAGCATCAAAACCAGCCGCCTTACGTAACAGACGTGCGTCCTGGGGGAGCAGAGACTCCCGGCGCACCCAGCGCTGCTTGCTTGCCTCTATTCGTTTAATAAATTGTAAACTTTGATTGTAATCCTATTTGGATTTATAACAGCCATTTATAACACTTTTTATATTTGTATTTTATTTAAGGCTGTCTTGCCCCCCTCCCCCCCCAGCCTCGCTGCTCGCCAATAAAGCTGGCGCAGGGGCTAAGGGATTTGAAGGGCCTGCTTGTACACCTAAGGGATTTGAGGGCCTGCTTGTACACCTTTGGGGACTGCCTCTTTTGGGGGGGGGGGGGGGGGGTGTTAGGAGCTGCTTGTATACTTTTTTAGGCATTCCTCTGAGAGGGGGTTGGGAGCTTCGTGTATACTGGGGGGGGAGGGCCTCCCTCGAGGTGGAAGCGGGGGGGGTTGGAGCGTTTCTACACTGTAGGGGCCTGCCTGTACACTTTTGGGGCCTGCCTTGGAGGGGTTGGGAACTGCTTGTACACCTTTGGGGCCTGCGTCTGCGCGGGGCGGGGGGGGTTGGGGGGTTGGAGCTGGTTTTAACCTTTCGGGCTTGCATCTGGAGGGGGTTGGGGCCTGCCTTTGGGGGGGTGGTTGTGAGCTGCTTGTATACTGTAGGGGCCTGCTTGTACACCTTTGGGGCCTGCGTCTGGGGGGGGGGTGGGAGCTGCTTGTACACTGTTAGGGCCTGCCTTGGGGGAGGGGTTGGGGCATGTGCCTTGGGGGCATGGGGTTGGGAGCTGCTTCTACGCTGTAGGGGTCTGGGTCTTGGGGGGTTGGGGCTGTTTGTACACCTTTGGGGCGTGCCTCTGGGGAGGATGGGGAGTTGCTTGTACACCTTTGGGGCCTGTGTCTGCGGGGGGGGTTGGGGCCTGTGCCGGGGGGGTTGGGAGCTGCTTGTACGCTCTAGGGTCCTCTGGCAGGCTTTGGGGCCTCCCTTTGAGGGGGGCAGTTGGGAGCTGGTTGTACACCTTTGGGGCCTGAGTCTGGGGTGTGGGGGCTGGGGCTGAGGCCTGGGGCCTGGGGCATGCATCTGGGTGGTGGTGGGGGGGGGTCCAGTTCATGGGGGGGGTGGGTTGGGAGCTGCTTGTGGACAGTTGGGGTCTGCATCCGGGTGTGGCTGGGGCCTGCTTGTAGACTTCTGCAGCCTGTGTCTGGTGTTTGGGGGCTTTTCTGTAGTGTTTGGGGATTGCATTTTGGCTTTGGGATGTGTCTAGAGCTTCTGGGGCCTAGCTGTAGTGCTTGGGGCCTGCGTCTGGGGCTTTTCTGTAGCATTTTGGTAGCGTGTTTGTGATTTGGGGTCTGTATCCAGGGTTTTGCCTTTTTTGTAGTTTTCAGCTTTGTGTCTGTTTCTTTGTTGGTTGCCTGGGGTTTGGGGTTTGGATCATTAGTCAGTGTCATTAGCGTCGGGGGGTTGATATGAAGGGTTAGGGTTGTGGTTAGAGTTGTTAGGGTTAAAGAGAATAAGGATTTTAGGGTAAGGGGATCAAGGTTGTGGGAATAAAAATGTTTTTGCACAGAGTTACATCGTTTAGAGGGAAGGAAGGTGGTATTGATATATGCTTGCAGTGATAAGAAAGCTTAACAGACAACCTTGTAAAATGCAGACAACCAGAATCCTTAGAGCAATTGGGTGGAAATCAAGGTGTAAGAAACATTACCACCTCAAAGAGGAAAACAGTCAAGAAAAAAATAAAATTGACTAGTAACAGGCCAGCAGCTGTGTATTTTCTGTGAAGCACTGGATAGATCGTGAACATGGATTACCCAGTCAATGGGGAAACTGGGGAGGGTCCTGGTCACCGAGAGGAAAAAAAAAATTATATAAACTGTGTTATGGAACTAGTAGGTGGCTTGTGGGACGCCTGCCATTGCAATCGTGAATAAAAATGCTACCTCACTGAGATACTTGCCTGAGCCTATGGTATTGGTTACAGAGTGTTTCTAATAAGGTGTTAGGGTTTTAAGGTTTCAGGGCTAAGGCACTAGGGTTGGGTTTCAGGGTTAGGGTTTCCAGGGTTTAGGGTTAGGATTGTAAGGTTGTTAGGGTTGGAGTTATAAGGGTTAGGGTTTGCGGGTTAGTGTGTTAAGGTTTTAAAGTATTTTGTGGTTTTAGTGTTGATAGGGTTTTTAGGGTTAGGGTCTTAGGGTTTTAGTTATGGTCAGGTATTTAGGGTTAGGGTTTTTTTCAGGTTAGGGTCTCCAGCGTTAGGGCTTTGAGAATCTTTACATTTTGGGTTAGGGTTTAGAGGGTCTTAATTTTTAGGGTTAGGGCTTTTAGGCGTAGGTCTAGTGTGGTAAATTTTATCGCGTTAGGACTGTAAGGGTTTTTAGGGTTAGGGTTTCTAGGGTTTTTTGGGGTAGGGGTTAGGGTTAGATCCGTGGGAGCCGTAGTGTTAGGGGTCAGGGTTCTTAGGGGTAAGGCCCAATATTAGGGTGGAAGGCCAAACTAAGGGGGGAGCCCCCCCCAAAATTGAAGGGTCGAAGCCCCAATTTAGGGGAAGAAACGTCAAAATTGTGGGGTCCCCCAAAATTGGGCGGAAGAGCTCTTAATATTGGGGGAAACCCAAAAAAGGAGGGTGGGGGACTCTAAAATTGGGGGGACCCCCCAAATTTGTTGTGTCCCCCCCCAAATCGGTTGTGTCCCCCTCAAATTAGGGGAGGAACCCCCAAAATTGGGTGGGCGAACCCCCATATTGGGGGGAAGAAGACTTAAATGGAAGTGTGAAATTCCAGAATTGGATGTGGACCCCCCAGAACAGTCTTCAGGGGTTTAGTGTGGTAAATTTTATTGGGTTAGGGCTGTAAGGGTTTTTAGGGTTAGGGTTTCTAGGGTTTGTTGGGGTAGGGGTTAGGGTTAGATCCGTGGTTGCCATAGCGTTAGGGGTCAAGGTTCTTAGGGGTTAGGCCTAATATTAGGGCGGAAGGCCAAAATAAGAGGGGAGGAGCCCACCCAAAATTGAAGGGTTGAAGCCCAAAGTTAGGGGAAGGAACGTCAAAATTGTGGGGTCCCCCAAAATTGAGCAGAAGAGCTCTTAATATTGGGGGAAACCCAAAAAAGGAGGGTGGGGGACTCTAAAATTGGTTGTGTCCCCCCCAAAATTGGTTGTGTCCCCCCCAAAATTGGTTGTGTCCCCCCCCAGTTAGGGGAGGAACCCCCAAAATTGGGTGGGCGAACCCCCATATTGGGGGGGAAGAACACTTAAATGGAAGTGTGAAATTCCAGAATTGAATGTGGACCCCCCAGAACAGTCTTCAGGGGTTTAGTGTGGTAAATTTTATCGGGTTAGGGCTGCAAGGGTTTTTAGGGTTAGGGTTTCTAGGGTTTGTTGGGGTAGGGGTTAGGGTTAGATCCGTGGTTGCCATAGCGTTAGGGGTCAAGGTTCTTAGGGGTTAGGCCTAATATTAGGGCGGAAGGCCAAAATAAGAGGGGGGGAGCCCCCCCCAAAATCGAAGGGTTGAAGCCCAAAGTTAGGGGAAGGAACGGCCAAATTGTGGGGTCTCCCAAAATTGGGCGGAAGAACTCTTTAATATTAGGGGGGAACCCAAAAAAGGAGGGTGGGGGACTCTACAATTGGGGGGGGACCCCCAAAATTGGTCGGGTCTCCCCAAATTAGGGGAGGAACCCCCAAAATTGGGTGGGTGAACCCCCAAATTGGGGGGAAGAAGACTTAAATGGAAGTGTGAAATTCCAGAATTGAATGTGGACCCCCCCCAGACCTGGGGAGGAATCCCCAAACTTGGGGGGGACCCCCAAAATTGGGGTTAAAGCCCCAGATCCCGGGGAGCTAAGCCCCAAATTAAGGGAAGGAACCTCAAACATGTGGTGAGAACCCCAACATTGGGGGAAAGAACCTTAATATTAGGGTGGCAGGCCAAGAAAGGATGGTGGGGGCCTCCAAAATTGTGGGGGGCTTGGAATTGGGGGGAATCCCCAAAATGGAGGGGGAACCCCAAAAGTGGGGGGGGGGGGGGCGAAGCACCAAATTAGGGGAAGGAACCCCAAAATTGCGGGGAAGAACTCTGAAATGGAGAGCTGAAAACCCGAAATTGAGGGGAAACCCCCCAAAACGGCGGGAAAACCCTCCATAAACACGAAACCGGTAATGTAACAGAGCAAAAAATGGCGTCCTACGGCACGGTGCGAGGCTCAATTTTCTGGGGAGTGCTGGGAAATGTAGTTCTTGGCCACCGGGTTTCCGGGAGTCCATATTGTTTTCCCAGAGCATGCCGGGAGATGTAGTTCTCGGACACTGGGCTTCCGGGAGGCCATGTTGGTTTCCCATCTTTGCTAGACTCTGGGTGCTCTGGCTTCACAGAGAAACCCCCAAACTGAAAAATGTACCTGCTAATATATTGGGCTCTAAATGTAGCCCTGGGTTAATTGAATAACAATCCCTGGGTAAGATTGAAGTGCAGGAGGGGTTGGCTACGGTTTTAAGAGCCGGTTTGCAGAAAAGGGATTTCCCGTTAAGAAATGGCATATACTGATTGTTCTCTTCCTTGCTCTGCCAAGACCTGAAGCACATCTTGGAAGCCAGGCAGAATCCGTGGAGCCAATGGAGTTCTCAAGCTCGACTTCAGCTTCTTCCCAGCTAGAAGAAGCAAGGACACGCCGGCTGAGTTCCACAGGCAACGCGCCCGTATCTGTAGACGAGGATTTAGAGATGCTACTTTGGGAACTCTCAGACGGCATACTGGAAGCCGAGCTCGACTTGGACCCAGGGAAGGATGAGGATGACCTCCTCCTTGAGCTTTCCAAGATGATTGATGATTGAACTGCATAGTCCTATGGTATATTAAAAAAAAAAAAAAAAACAAACCAAAAAAAAAACCAACTCTTCTTCTTGTTGGATACCCTGAGGTGATCCTTTTTCTAACTGAGGCTTTGCAATGAGACTTAAAGCACAGTTGGAACTGGTAGAAATTGGCAGGATTTGCACTCAGTTGTCCTAAGTTTCCCTGCTGGTCAGAGTTAAGGTCTTGTGCATGGTTCCGTAAGTAGAGGTGGCTACCTTTGATATCAAGAGGACAAAACACTTGTTTCTTTTGGCACAGAAAGATGTCCATCGGCACGCTGTGGTGGCTGTGAATTGACGTAGTGATGGAGCGATGCTCTGAAGGCTTAAACGGAAAGCTTCTTCCTTCCGCCCCCCCTTGGCACAGCTCGATGTTGGGCACATTGTGAAGCCTGGGTGTTCTGATTTCTCGGACAGTTGATACCCAAATCCCGGAGTTACTATGTCAACTCTTGACTTTTATTTGTGTATGCCATTGTTTTGACTGTAATCTTTTCAGATGATGAAGCTGTAAGGGCGGGAGGGAGCAAAATAATTATTCTAGCGTTGTGGACCAAACATGCTGCCAGGAGTGGTGGTGGTGGGGTCAGCCCACCCGGCCTTACTTTCAATTATCAGGGATGATAAAATGGTGTGAAAAGCAGCAGCTCTGCGATACGGCTACGCTACCCCCACTCCCTTCTCTTGTGCTGTACCAAAGTTCCCCCAAGCTTTGGTTGGTGCTTTTTGCTGGTGACAGTAGGACTCCAGGGCGAGTAGTCGGGACTCTCCTGCAGTAACTGGGTCAATTAAGGGTTGGTTTAAGTGCCTCCTGGTTTTTAAAATTGCTCCCCTGAGCTGCTGGCTCTGCTGCCTGCTACAGCAAATGTTCGGGTGCCATCAGCGTCGCACTTGGGCGTGGGCACTGACCCTGCGGAGGAGAGCTGAGACTCGCGTGTATTGTGTACCCTGCCGCCAGTGATCGTTTTCCCCTAGCAGATCTATTTTGAATCATTTCCCTAAATTTTAGAGGAACTTTAGGCTCTTTGTGCTATGATTTGTGAAGCTGTAGGGGCCCTCAGGCATTTGCTGCTGGCAGAGGAAAACCGCTTGTCGAATTTGTTGTAAATACTTTCTGTTTGGACAACAACGCCTGTGTGTGTGTGTGTGTGTGTGTGTGTGCGTGCTTTGACGACCCCCTGCGACGCCCCAGCTCCGCGAGGGAAGCTTTGAAGCGGCTCTGGGAAAACCTCTGCGGAAGAAACCGCTGCTAGTGACTTGCGGAAAAGGGACTCCACAATCAGTGAGATTGTAAAGTAGGTATGTTTATTCAGCGCTGGGCAGCACGGGAGGTCGTGGGCATGAAGACTGATGACTCTTCCTCGTCACCGCTAGTTGACCTCTTGTCTTTGCACAGACTCAGTTGCTCCTTGGCTCTTGTCCATCTGCAGGACCAGTTTCTCCCAGTTTCTTAAGACAGGCTCACTCTCTTATTAGGAGACTGACCTTGGTAAGGGGCCCAAGGCTTCTTGCTTTAGTTAATTGGCACAATGCACCATAGTTAGCAAAGACGCTAAGTAGCATCCTAGTTTAACGCCGTCAGCGCTCTATCTCTACTTGATAAGATTCTCCTAACTCCCTCTCTCACTGGAGCCCACGCAGCCCTCCGTCCTGCCGAAGGACTTCACGGGGACTTCTGCCGGCTCCGGGTGCCCGCACACAGACAGAAATGGCTTTGAGAGAAAACAATCAGGAGGAGGAGAGCTCAGAGACTGCGGCCGGCTTCGGCCACCTTCCCCTCGCTTTCCCTCTCCGTGTTCAAACCGAGCACTGTTCTGCCGTCAACCTTCGCTGCCTCTGCCCGCGGCGCTGGGCTTTCGCGTGTGCCATTGCTCCTCTACATATTTTATCCTTCCTTTTGTAAGGAATGGTCCAGCAATTCGTGTCACTAAGGGATTTGAAGGGTTAACATCGAGGCCCGGGTCTAGGTGATAAGAGAACAAAGGGGTTTTTAGGGAAAAGTGCTGACTACTGCAGGGGATGTTGCTAGAGTTTCTGAAATCCGGCGCAGAGGCTCCCAAACGAGGAGGAAGGGGGAGCTGAAGGACAATTGAAGGACAAAAGCCTGAGAGGAAGACAACCAGCATTCAGCCCGAGCAAGCCCCGAGAGACCACCAGAGACTGGTACGCAGGCGCCCCTGGGAGGGGTTTCGGATTCCGGAAACCAATTCTAATAACCCTGCCTCTTCTCGAAGTAGTAATGAATATGTATTAGCCTGGGAGCATCAAAACCAGCCGCCTTACGTAACAGACGTGCGTCCTGGGGGAGCAGAGACTCCCGGCGCACCCAGCGCTGCTTGCTTGCCTCTATTCGTTTAATAAATTGTAAACTTTGATTGTAATCCTATTTGGATTTATAACAGCCATTTATAACACTTTTTATATTTGTATTTTATTTAAGGCTGTCTTGCCCCCCTCCCCCCCCAGCCTCGCTGCTCGCCAATAAAGCTGGCGCAGGGGCTAAGGGATTTGAAGGGCCTGCTTGTACACCTAAGGGATTTGAGGGCCTGCTTGTACACCTTTGGGGACTGCCTCTTTTTGGGGGGGGGGGGGGGGGGGTGTTAGGAGCTGCTTGTATACTTTTTTAGGCATTCCTCTGAGAGGGGGTTGGGAGCTTCGTGTATACTGGGGGGGGAGGGCCTCCCTCGAGGTGGAAGCGGGGGGGGTTGGAGCGTTTCTACACTGTAGGGGCCTGCCTGTACACTTTTGGGGCCTGCCTTGGAGGGGTTGGGAACTGCTTGTACACCTTTGGGGCCTGCGTCTGCGCGGGGCGGGGGGGGTTGGGGGGTTGGAGCTGGTTTTAACCTTTCGGGCTTGCATCTGGAGGGGGTTGGGGCCTGCCTTTGGGAGGGTGGTTGTGAGCTGCTTGTATACTGTAGGGGCCTGCTTGTACACCTTTGGGGCCTGCGTCTGGGGGGGGGGTGGGAGCTGCTTGTACACTGTTAGGGCCTGCCTTGGGGGAGGGGTTGGGGCATGTGCCTTGGGGGCATGGGGTTGGGAGCTGCTTCTACGCTGTAGGGGTCTGGGTCTTGGGGGGTTGGGGCTGTTTGTACACCTTTGGGGCGTGCCTCTGGGGAGGATGGGGAGTTGCTTGTACACCTTTGGGGCCTGTGTCTGCGGGGGGGGTTGGGGCCTGTGCCAGGGGGGTTGGGAGCTGCTTGTACGCTCTAGGGTCCTCTGGCAGGCTTTGGGGCCTCCCTTTGAGGGGGGCAGTTGGGAGCTGGTTGTACACCTTTGGGGCCTGAGTCTGGGGTGTGGGGGCTGGGGCTGAGGCCTGGGGCCTGGGGCATGCATCTGGGTGGTGGTGGTGGGGGGTCCAGTTCATGGGGGGGGTGGGTTGGGAGCTGCTTGTGGACAGTTGGGGTCTGCATCCGGGTGTGGCTGGGGCCTGCTTGTAGACTTCTGCAGCCTGTGTCTGGTGTTTGGGGGCTTTTCTGTAGTGTTTGGGGATTGCATTTTGGCTTTGGGATGTGTCTAGAGCTTCTGGGGCCTAGCTGTAGTGCTTGGGGCCTGCGTCTGGGGCTTTTCTGTAGCATTTTGGTAGCGTGTTTGTGATTTGGGGTCTGTATCCAGGGTTTTGCCTTTTTTGTAGTTTTCAGCTTTGTGTCTGTTTCTTTGTTGGTTGCCTGGGGTTTGGGGTTTGGATCATTAGTCAGTGTCATTAGCGTCGGGGGGTTGATATGAAGGGTTAGGGTTGTGGTTAGAGTTGTTAGGGTTAAAGAGAATAAGGATTTTAGGGTAAGGGGATCAAGGTTGTGGGAATAAAAATGTTTTTGCACAGAGTTACATCGTTTAGAGGGAAGGAAGGTGGTATTGATATATGCTTGCAGTGATAAGAAAGCTTAACAGACAACCTTGTAAAATGCAGACAACCAGAATCCTTAGAGCAATTGGGTGGAAATCAAGGTGTAAGAAACATTACCACCTCAAAGAGGAAAACAGTCAAGAAAAAAATAAAATTGACTAGTAACAGGCCAGCAGCTGTGTATTTTCTGTGAAGCACTGGATAGATCGTGAACATGGATTACCCAGTCAATGGGGAAACTGGGGAGGGTCCTGGTCACCGAGAGGAAAAAAAAAATTATATAAACTGTGTTATGGAACTAGTAGGTGGCTTGTGGGACGCCTGCCATTGCAATCGTGAATAAAAATGCTACCTCACTGAGATACTTGCCTGAGCCTATGGTATTGGTTACAGAGTGTTTCTAATAAGGTGTTAGGGTTTTAAGGTTTCAGGGCTAAGGCACTAGGGTTGGGTTTCAGGGTTAGGGTTTCCAGGATTTAGGGTTAGGATTGTAAGGTTGTTAGGGTTGGAGTTATAAGGGTTAGGGTTTGCGGGTTAGTGTGTTAAGGTTTTAAAGTATTTTGTGGTTTTAGTGTTGATAGGGTTTTTAGGGTTAGGGTCTTAGGGTTTTAGTTATGGTCAGGTATTTAGGGTTAGGGTTTTTTTAAGGTTAGGGTCTCCAGCGTTAGGGCTTTGAGAATCTTTACGTTTTGGGTTAGGGTTTAGAGGGTCTTAATTTTTAGGGTTAGGGCTTTTAGGCGTAGGTCTAGTGTGGTAAATTTTATCGGGTTAGGACTGTAAGGGTTTTTAGGGTTAGGGTTTCTAGGGTTTTTTGGGGTAGGGGTTAGGGTTAGATCCGTGGGAGCCGTAGTGTTAGGGGTCAGGGTTCTTAGGGGTAAGGCCCAATATTAGGGTGGAAGGCCAAACTAAGGGGGGAGCCCCCCCCAAAATTGAAGGGTCGAAGCCCCAATTTAGGGGAAGAAACGTCAAAATTGTGGGGTCCCCCAAAATTGGGCGGAAGAGCTCTTAATATTGGGGGAAACCCAAAAAAGGAGGGTGGGGGACTCTAAAATTGGGGGGACCCCCCCAAATTGGTTGTGTCCCCCCCCAAATTGGTTGTGTCCCCCCCAAAATTGGTTGTGTCCCCCCCAAATTAGGGGAGGAACCCCCAAAATTGGGTGGGCGAACCCCCAAATTGGGGGGAAGAAGACTTAAATGGAAGTGTGAAATTCCAGAATTGGATGTGGACCCCCCAGAACAGTCTTCAGGGGTTTAGTGTGGTAAATTTTATCGGGTTAGGGCTGTAAGGGTTTTTAGGGTTAGGGTTTCTAGGGTTTGTTGGGGTAGGGGTTAGGGTTAGATCCGTGGTTGCCATAGGGTTAGGGGTCAAGGTTCTTAGGGGTTAGGCCTAATATTAGGGCGGAAGGCCAAAATAAGAGGGGAGGAGCCCACCCAAAATTGAAGGGTTGAAGCCCAAAGTTAGGGGAAGGAACGTCAAAATTGTGGGGTCCCCCAAAATTGAGCGGAAGAGCTCTTAATATTGGGGGAAACCCAAAAAAGGAGGGTGGGGGACTCTAAAATTGGTTGTGTCCCCCCCAAAATTGGTTGTGTCCCCCCCAAAATTGGTTGTGTCCCCCCCAATTAGGGGAGGAACCCCCAAAATTGGGTGGGCGAACCCCCATATTGGGGGGGAAGAACACTTAAATGGAAGTGTGAAATTCCAGAATTGAATGTGGACCCCCCAGAACAGTCTTCAGGGGTTTAGTGTGGTAAATTTTATCGGGTTAGGGCTGCAAGGGTTTTTAGGGTTAGGGTTTCTAGGGTTTGTTGGGGTAGGGGTTAGGGTTAGATCCGTGGTTGCCATAGCGTTAGGGGTCAAGGTTCTTAGGGGTTAGGCCTAATATTAGGGCGGAAGGCCAAAATAAGAGGGGGGGAGCCCCCCCCAAAATCGAAGGGTTGAAGCCCAAAGTTAGGGGAAGGAACGGCCAAATTGTGGGGTCTCCCAAAATTGGGCGGAAGAACTCTTTAATATTAGGGGGGAACCCAAAAAAGGAGGGTGGGGGACTCTACAATTGGGGGGGGACCCCCAAAATTGGTCGGGTCTCCCCAAATTAGGGGAGGAACCCCCAAAATTGGGTGGGTGAACCCCCTAATTGGGGGGAAGAATACTTAAATGGAAGTGTGAAATTCCAGAATTGAATGCGGACCCCCCCCAGACCTGGGGAGGAATCCCCAAACTTGGGGGGGACCCCCAAAATTGGGGTTAAAGCCCCAGATCCCGGGGAGCTAAGCCCCAAATTAAGGGAAGGAACCTCAAACATGTGGTGAGAACCCCAACATTGGGGGAAAGAACCTTAATATTAGGGTGGCAGGCCAAGAAAGGATGGTGGGGGCCTCCAAAATTGTGGGGGGCTTGGAATTGGGGGGAATCCCCAAAATGGAGGGGGAACCCCAAAAGTGGGGGGGGGGGCGAAGCACCAAATTAGGGGAAGGAACCCCAAAATTGCGGGGAAGAACTCTGAAATGGAGAGCTGAAAACCCGAAATTGAGGGGAAACCCCCCAAAACGGCGGGAAAACCCTCCATAAACACGAAACCGGTAATGGAACAGAGCAAAAAATGGCGTCCTACGGCAAGGTGCGAGGCTCAATTTTCTGGGGAGTGCTGGGAAATGTAGTTCTTGGCCACCGGGTTTCCGGGAGTCCATATTGTTTTCCCAGAGCATGCCGGGAGATGTAGTTCTCGGACACTGGGCTTCCGGGAGGCCATGTTGGTTTCCCATCTTTGCTAGACTCCGGGTGCTCTGGCTTCACAGAGAAACCCCCAAACTGAAAAATGTACCTGCTAATATATTGGGCTCTAAATGTAGCCCTGGGTTAATTGAATAACAATCCCTGGGTAAGATTGAAGTGCAGGAGGGGTTGGCTACGGTTTTAAGAGCCGGTTTGCAGAAAAGGGATTTCCCGTTAAGAAATGGCATATACTGATTGTTCTCTTCCTTGCTCTGCCAAGACCTGAAGCACATCTTGGAAGCCAGGCAGAATCCGTGGAGCCAATGGAGTTCTCAAGCTCGACTTCAGCTTCTTCCCAGCTAGAAGAAGCAAGGACACGCCGGCTGAGTTCCACAGGCAACGCGCCCGTATCTGTAGACAAGGATTTAGAGATGCTACTTTGGGAACTCTCAGACGGCATACTGGAAGCCGAGCTCGACTTGGACCCAGGGAAGGATGAGGATGACCTCCTCCTTGAGCTTTCCAAGATGATTGATGATTGAACTGCATAGTCCTATGGTATATTAAAAAAAAAAAAAAAAAAAAAACAAAAAAAAAACCAACTCTTCTTCTTGTTGGATACCCTGAGGTGATCCTTTTTCTAACTGAGGCTTTGCAATGAGACTTAAAGCACAGTTGGAACTGGTAGAAATTGGCAGGATTTGCACTCAGTTGTCCTAAGTTTCCCTGCTGGTCAGAGTTAAGGTCTTGTGCATGGTTCCGTAAGTAGAGGTGGCTACCTTTGATATCAAGAGGACAAAACACTTGTTTCTTTTGGCACAGAAAGATGTCCATCGGCACGCTGTGGTGGCTGTGAATTGACGTAGTGATGGAGCGATGCTCTGAAGGCTTAAACGGAAAGCTTCTTCCTTCCGCCCCCCCTTGGCACAGCTCGATGTTGGGCACATTGTGAAGCCTGGGTGTTCTGATTTCTCGGACAGTTGATACCCAAATCCCGGAGTTACTATGTCAACTCTTGACTTTTATTTGTGTATGCCATTGTTTTGACTGTAATCTTTTCAGATGATGAAGCTGTAAGGGCGGGAGGGAGCAAAATAATTATTCTAGCGTTGTGGACCAAACATGCTGCCAGGAGTGGTGGTGGTGGGGTCAGCCCACCCGGCCTTACTTTCAATTATCAGGGATGATAAAATGGTGTGAAAAGCAGCAGCTCTGCGATACGGCTACGCTACCCCCACTCCCTTCTCTTGTGCTGTACCAAAGTTCCCCCAAGCTTTGGTTGGTGCTTTTTGCTGGTGACAGTAGGACTCCAGGGCGAGTAGTCGGGACTCTCCTGCAGTAACTGGGTCAATTAAGGGTTGGTTTAAGTGCCTCCTGGTTTTTAAAATTGCTCCCCTGAGCTGCTGGCTCTGCTGCCTGCTACAGCAAATGTTCGGGTGCCATCAGCGTCGCACTTGGGCGTGGGCACTGACCCTGCGGAGGAGAGCTGAGACTCGCGTGTATTGTGTACCCTGCCGCCAGTGATCGTTTTCCCCTAGCAGATCTATTTTGAATCATTTCCCTAAATTTTAGAGGAACTTTAGGCTCTTTGTGCTATGATTTGTGAAGCTGTAGGGGCCCTCAGGCATTTGCTGCTGGCAGAGGAAAACCGCTTGTCGAATTTGTTGTAAATACTTTCTGTTTGGACAACAACGCCTGTGTGTGTGTGTGTGTGTGTGTGTGTGCGTGCTTTGACGACCCCCTGCGACGCCCCAGCTCCGCGAGGGAAGCTTTGAAGCGGCTCTGGGAAAACCTCTGCGGAAGAAACCGCTGCTAGTGACTTGCGGAAAAGGGACTCCACAATCAGTGAGATTGTAAAGTAGGTATGTTTATTCAGCGCTGGGCAGCACGGGAGGTCGTGGGCATGAAGATTGATGACTCTTCCTCGTCACCGCTAGTTGACCTCTTGTCTTTGCACAGACTCAGTTGCTCCTTGGCTCTTGTCCATCTGCAGGACCAGTTTCTCCCAGTTTCTTAAGACAGGCTCACTCTCTTATTAGGAGACTGACCTTGGTAAGGGGCCCAAGGCTTCTTGCTTTAGTTAATTGGCACAATGCACCATAGTTAGCAAAGACGCTAAGTAGCATCCTAGTTTAACGCTGTCAGCGCTCTATCTCTACTTGATAAGATTCTCCTAACTCCCTCTCTCACTGGAGCCCACGCAGCCCTCCGTCCTGCCGAAGGACTTCACGGGGACTTCTGCCGGCTCCGGGTGCCCGCACACAGACAGAAATGGCTTTGAGAGAAAACAATCAGGAGGAGGAGAGCTCAGAGACTGCGGCCGGCTTCGGCCACCTTCCCCTCGCTTTCCCTCTCCGTGTTCAAACCGAGCACTGTTCTGCCGTCAACCTTCGCTGCCTCTGCCCGCGGCGCTGGGCTTTCGCGTGTGCCATTGCTCCTCTACATATTTTATCCTTCCTTTTGTAAGGAATGGTCCAGCAATTCGTGTCACTAAGGGATTTGAAGGGTTAACATCGAGGCCCGGGTCTAGGTGATAAGAGAACAAAGGGGTTTTTAGGGAAAAGTGCTGACTACTGCAGGGGATGTTGCTAGAGTTTCTGAAATCCGGCGTAGAGGCTCCCAAACGAGGAGGAAGGGGGAGCTGAAGGACAATTGAAGGACAAAAGCCTGAGAGGAAGACAACCAGCATTCAGCCCGAGCAAGCCCCGAGAGACCACCAGAGACTGGTACGCAGGCGCCCCTGGGAGGGGTTTCGGATTCCGGAAACCAATTCTAATAACCCTGCCTCTTCTCGAAGTAGTAATGAATATGTATTAGCCTGGGAGCATCAAAACCAGCCGCCTTACGTAACAGGCGTGCGTCCTGGGGGAGCAGAGACTCCCGGCGCACCCAGCGCTGCTTGCTTGCCTCTATTCGTTTAATAAATTGTAAACTTTGATTGTAATCCTATTTGGATTTATAACAGCCATTTATAACACTTTTTATATTTGTATTTTATTTAAGGCTGTCTTGCCCCCCTCCCCCCCCAGCCTCGCTGCTCGCCAATAAAGCTGGCGCAGGGGCTAAGGGATTTGAAGGGCCTGCTTGTACACCTAAGGGATTTGAGGGCCTGCTTGTACACCTTTGGGGACTGCCTCTTTTTGGGGGGGGGGGGGGGGGGGTGTTAGGAGCTGCTTGTATACTTTTTTAGGCATTCCTCTGAGAGGGGGTTGGGAGCTTCGTGTATACTGGGGGGGGAGGGCCTCCCTCGAGGTGGAAGCGGGGGGGGTTGGAGCGTTTCTACACTGTAGGGGCCTGCCTGTACACTTTTGGGGCCTGCCTTGGAGGGGTTGGGAACTGCTTGTACACCTTTGGGGCCTGCGTCTGCGCGGGGCGGGGGGGGTTGGGGGGTTGGAGCTGGTTTTAACCTTTCGGGCTTGCATCTGGAGGGGGTTGGGGCCTGCCTTTGGGGGGGTGGTTGTGAGCTGCTTGTATACTGTAGGGGCCTGCTTGTACACCTTTGGGGCCTGCGTCTGGGGGGGGGGTGGGAGCTGCTTGTACACTGTTAGGGCCTGCCTTGGGGGAGGGGTTGGGGCATGTGCCTTGGGGGCATGGGGTTGGGAGCTGCTTCTACGCTGTAGGGGTCTGGGTCTTGGGGGGTTGGGGCTGTTTGTACACCTTTGGGGCGTGCCTCTGGGGAGGATGGGGAGTTGCTTGTACACCTTTGGGGCCTGTGTCTGCGGGGGGGGTTGGGGCCTGTGCCAGGGGGGTTGGGAGCTGCTTGTACGCTCTAGGGTCCTCTGGCAGGCTTTGGGGCCTCCCTTTGAGGGGGGCAGTTGGGAGCTGGTTGTACACCTTTGGGGCCTGAGTCTGGGGTGTGGGGGCTGGGGCTGAGGCCTGGGGCCTGGGGCATGCATCTGGGTGGTGGTGGTGGGGGGTCCAGTTCATGGGGGGGGTGGGTTGGGAGCTGCTTGTGGACAGTTGGGGTCTGCATCCGGGTGTGGCTGGGGCCTGCTTGTAGACTTCTGCAGCCTGTGTCTGGTGTTTGGGGGCTTTTCTGTAGTGTTTGGGGATTGCATTTTGGCTTTGGGATGTGTCTAGAGCTTCTGGGGCCTAGCTGTAGTGCTTGGGGCCTGCGTCTGGGGCTTTTCTGTAGCATTTTGGTAGCGTGTTTGTGATTTGGGGTCTGTATCCAGGGTTTTGCCTTTTTTGTAGTTTTCAGCTTTGTGTCTGTTTCTTTGTTGGTTGCCTGGGGTTTGGGGTTTGGATCATTAGTCAGTGTCATTAGCGTCGGGGGGTTGATATGAAGGGTTAGGGTTGTGGTTAGAGTTGTTAGGGTTAAAGAGAATAAGGATTTTAGGGTAAGGGGATCAAGGTTGTGGGAATAAAAATGTTTTTGCACAGAGTTACATCGTTTAGAGGGAAGGAAGGTGGTATTGATATATGCTTGCAGTGATAAGAAAGCTTAACAGACAACCTTGTAAAATGCAGACAACCAGAATCCTTAGAGCAATTGGGTGGAAATCAAGGTGTAAGAAACATTACCACCTCAAAGAGGAAAACAGTCAAGAAAAAAATAAAATTGACTAGTAACAGGCCAGCAGCTGTGTATTTTCTGTGAAGCACTGGATAGATCGTGAACATGGATTACCCAGTCAATGGGGAAACTGGGGAGGGTCCTGGTCACCGAGAGGAAAAAAAAAATTATATAAACTGTGTTATGGAACTAGTAGGTGGCTTGTGGGACGCCTGCCATTGCAATCGTGAATAAAAATGCTACCTCACTGAGATACTTGCCTGAGCCTATGGTATTGGTTACAGAGTGTTTCTAATAAGGTGTTAGGGTTTTAAGGTTTCAGGGCTAAGGCACTAGGGTTGGGTTTCAGGGTTAGGGTTTCCAGGATTTAGGGTTAGGATTGTAAGGTTGTTAGGGTTGGAGTTATAAGGGTTAGGGTTTGCGGGTTAGTGTGTTAAGGTTTTAAAGTATTTTGTGGTTTTAGTGTTGATAGGGTTTTTAGGGTTAGGGTCTTAGGGTTTTAGTTATGGTCAGGTATTTAGGGTTAGGGTTTTTTTAAGGTTAGGGTCTCCAGCGTTAGGGCTTTGAGAATCTTTACGTTTTGGGTTAGGGTTTAGAGGGTCTTAATTTTTAGGGTTAGGGCTTTTAGGCGTAGGTCTAGTGTGGTAAATTTTATCGGGTTAGGACTGTAAGGGTTTTTAGGGTTAGGGTTTCTAGGGTTTTTTGGGGTAGGGGTTAGGGTTAGATCCGTGGGAGCCGTAGTGTTAGGGGTCAGGGTTCTTAGGGGTAAGGCCCAATATTAGGGTGGAAGGCCAAACTAAGGGGGGAGCCCCCCCCAAAATTGAAGGGTCGAAGCCCCAATTTAGGGGAAGAAACGTCAAAATTGTGGGGTCCCCCAAAATTGGGCGGAAGAGCTCTTAATATTGGGGGAAACCCAAAAAAGGAGGGTGGGGGACTCTAAAATTGGGGGGACCCCCCCAAATTGGTTGTGTCCCCCCCCAAATTGGTTGTGTCCCCCCCAAAATTGGTTGTGTCCCCCCCAAATTAGGGGAGGAACCCCCAAAATTGGGTGGGCGAACCCCCAAATTGGGGGGAAGAAGACTTAAATGGAAGTGTGAAATTCCAGAATTGGATGTGGACCCCCCAGAACAGTCTTCAGGGGTTTAGTGTGGTAAATTTTATCGGGTTAGGGCTGTAAGGGTTTTTAGGGTTAGGGTTTCTAGGGTTTGTTGGGGTAGGGGTTAGGGTTAGATCCGTGGTTGCCATAGGGTTAGGGGTCAAGGTTCTTAGGGGTTAGGCCTAATATTAGGGCGGAAGGCCAAAATAAGAGGGGAGGAGCCCACCCAAAATTGAAGGGTTGAAGCCCAAAGTTAGGGGAAGGAACGTCAAAATTGTGGGGTCCCCCAAAATTGAGCGGAAGAGCTCTTAATATTGGGGGAAACCCAAAAAAGGAGGGTGGGGGACTCTAAAATTGGTTGTGTCCCCCCCAAAATTGGTTGTGTCCCCCCCAAAATTGGTTGTGTCCCCCCCCAATTAGGGGAGGAACCCCCAAAATTGGGTGGGCGAACCCCCATATTGGGGGGGAAGAACACTTAAATGGAAGTGTGAAATTCCAGAATTGAATGTGGACCCCCCAGAACAGTCTTCAGGGGTTTAGTGTGGTAAATTTTATCGGGTTAGGGCTGCAAGGGTTTTTAGGGTTAGGGTTTCTAGGGTTTGTTGGGGTAGGGGTTAGGGTTAGATCCGTGGTTGCCATAGCGTTAGGGGTCAAGGTTCTTAGGGGTTAGGCCTAATATTAGGGCGGAAGGCCAAAATAAGAGGGGGGGAGCCCCCCCCAAAATCGAAGGGTTGAAGCCCAAAGTTAGGGGAAGGAACGGCCAAATTGTGGGGTCTCCCAAAATTGGGCGGAAGAACTCTTTAATATTAGGGGGGAACCCAAAAAAGGAGGGTGGGGGACTCTACAATTGGGGGGGGACCCCCAAAATTGGTCGGGTCTCCCCAAATTAGGGGAGGAACCCCCAAAATTGGGTGGGTGAACCCCCTAATTGGGGGGAAGAATACTTAAATGGAAGTGTGAAATTCCAGAATTGAATGTGGACCCCCCCCAGACCTGGGGAGGAATCCCCAAACTTGGGGGGGACCCCCAAAATTGGGGTTAAAGCCCCAGATCCCGGGGAGCTAAGCCCCAAATTAAGGGAAGGAACCTCAAACATGTGGTGAGAACCCCAACATTGGGGGAAAGAACCTTAATATTAGGGTGGCAGGCCAAGAAAGGATGGTGGGGGCCTCCAAAATTGTGGGGGGCTTGGAATTGGGGGGAATCCCCAAAATGGAGGGGGAACCCCAAAAGTGGGGGGGGGGGCGAAGCACCAAATTAGGGGAAGGAACCCCAAAATTGCGGGGAAGAACTCTGAAATGGAGAGCTGAAAACCCGAAATTGAGGGGAAACCCCCCAAAACGGCGGGAAAACCCTCCATAAACACGAAACCGGTAATGGAACAGAGCAAAAAATGGCGTCCTACGGCAAGGTGCGAGGCTCAATTTTCTGGGGAGTGCTGGGAAATGTAGTTCTTGGCCACCGGGTTTCCGGGAGTCCATATTGTTTTCCCAGAGCATGCCGGGAGATGTAGTTCTCGGACACTGGGCTTCCGGGAGGCCATGTTGGTTTCCCATCTTTGCTAGACTCCGGGTGCTCTGGCTTCACAGAGAAACCCCCAAACTGAAAAATGTACCTGCTAATATATTGGGCTCTAAATGTAGCCCTGGGTTAATTGAATAACAATCCCTGGGTAAGATTGAAGTGCAGGAGGGGTTGGCTACGGTTTTAAGAGCCGGTTTGCAGAAAAGGGATTTCCCGTTAAGAAATGGCATATACTGATTGTTCTCTTCCTTGCTCTGCCAAGACCTGAAGCACATCTTGGAAGCCAGGCAGAATCCGTGGAGCCAATGGAGTTCTCAAGCTCGACTTCAGCTTCTTCCCAGCTAGAAGAAGCAAGGACACGCCGGCTGAGTTCCACAGGCAACGCGCCCGTATCTGTAGACAAGGATTTAGAGATGCTACTTTGGGAACTCTCAGACGGCATACTGGAAGCCGAGCTCGACTTGGACCCAGGGAAGGATGAGGATGACCTCCTCCTTGAGCTTTCCAAGATGATTGATGATTGAACTGCATAGTCCTATGGTATATTAAAAAAAAAAAAAAAAAAAAAAACAAAAAAAAAACCAACTCTTCTTCTTGTTGGATACCCTGAGGTGATCCTTTTTCTAACTGAGGCTTTGCAATGAGACTTAAAGCACAGTTGGAACTGGTAGAAATTGGCAGGATTTGCACTCAGTTGTCCTAAGTTTCCCTGCTGGTCAGAGTTAAGGTCTTGTGCATGGTTCCGTAAGTAGAGGTGGCTACCTTTGATATCAAGAGGACAAAACACTTGTTTCTTTTGGCACAGAAAGATGTCCATCGGCACGCTGTGGTGGCTGTGAATTGACGTAGTGATGGAGCGATGCTCTGAAGGCTTAAACGGAAAGCTTCTTCCTTCCGCCCCCCCTTGGCACAGCTCGATGTTGGGCACATTGTGAAGCCTGGGTGTTCTGATTTCTCGGACAGTTGATACCCAAATCCCGGAGTTACTATGTCAACTCTTGACTTTTATTTGTGTATGCCATTGTTTTGACTGTAATCTTTTCAGATGATGAAGCTGTAAGGGCGGGAGGGAGCAAAATAATTATTCTAGCGTTGTGGACCAAACATGCTGCCAGGAGTGGTGGTGGTGGGGTCAGCCCACCCGGCCTTACTTTCAATTATCAGGGATGATAAAATGGTGTGAAAAGCAGCAGCTCTGCGATACGGCTACGCTACCCCCACTCCCTTCTCTTGTGCTGTACCAAAGTTCCCCCAAGCTTTGGTTGGTGCTTTTTGCTGGTGACAGTAGGACTCCAGGGCGAGTAGTCGGGACTCTCCTGCAGTAACTGGGTCAATTAAGGGTTGGTTTAAGTGCCTCCTGGTTTTTAAAATTGCTCCCCTGAGCTGCTGGCTCTGCTGCCTGCTACAGCAAATGTTCGGGTGCCATCAGCGTCGCACTTGGGCGTGGGCACTGACCCTGCGGAGGAGAGCTGAGACTCGCGTGTATTGTGTACCCTGCCGCCAGTGATCGTTTTCCCCTAGCAGATCTATTTTGAATCATTTCCCTAAATTTTAGAGGAACTTTAGGCTCTTTGTGCTATGATTTGTGAAGCTGTAGGGGCCCTCAGGCATTTGCTGCTGGCAGAGGAAAACCGCTTGTCGAATTTGTTGTAAATACTTTCTGTTTGGACAACAACGCCTGTGTGTGTGTGTGTGTGTGTGTGTGTGCGTGCTTTGACGACCCCCTGCGACGCCCCAGCTCCGCGAGGGAAGCTTTGAAGCGGCTCTGGGAAAACCTCTGCGGAAGAAACCGCTGCTAGTGACTTGCGGAAAAGGGACTCCACAATCAGTGAGATTGTAAAGTAGGTATGTTTATTCAGCGCTGGGCAGCACGGGAGGTCGTGGGCATGAAGATTGATGACTCTTCCTCGTCACCGCTAGTTGACCTCTTGTCTTTGCACAGACTCAGTTGCTCCTTGGCTCTTGTCCATCTGCAGGACCAGTTTCTCCCAGTTTCTTAAGACAGGCTCACTCTCTTATTAGGAGACTGACCTTGGTAAGGGGCCCAAGGCTTCTTGCTTTAGTTAATTGGCACAATGCACCATAGTTAGCAAAGACGCTAAGTAGCATCCTAGTTTAACGCTGTCAGCGCTCTATCTCTACTTGATAAGATTCTCCTAACTCCCTCTCTCACTGGAGCCCACGCAGCCCTCCGTCCTGCCGAAGGACTTCACGGGGACTTCTGCCGGCTCCGGGTGCCCGCACACAGACAGAAATGGCTTTGAGAGAAAACAATCAGGAGGAGGAGAGCTCAGAGACTGCGGCCGGCTTCGGCCACCTTCCCCTCGCTTTCCCTCTCCGTGTTCAAACCGAGCACTGTTCTGCCGTCAACCTTCGCTGCCTCTGCCCGCGGCGCTGGGCTTTCGCGTGTGCCATTGCTCCTCTACATATTTTATCCTTCCTTTTGTAAGGAATGGTCCAGCAATTCGTGTCACTAAGGGATTTGAAGGGTTACCATCGAGGCCCGGGTCTAGGTGATAAGAGAACAAAGGGGTTTTTAGGGAAAAGTGCTGACTACTGCAGGGGATGTTGCTAGAGTTTCTGAAATCCGGCGTAGAGGCTCCCAAACGAGGAGGAAGGGGGAGCTGAAGGACAATTGAAGGACAAAAGCCTGAGAGGAAGACAACCAGCATTCAGCCCGAGCAAGCCCCGAGAGACCACCAGAGACTGGTACGCAGGCGCCCCTGGGAGGGGTTTCGGATTCCGGAAACCAATTCTAATAACCCTGCCTCTTCTCGAAGTAGTAATGAATATGTATTAGCCTGGGAGCATCAAAACCAGCCGCCTTACGTAACAGGCGTGCGTCCTGGGGGAGCAGAGACTCCCGGCGCACCCAGCGCTGCTTGCTTGCCTCTATTCGTTTAATAAATTGTAAACTTTGATTGTAATCCTATTTGGATTTATAACAGCCATTTATAACACTTTTTATATTTGTATTTTATTTAAGGCTGTCTTGCCCCCCTCCCCCCCCAGCCTCGCTGCTCGCCAATAAAGCTGGCGCAGGGGCTAAGGGATTTGAAGGGCCTGCTTGTACACCTAAGGGATTTGAGGGCCTGCTTGTACACCTTTGGGGACTGCCTCTTTTTGGGGGGGGGGGGGGTGGGGGGGTGTTAGGAGCTGCTTGTATACTTTTTTAGGCATTCCTCTGAGAGGGGGTTGGGAGCTTCGTGTATACTGGGGGGGGAGGGCCTCCCTCGAGGTGGAAGCGGGGGGGGTTGGAGCGTTTCTACACTGTAGGGGCCTGCCTGTACACTTTTGGGGCCTGCCTTGGAGGGGTTGGGAACTGCTTGTACACCTTTGGGGCCTGCGTCTGCGCGGGGCGGGGGGGGTTGGGGGGTTGGAGCTGGTTTTAACCTTTCGGGCTTGCATCTGGAGGGGGTTGGGGCCTGCCTTTGGGGGGGTGGTTGTGAGCTGCTTGTATACTGTAGGGGCCTGCTTGTACACCTTTGGGGCCTGCGTCTGGGGGGGGGGTGGGAGCTGCTTGTACACTGTTAGGGCCTGCCTTGGGGGAGGGGTTGGGGCATGTGCCTTGGGGGCATGGGGTTGGGAGCTGCTTCTACGCTGTAGGGGTCTGGGTCTTGGGGGGTTGGGGCTGTTTGTACACCTTTGGGGCGTGCCTCTGGGGAGGATGGGGAGTTGCTTGTACACCTTTGGGGCCTGTGTCTGGGGGGGGGTTGGGGCCTGTGCCAGGGGGGTTGGGAGCTGCTTGTACGCTCTAGGGTCCTCTGGCAGGCTTTGGGGCCTCCCTTTGAGGGGGGCAGTTGGGAGCTGGTTGTACACCTTTGGGGCCTGAGTCTGGGGTGTGGGGGCTGGGGCTGAGGCCTGGGGCCTGGGGCATGCATCTGGGTGGTGGTGGGGGGGGGTCCAGTTCATGGGGGGGGTGGGTTGGGAGCTGCTTGTGGACAGTTGGGGTCTGCATCCGTGTGTGGCTGGGGCCTGCTTGTAGACTTCTGCAGCCTGTGTCTGGTGTTTGGGGGCTTTTCTGTAGTGTTTGGGGATCGCATTTTGGCTTTGGGATGTGTCTAGAGCTTCTGGGGCCTAGCTGTAGTGCTTGGGGCCTGCGTCTGGGGCTTTTCTGTAGCATTTTGGTAGCGTGTTTGTGATTTGGGGTCTGTATCCAGGGTTTTGCCTTTTTTGTAGTTTTCAGCTTTGTGTCTGTTTCTTTGTTGGTTGCCTGGGGTTTGGGGTTTGGATCATTAGTCAGTGTCATTAGCGTCGGGGGGTTGGTATGAAGGGTTAGGGTTGTGGTTAGAGTTGTTAGGGTTAAAGAGAATAAGGATTTTAGGGTAAGGGGATCAAGGTTGTGGGAATAAAAATGTTTTTGCACAGAGTTACATCGTTTAGAGGGAAGGAAGGTGGTATTGATATATGCTTGCAGTGATAAGAAAGCTTAACAGACAACCTTGTAAAATGCAGACAACCAGAATCCTTAGAGCAATTGGGTGGAAATCACGGTGTAAGAAACATTACCACCTCAAAGAGGAAAACAGTCAAGAAAAAAATAAAATTGACTAGTAACAGGCCAGCAGCTGTGTATTTTCTGTGAAGCACTGGATAGATTGTGAACATGGATTACCCAGTCAATGGGGAAACTGGGGAGGGTCCTGGTCACCGAGAGGAAAAAAAAAATTATATAAACTGTGTTATGGAACTAGTAGGTGGCTTGTGGGACGCCTGCCATTGCAATCGTGAATAAAAATGCTACCTCACTGAGATACTTGCCTGAGCCTATGGTATTGGTTACAGAGTGTTTCTAATAAGGTGTTAGGGTTTTAAGGTTTCAGGGCTAAGGCACTAGGGTTGGGTTTCAGGGTTAGGGTTTCCAGGGTTTAGGGTTAGGATTTTAAGGTTGTTAGGGTTGGAGTTATAAGGGTTAGGGTTTGGGGGTTAGTGTGTTAAGGTTTTAAAGTATTTTGTGGTTTTAGTGTTGATAGGGGTTTTAGGGTTAGGGTCTTAGGGTTTTAGTTATGGTCAGGTATTTAGGGTTAGGGTTTTAAGGTCTTATTTTTTTTTTTAAGGTTAGGGTCTCCAGCGTTAGGGCTTTGAGAATCTTTAGGTTTTGGGTTAGGGTTTAGAGGGTCTTAATTTTTAGGGTTAGGGCTTTTAGGCGTAGGTCTAGTGTGGTAAATTTTATCGGGTTAGGACTGTAAGGGTTTTTAGGGTTAGGGTTTCTAGGGTTTTTTGGGGTAGGGGTTAGGGTTAGATCCGTGGGAGCCGTAGTGTTAGGGGTCAGGGTTCTTAGGGGTAAGGCCCAATATTAGGGTGGAAGGCCAAACTAAGGGGGGAGCCCCCCCCAAAATTGAAGGGTCGAAGCCCCAATTTAGGGGAAGAAACGTCAAAATTGTGGGGTCCCCCAAAATTGGGCGGAAGAGCTCTTAATATTGGGGGAAACCCAAAAAAGGAGGGTGGGGGACTCTAAAATTGGGGGGACCCACCCAAATTGGTTGTGTCCCCCCCAAAATTGGTTGTGTCCCCCCCAAAATTGGTTGTGTCCCCCCCAAATTAGGGGAGGAACCCCCAAAATTGGGTGGGCGAACCCCCAAATTGGGGGGAAGAAGACTTAAATGGAAGTGTGAAATTCCAGAATTGGATGTGGACCCCCCAGAACAGTCTTCAGGGGTTTAGTGTGGTAAATTTTATTGGGTTAGGGCTGTAAGGGTTTTTAGGGTTAGGGTTTCTAGGGTTTGTTGGGGTAGGGGTTAGGGTTAGATCCGTGGTTGCCATAGGCTTAGGGGTCAAGGTTCTTAGGGGTTAGGCCTAATATTAGGGCGGAAGGCCAAAATAAGAGGGGAGGAGCCCACCCAAAATTGAAGGGTTGAAGCCCAAAGTTAGGGGAAGGAACGTCAAAATTGTGGGGTCCCCCAAAATTGAGCGGAAGAGCTCTTAATATTGGGGGAAACCCAAAAAAGGAGGGTGGGGGACTCTAAAATTGGTTGTGTCCCCCCCAAAATTGGTTGTGTCCCCCCCAAAATTGGTTGTGTCCCCCCCAAATTAGGGGAGGAACCCCCAAAATTGGGTGGGCGAACCCCCATATTGGGGGGGAAGAAGACTTAAATGGAAGTGTGAAATTCCAGAATTGAATGTGGACCCCCCAGAACAGTCTTCAGGGGTTTAGTGTGGTAAATTTTATCGGGTTAGGGCTGCAAGGGTTTTTAGGGTTAGGGTTTCTAGGGTTTGTTGGGGTAGGGGTTAGGGTTAGATCCGTGGTTGCCATAGGCTTAGGGGTCAAGGTTCTTGGAGGTTAGGCCTAATATTAGGGCGGAAGGCCAAAATAAGAGGGGGGGAGCCCCCCCCAAAATCGAAGGGTTGAAGCCCAAAGTTAGGGGAAGGAACGTCAAAATTGTGGGGTCCCCCAAAATTGGGCGGAAGAACTCTTTAATATTAGGGGGGAACCCAAAAAAGGAGGGTGGGGGACTCTACAATTGGGGGGGACCCCCAAAATTGGTTGTGTCCCCCCAAATTAAGGGAGGAACCCCCAAAATTGGGTGGGTGAACCCCCAAATTGGGGGGAAGAAGACTTAAATGGAAGTGTGAAATTCCAGAATTGAATGTGGACCCCCCCCAGACCTGGGGAGGAATCCCCAAACTTGGGGGCGACCCCCAAATTTGGGGTTAAAGCCCCAGATCCCGGGGAGCTAAGCCCCAAATTAAGGGAAGGAACCTCAAACATGTGGTGAGAACCCCAACATTGGGGGAAAGAACCTTAATATTAGGGTGGCAGGCCAAGAAAGGATGGTGGGGGCCTCCAAAATTGTGGGGGGCTTGGAATTGGGGGGAATCCCCAAAATGGAGGGGGAACCCCAAAAGTGGGGGGGGGGGGCGAAGCACCAAATTAGGGGAAGGAACCCCAAAATTGCGGGGAAGAACTCTGAAATGGAGAGCTGAAAACCCGAAATTGAGGGGAAACCCCCCAAAACGGCGGGAAAACCCTCCATAAACACGAAACCGGTAATGGAACAGAGCAAAAAATGGCGTCCTACGGCAAGCTGCGAGGCTCAATTTTCTGGGGAGTGCTGGGAAATGTAGTTCTTGGCCACCGGGTTTCCGGGAGTCCATATTGTTTTCCCAGAGCATGCCGGGAGATGTAGTTCTCGGACACTGGGCTTCCGGGAGGCCATGTTGGTTTCCCATCTTTGCTAGACTCCGCGTGCTCTGGCTTCACAGAGAAACCCCCAAACTGAAAAATGTACCTGCTAATATATTGGGCTCTAAATGTAGCCCTGGGTTAATTGAATAACAATCCCTGGGTAAGATTGAAGTGCAGGAGGGGTTGGCTACGGTTTTAAGAGCCGGTTTGCAGAAAAGGGATTTCCCGTTAAGAAATGGCATATACTGATTGTTCTCTTCCTTGCTCTGCCAAGACCTGAAGCACATCTTGGAAGCCAGGCAGAATCCGTGGAGCCAATGGAGTTCTCAAGCTCGACTTCAGCTTCTTCCCAGCTAGAAGAAGCAAGGACACGCCGGCTGAGTTCCACAGGCAACGCGCCCGTATCTGTAGACGAGGATTTAGAGATGCTACTTTGGGAACTCTCAGACGGCATACTGGAAGCCGAGCTCGACTTGGACCCAGGGAAGGATGAGGATGACCTCCTCCTTGAGCTTTCCAAGATGATTGATGATTGAACTGCATAGTCCTATGGTATATTAAAAAAAAAAAAAAAAAAAAAAAAACCAAAAAAAAAACCAACTCTTCTTCTTGTTGGATACCCTGAGGTGATCCTTTTTCTAACTGAGGCTTTGCAATGAGACTTAAAGCACAGTTGGAACTGGTAGAAATTGGCAGGATTTGCACTCAGTTGTCCTAAGTTTCCCTGCTGGTCAGAGTTAAGGTCTTGTGCATGGTTCCGTAAGTAGAGGTGGCTACCTTTGATATCAAGAGGACAAAACACTTGTTTCTTTTGGCACAGAAAGATGTCCATCGGCACGCTGTGGTGGCTGTGAATTGACGTAGTGATGGAGCGATGCTCTGAAGGCTTAAACGGAAAGCTTCTTCCTTCCGCCCCCCCTTGGCACAGCTCGATGTTGGGCACATTGTGAAGCCTGGGTGTTCTGATTTCTCGGACAGTTGATACCCAAATCCCGGAGTTACTATGTCAACTCTTGACTTTTATTTGTGTATGCCATTGTTTTGACTGTAATCTTTTCAGATGATGAAGCTGTAAGGGCGGGAGGGAGCAAAATAATTATTCTAGCGTTGTGGACCAAACATGCTGCCAGGAGTGGTGGTGGTGGGGTCAGCCCACCCGGCCTTACTTTCAATTATCAGGGATGATAAAATGGTGTGAAAAGCAGCAGCTCTGCGATACGGCTACGCTACCCCCACTCCCTTCTCTTGTGCTGTACCAAAGTTCCCCCAAGCTTTGGTTGGTGCTTTTTGCTGGTGACAGTAGGACTCCAGGGCGAGTAGTCGGGACTCTCCTGCAGTAACTGGGTCAATTAAGGGTTGGTTTAAGTGCCTCCTGGTTTTTAAAATTGCTCCCCTGAGCTGCTGGCTCTGCTGCCTGCTACAGCAAATGTTCGGGTGCCATCAGCGTCGCACTTGGGCGTGGGCACTGACCCTGCGGAGGAGAGCTGAGACTCGCGTGTATTGTGTACCCTGCCGCCAGTGATCGTTTTCCCCTAGCAGATCTATTTTGAATCATTTCCCTAAATTTTAGAGGAACTTTAGGCTCTTTGTGCTATGATTTGTGAAGCTGTAGGGGCCCTCAGGCATTTGCTGCTGGCAGAGGAAAACCGCTTGTCGAATTTGTTGTAAATACTTTCTGTTTGGACAACAACGCCTGTGTGTGTGTGTGTGTGTGTGTGTGTGCGTGCTTTGACGACCCCCTGCGACGCCCCAGCTCCGCGAGGGAAGCTTTGAAGCGGCTCTGGGAAAACCTCTGCGGAAGAAACCGCTGCTAGTGACTTGCGGAAAAGGGACTCCACAATCAGTGAGATTGTAAAGTAGGTATGTTTATTCAGCGCTGGGCAGCACGGGAGGTCGTGGGCATGAAGATTGATGACTCTTCCTCGTCACCGCTAGTTGACCTCTTGTCTTTGCACAGACTCAGTTGCTCCTTGGCTCTTGTCCATCTGCAGGACCAGTTTCTCCCAGTTTCTTAAGACAGGCTCACTCTCTTATTAGGAGACTGACCTTGGTAAGGGGCCCAAGGCTTCTTGCTTTAGTTAATTGGCACAATGCACCATAGTTAGCAAAGACGCTAAGTAGCATCCTAGTTTAACGCTGTCAGCGCTCTATCTCTACTTGATAAGATTCTCCTAACTCCCTCTCTCACTGGAGCCCACGCAGCCCTCCGTCCTGCCGAAGGACTTCACGGGGACTTCTGCCGGCTCCGGGTGCCCGCACACAGACAGAAATGGCTTTGAGAGAAAACAATCAGGAGGAGGAGAGCTCAGAGACTGCGGCCGGCTTCGGCCACCTTCCCCTCGCTTTCCCTCTCCGTGTTCAAACCGAGCACTGTTCTGCCGTCAACCTTCGCTGCCTCTGCCCGCGGCGCTGGGCTTTCGCGTGTGCCATTGCTCCTCTACATATTTTATCCTTCCTTTTGTAAGGAATGGTCCAGCAATTCGTGTCACTAAGGGATTTGAAGGGTTACCATCGAGGCCCGGGTCTAGGTGATAAGAGAACAAAGGGGTTTTTAGGGAAAAGTGCTGACTACTGCAGGGGATGTTGCTAGAGTTTCTGAAATCCGGCGTAGAGGCTCCCAAACGAGGAGGAAGGGGGAGCTGAAGGACAATTGAAGGACAAAAGCCTGAGAGGAAGACAACCAGCATTCAGCCCGAGCAAGCCCCGAGAGACCACCAGAGACTGGTACGCAGGCGCCCCTGGGAGGGGTTTCGGATTCCGGAAACCAATTCTAATAACCCTGCCTCTTCTCGAAGTAGTAATGAATATGTATTAGCCTGGGAGCATCAAAACCAGCCGCCTTACGTAACAGGCGTGCGTCCTGGGGGAGCAGAGACTCCCGGCGCACCCAGCGCTGCTTGCTTGCCTCTATTCGTTTAATAAATTGTAAACTTTGATTGTAATCCTATTTGGATTTATAACAGCCATTTATAACACTTTTTATATTTGTATTTTATTTAAGGCTGTCTTGCCCCCCTCCCCCCCCAGCCTCGCTGCTCGCCAATAAAGCTGGCGCAGGGGCTAAGGGATTTGAAGGGCCTGCTTGTACACCTAAGGGATTTGAGGGCCTGCTTGTACACCTTTGGGGACTGCCTCTTTTGGGGGGGGGGGGGGGGGGGGGTGTTAGGAGCTGCTTGTATACTTTTTTAGGCATTCCTCTGAGAGGGGGTTGGGAGCTTCGTGTATACTGGGGGGGGAGGGCCTCCCTCGAGGTGGAAGCGGGGGGGGTTGGAGCGTTTCTACACTGTAGGGGCCTGCCTGTACACTTTTGGGGCCTGCCTTGGAGGGGTTGGGAACTGCTTGTACACCTTTGGGGCCTGCGTCTGCGCGGGGCGGGGGGGGTTGGGGGGTTGGAGCTGGTTTTAACCTTTCGGGCTTGCATCTGGAGGGGGTTGGGGCCTGCCTTTGGGGGGGTGGTTGTGAGCTGCTTGTATACTGTAGGGGCCTGCTTGTACACCTTTGGGGCCTGCGTCTGGGGGGGGGTGGGAGCTGCTTGTACACTGTTAGGGCCTGCCTTGGGGGAGGGGTTGGGGCATGTGCCTTGGGGGCATGGGGTTGGGAGCTGCTTCTACGCTGTAGGGGTCTGGGTCTTGGGGGGTTGGGGCTGTTTGTACACCTTTGGGGCGTGCCTCTGGGGAGGATGGGGAGTTGCTTGTACACCTTTGGGACCTGTGTCTGGGGGGGGGTTGGGGCCTGTGCCGGGGGGGTTGGGAGCTGCTTGTACGCTCTAGGGTCCTCTGGCAGGCTTTGGGGCCTCCCTTTGAGGGGGGCAGTTGGGAGCTGGTTGTACACCTTTGGGGCCTGAGTCTGGGGTGTGGGGGCTGGGGCTGAGGCCTGGGGCCTGGGGCATGCATCTGGGTGGTGGTGGGGGGGGGTCCAGTTCATGGGGGGGGTGGGTTGGGAGCTGCTTGTGGACAGTTGGGGTCTGCATCCGTGTGTGGCTGGGGCCTGCTTGTAGACTTCTGCAGCCTGTGTCTGGTGTTTGGGGGCTTTTCTGTAGTGTTTGGGGATCGCATTTTGGCTTTGGGATGTGTCTAGAGCTTCTGGGGCCTAGCTGTAGTGCTTGGGGCCTGCGTCTGGGGCTTTTCTGTAGCATTTTGGTAGCGTGTTTGTGATTTGGGGTCTGTATCCAGGGTTTTGCCTTTTTTGTAGTTTTCAGCTTTGTGTCTGTTTCTTTGTTGGTTGCCTGGGGTTTGGGGTTTGGATCATTAGTCAGTGTCATTAGCGTCGGGGGGTTGGTATGAAGGGTTAGGGTTGTGGTTAGAGTTGTTAGGGTTAAAGAGAATAAGGATTTTAGGGTAAGGGGATCAAGGTTGTGGGAATAAAAATGTTTTTGCACAGAGTTACATCGTTTAGAGGGAAGGAAGGTGGTATTGATATATGCTTGCAGTGATAAGAAAGCTTAACAGACAACCTTGTAAAATGCAGACAACCAGAATCCTTAGAGCAATTGGGTGGAAATCACGGTGTAAGAAACATTACCACCTCAAAGAGGAAAACAGTCAAGAAAAAAATAAAATTGACTAGTAACAGGCCAGCAGCTGTGTATTTTCTGTGAAGCACTGGATAGATTGTGAACATGGATTACCCAGTCAATGGGGAAACTGGGGAGGGTCCTGGTCACCGAGAGGAAAAAAAAAATTATATAAACTGTGTTATGGAACTAGTAGGTGGCTTGTGGGACGCCTGCCATTGCAATCGTGAATAAAAATGCTACCTCACTGAGATACTTGCCTGAGCCTATGGTATTGGTTACAGAGTGTTTCTAATAAGGTGTTAGGGTTTTAAGGTTTCAGGGCTAAGGCACTAGGGTTGGGTTTCAGGGTTAGGGTTTCCAGGGTTTAGGGTTAGGATTTTAAGGTTGTTAGGGTTGGAGTTATAAGGGTTAGGGTTTGGGGGTTAGTGTGTTAAGGTTTTAAAGTATTTTGTGGTTTTAGTGTTGATAGGGGTTTTAGGGTTAGGGTCTTAGGGTTTTAGTTATGGTCAGGTATTTAGGGTTAGGGTTTTAAGGTCTTATTTTTTTTTTTTAAGGTTAGGGTCTCCAGCGTTAGGGCTTTGAGAATCTTTACGTTTTGGGTTAGGGTTTAGAGGGTCTTAATTTTTAGGGTTAGGGCTTTTAGGCGTAGGTCTAGTGTGGTAAATTTTATCGGGTTAGGACTGTAAGGGTTTTTAGGGTTAGGGTTTCTAGGGTTTTTTGGGGTAGGGGTTAGGGTTAGATCCGTGGGAGCCGTAGTGTTAGGGGTCAGGGTTCTTAGGGGTAAGGCCCAATATTAGGGTGGAAGGCCAAACTAAGGGGGGAGCCCCCCCCAAAATTGAAGGGTCGAAGCCCCAATTTAGGGGAAGAAACGTCAAAATTGTGGGGTCCCCCAAAATTGGGCGGAAGAGCTCTTAATATTGGGGGAAACCCAAAAAAGGAGGGTGGGGGACTCTAAAATTGGGGGGACCCCCCCAAATTGGTTGTGTCCCCCCCAAAATTGGTTGTGTCCCCCCCAAAATTGGTTGTGTCCCCCCCAAATTAGGGGAGGAACCCCCAAAATTGGGTGGGCGAACCCCCAAATTGGGGGGAAGAAGACTTAAATGGAAGTGTGAAATTCCAGAATTGGATGTGGACCCCCCAGAACAGTCTTCAGGGGTTTAGTGTGGTAAATTTTATCGGGTTAGGGCTGTAAGGGTTTTTAGGGTTAGGGTTTCTAGGGTTTGTTGGGGTAGGGGTTAGGGTTAGATCCGTGGTTGCCATAGGCTTAGGGGTCAAGGTTCTTAGGGGTTAGGCCTAATATTAGGGCGGAAGGCCAAAATAAGAGGGGAGGAGCCCACCCAAAATTGAAGGGTTGAAGCCCAAAGTTAGGGGAAGGAACGTCAAAATTGTGGGGTCCCCCAAAATTGAGCGGAAGAGCTCTTAATATTGGGGGAAACCCAAAAAAGGAGGGTGGGGGACTCTAAAATTGGTTGTGTCCCCCCCAAAATTGGTTGTGTCCCCCCCAAAATTGGTTGTGTCCCCCCCAAATTAGGGGAGGAACCCCCAAAATTGGGTGGGCGAACCCCCATATTGGGGGGGAAGAACACTTAAATGGAAGTGTGAAATTCCAGAATTGAATGTGGACCCCCCAGAACAGTCTTCAGGGGTTTAGTGTGGTAAATTTTATCGGGTTAGGGCTGCAAGGGTTTTTAGGGTTAGGGTTTCTAGGGTTTGTTGGGGTAGGGGTTAGGGTTAGATCCGTGGTTGCCATAGGCTTAGGGGTCAAGGTTCTTAGGGGTTAGGCCTAATATTAGGGCGGAAGGCCAAAATAAGAGGGGGGGAGCCCCCCCCAAAATCGAAGGGTTGAAGCCCAAAGTTAGGGGAAGGAACGGCCAAATTGTGGGGTCCCCCAAAATTGGGCGGAAGAACTCTTTAATATTAGGGGGGAACCCAAAAAAGGAGGGTGGGGGACTCTACAATTGGGGGGGACCCCCAAAATTGGTCGGGTCCCCCCAAATTAGGGGAGGAACCCCCAAAATTGGGTGGGTAAACCCCCAAATTGGGGGGAAGAAGACTTAAATGGAAGTGTGAAATTCCAGAATTGAATGTGGACCCCCCCCAGACCTGGGGAGGAATCCCCAAACTTGGGGGCGACCCCCAAATTTGGGGTTAAAGCCCCAGATCCCGGGGAGCTAAGCCCCAAATTAAGGGAAGGAACCTCAAACATGTGGTGAGAACCCCAACATTGGGGGAAAGAACCTTAATATTAGGGTGGCAGGCCAAGAAAGGATGGTGGGGGCCTCCAGAATTGTGGGGGGCTTGGAATTGGGGGGAATCCCCAAAATGGAGGGGGAACCCCAAAAGTGGGGGGGGGGGGGCGAAGCACCAAATTAGGGGAAGGAACCCCAAAATTGCGGGGAAGAACTCTGAAATGGAGAGCTGAAAACCCGAAATTGAGGGGAAACCCCCCAAAACGGCGGGAAAACCCTCCATAAACACGAAACCGGTAATGTAACAGAGCAAAAAATGGCGTCCTACGGCACGGTGCGAGGCTCAATTTTCTGGGGAGTGCTGGGAAATGTAGTTCTTGGCCACCGGGTTTCCGGGAGTCCATATTGTTTTCCCAGAGCATGCCGGGAGATGTAGTTCTCAGACACTGGGCTTCCGGGAGGCCATGTTGGTTTCCCATCTTTGCTAGACTCCGGGTGCTCTGGCTTCACAGAGAAACCCCCAAACTGAAAAATGTACCTGCTAATATATTGGGCTCTAAATGTAGCCCTGGGTTAATTGAATAACAATCCCTGGGTAAGATTGAAGTGCAGGAGGGGTTGGCTACGGTTTTAAGAGCCGGTTTGCAGAAAAGGGATTTCCCGTTAAGAAATGGCATATACTGATTGTTCTCTTCCTTGCTCTGCCAAGACCTGAAGCACATCTTGGAAGCCAGGCAGAATCCGTGGAGCCAATGGAGTTCTCAAGCTCGACTTCAGCTTCTTCCCAGCTAGAAGAAGCAAGGACACGCCGGCTGAGTTCCACAGGCAACGCGCCCGTATCTGTAGACGAGGATTTAGAGATGCTACTTTGGGAACTCTCAGACGGCATACTGGAAGCCGAGCTCGACTTGGACCCAGGGAAGGATGAGGATGACCTCCTCCTTGAGCTTTCCAAGATGATTGATGATTGAACTGCATAGTCCTATGGTATATTAAAAAAAAAAAAAAAAAAAAAAAAAACCAAAAAAAAAACCAACTCTTCTTCTTGTTGGATACCCTGAGGTGATCCTTTTTCTAACTGAGGCTTTGCAATGAGACTTAAAGCACAGTTGGAACTGGTAGAAATTGGCAGGATTTGCACTCAGTTGTCCTAAGTTTCCCTGCTGGTCAGAGTTAAGGTCTTGTGCATGGTTCCGTAAGTAGAGGTGGCTACCTTTGATATCAAGAGGACAAAACACTTGTTTCTTTTGGCACAGAAAGATGTCCATCGGCACGCTGTGGTGGCTGTGAATTGACGTAGTGATGGAGCGATGCTCTGAAGGCTTAAACGGAAAGCTTCTTCCTTCCGCCCCCCCTTGGCACAGCTCGATGTTGGGCACATTGTGAAGCCTGGGTGTTCTGATTTCTCGGACAGTTGATACCCAAATCCCGGAGTTACTATGTCAACTCTTGACTTTTATTTGTGTATGCCATTGTTTTGACTGTAATCTTTTCAGATGATGAAGCTGTAAGGGCGGGAGGGAGCAAAATAATTATTCTAGCGTTGTGGACCAAACATGCTGCCAGGAGTGGTGGTGGTGGGGTCAGCCCACCCGGCCTTACTTTCAATTCTCAGGGATGATAAAATGGTGTGAAAAGCAGCAGCTCTGCGATACGGCTACGCTACCCCCACTCCCTTCTCTTGTGCTGTACCAAAGTTCCCCCAAGCTTTGGTTGGTGCTTTTTGCTGGTGACAGTAGGACTCCAGGGCGAGTAGTCGGGACTCTCCTGCAGTAACTGGGTCAATTAAGGGTTGGTTTAAGTGCCTCCTGGTTTTTAAAATTGCTCCCCTGAGCTGCTGGCTCTGCTGCCTGCTACAGCAAATGTTCGGGTGCCATCAGCGTCGCACTTGGGCGTGGGCACTGACCCTGCGGAGGAGAGCTGAGACTCGCGTGTATTGTGTACCCTGCCGCCAGTGATCGTTTTCCCCTAGCAGATCTATTTTGAATCATTTCCCTAAATTTTAGAGGAACTTTAGGCTCTTTGTGCTATGATTTGTGAAGCTGTAGGGGCCCTCAGGCATTTGCTGCTGGCAGAGGAAAACCGCTTGTCGAATTTGTTGTAAATACTTTCTGTTTGGACAACAACGCCTGGGGGTGTGTGTGTGTGTGTGTGTGTGTGTGTGTGCGTGCTTTGACGACCCCCTGCGACGCCCCAGCTCCGCGAGGGAAGCTTTGAAGCGGCTCTGGGAAAACCTCTGCGGAAGAAACCGCTGCTAGTGACTTGCGGAAAAGGGACTCCACAATCAGTGAGATTGTAAAGTAGGTATGTTTATTCAGCGCTGGGCAGCATGGGAGGTCGTGGGCATGAAGATTGATGACTCTTCCTCGTCACCGCTAGTTGACCTCTTGTCTTTGCACAGACTCAGTTGCTCCTTGGCTCTTGTCCATCTGCAGGACCAGTTTCTCCCAGTTTCTTAAGACAGGCTCACTCTCTTATTAGGAGACTGACCTTGGTAAGGGGCCCAAGGCTTCTTGCTTTAGTTAATTGGCACAATGCACCATAGTTAGCAAAGACGCTAAGTAGCATCCTAGTTTAACGCTGTCAGCGCTCTATCTCTACTTGATAAGATTCTCCTAACTCCCTCTCTCACTGGAGCCCACGCAGCCCTCCGTCCTGCCGAAGGACTTCACGGGGACTTCTGCCGGCTCCGGGTGCCCGCACACAGACAGAAATGGCTTTGAGAGAAAACAATCAGGAGGAGGAGAGCTCAGAGACTGCGGCCGGCTTCGGCCACCTTCCCCTCGCTTTCCCTCTCCGTGTTCAAACCGAGCACTGTTCTGCCGTCAACCTTCGCTGCCTCTGCCCGCGGCGCTGGGCTTTCGCGTGTGCCATTGCTCCTCTACATATTTTATCCTTCCTTTTGTAAGGAATGGTCCAGCAATTCGTGTCACTAAGGGATTTGAAGGGTTAACATCGAGGCCCGGGTCTAGGTGATAAGAGAACAAAGGGGTTTTTAGGGAAAAGTGCTGACTACTGCAGGGGATGTTGCTAGAGTTTCTGAAATCCGGCGTAGAGGCTCCCAAACGAGAAGGAAGGGGGAGCTGAAGGACAATTGAAGGACAAAAGCCTGAGAGGAAGACAACCAGCATTCAGCCCGAGCAAGCCCCGAGAGACCACCAGAGACTGGTACGCAGGCGCCCCGGGAGGGGTTTCGGATTCCGGAAACCAATTCTAATAACCCTGCCTCTTCTCGAAGTAGTAATGAATATGTATTAGCCTGGGAGCATCAAAACCAGCCGCCTTACGTAACAGGCGTGCGTCCTGGGGGAGCAGAGACTCCCGGCGCACCCAGCGCTGCTTGCTTGCCTCTATTCGTTTAATAAATTGTAAACTTTGATTGTAATCCTATTTGGATTTATAACAGCCATTTATAACACTTTTTATATTTGTATTTTATTTAAGGCTGTCTTGCCCCCCTCCCCCCCCAGCCTCGCTGCTCGCCAATAAAGCTGGCGCAGGGGCTAAGGGATTTGAAGGGCCTGCTTGTACACCTAAGGGATTTGAGGGCCTGCTTGTACACCTTTGGGGACTGCCTCTTTTTGGGGGGGGGGGGGTGGGGGGGTGTTAGGAGCTGCTTGTATACTTTTTTAGGCATTCCTCTGAGAGGGGGTTGGGAGCTTCGTGTATACTGGGGGGGGAGGGCCTCCCTCGAGGTGGAAGCGGGGGGGGTTGGAGCGTTTCTACACTGTAGGGGCCTGCCTGTACACTTTTGGGGCCTGCCTTGGAGGGGTTGGGAACTGCTTGTACACCTTTGGGGCCTGCGTCTGCGCGGGGCGGGGGGGGTTGGGGGGTTGGAGCTGGTTTTAACCTTTCGGGCTTGCATCTGGAGGGGGTTGGGGCCTGCCTTTGGGGGGGTGGTTGTGAGCTGCTTGTATACTGTAGGGGCCTGCTTGTACACCTTTGGGGCCTGCGTCTGGGGGGGGGTGGGAGCTGCTTGTACACTGTTAGGGCCTGCCTTGGGGGAGGGGTTGGGGCATGTGCCTTGGGGGCATGGGGTTGGGAGCTGCTTCTACGCTGTAGGGGTCTGGGTCTTGGGGGGTTGGGGCTGTTTGTACACCTTTGGGGCGTGCCTCTGGGGAGGATGGGGAGTTGCTTGTACACCTTTGGGACCTGTGTCTGGGGGGGGGTTGGGGCCTGTGCCGGGGGGGTTGGGAGCTGCTTGTACGCTCTAGGGTCCTCTGGCAGGCTTTGGGGCCTCCCTTTGAGGGGGGCAGTTGGGAGCTGGTTGTACACCTTTGGGGCCTGAGTCTGGGGTGTGGGGGCTGGGGCTGAGGCCTGGGGCCTGGGGCATGCATCTGGGTGGTGGTGGGGGGGGGTCCAGTTCATGGGGGGGGTGGGTTGGGAGCTGCTTGTGGACAGTTGGGGTCTGCATCCGGGTGTGGCTGGGGCCTGCTTGTAGACTTCTGCAGCCTGTGTCTGGTGTTTGGGGGCTTTTCTGTAGTGTTTGGGGATCGCATTTTGGCTTTGGGATGTGTCTAGAGCTTCTGGGGCCTAGCTGTAGTGCTTGGGGCCTGCGTCTGGGGCTTTTCTGTAGCATTTTGGTAGCGTGTTTGTGATTTGGGGTCTGTATCCAGGGTTTTGCCTTTTTTGTAGTTTTCAGCTTTGTGTCTGTTTCTTTGTTGGTTGCCTGGGGTTTGGGGTTTGGATCATTAGTCAGTGTCATTAGCGTCGGGGGGTTGGTATGAAGGGTTAGGGTTGTGGTTAGAGTTGTTAGGGTTAAAGAGAATAAGGATTTTAGGGTAAGGGGATCAAGGTTGTGGGAATAAAAATGTTTTTGCACAGAGTTACATCGTTTAGAGGGAAGGAAGGTGGTATTGATATATGCTTGCAGTGATAAGAAAGCTTAACAGACAACCTTGTAAAATGCAGACAACCAGAATCCTTAGAGCAATTGGGTGGAAATCACGGTGTAAGAAACATTACCACCTCAAAGAGGAAAACAGTCAAGAAAAAAATAAAATTGACTAGTAACAGGCCAGCAGCTGTGTATTTTCTGTGAAGCACTGGATAGATTGTGAACATGGATTACCCAGTCAATGGGGAAACTGGGGAGGGTCGTGGTCACCGAGAGGAAAAAAAAAATTATATAAACTGTGTTATGGAACTAGTAGGTGGCTTGTGGGACGCCTGCCATTGCAATCGTGAATAAAAATGCTACCTCACTGAGATACTTGCCTGAGCCTATGGTATTGGTTACAGAGTGTTTCTAATAAGGTGTTAGGGTTTTAAGGTTTCAGGGCTAAGGCACTAGGGTTGGGTTTCAGGGTTAGGGTTTCCAGGGTTTAGGGTTAGGATTTTAAGGTTGTTAGGGTTGGAGTTATAAGGGTTAGGGTTTGGGGGTTAGTGTGTTAAGGTTTTAAAGTATTTTGTGGTTTTAGTGTTGATAGGGGTTTTAGGGTTAGGGTCTTAGGGTTTTAGTTATGGTCAGGTATTTAGGGTTAGGGTTTTAAGGTCTTATTTTTTTTTTTTAAGGTTAGGGTCTCCAGCGTTAGGGCTTTGAGAATCTTTACGTTTTGGGTTAGGGTTTAGAGGGTCTTAATTTTTAGGGTTAGGGCTTTTAGGCGTAGGTCTAGTGTGGTAAATTTTATCGGGTTAGGACTGTAAGGGTTTTTAGGGTTAGGGTTTCTAGGGTTTTTTGGGGTAGGGGTTAGGGTTAGATCCGTGGGAGCCGTAGTGTTAGGGGTCAGGGTTCTTAGGGGTAAGGCCCAATATTAGGGTGGAAGGCCAAACTAAGGGGGGAGCCCCCCCCAAAATTGAAGGGTCGAAGCCCCAATTTAGGGGAAGAAACGTCAAAATTGTGGGGTCCCCCAAAATTGGGCGGAAGAGCTCTTAATATTGGGGGAAACCCAAAAAAGGAGGGTGGGGGACTCTAAAATTGGGGGGACCCCCCCAAATTGGTTGTGTCCCCCCCAAAATTGGTTGTGTCCCCCCCAAAATTGGTTGTGTCCCCCCCAAATTAGGGGAGGAACCCCCAAAATTGGGTGGGCGAACCCCCAAATTGGGGGGAAGAAGACTTAAATGGAAGTGTGAAATTCCAGAATTGGATGTGGACCCCCCAGAACAGTCTTCAGGGGTTTAGTGTGGTAAATTTTATTGGGTTAGGGCTGTAAGGGTTTTTAGGGTTAGGGTTTCTAGGGTTTGTTGGGGTAGGGGTTAGGGTTAGATCCGTGGTTGCCATAGGCTTAGGGGTCAAGGTTCTTAGGGGTTAGGCCTAATATTAGGGCGGAAGGCCAAAATAAGAGGGGAGGAGCCCACCCAAAATTGAAGGGTTGAAGCCCAAAGTTAGGGGAAGGAACGTCAAAATTGTGGGGTCCCCCAAAATTGAGCGGAAGAGCTCTTAATATTGGGGGAAACCCAAAAAAGGAGGGTGGGGGACTCTAAAATTGGTTGTGTCCCCCCCAAAATTGGTTGTGTCCCCCCCAAAATTGGTTGTGTCCCCCCCAATTAGGGGAGGAACCCCCAAAATTGGGTGGGCGAACCCCCATATTGGGGGGGAAGAACACTTAAATGGAAGTGTGAAATTCCAGAATTGAATGTGGACCCCCCAGAACAGTCTTCAGGGGTTTAGTGTGGTAAATTTTATCGGGTTAGGGCTGCAAGGGTTTTTAGGGTAAGGGTTTCTAGGGTTTGTTGGGGTAGGGGTTAGGGTTAGATCCGTGGTTGCCATAGGCTTAGGGGTCAAGGTTCTTAGGGGTTAGGCCTAATATTAGGGCGGAAGGCCAAAATAAGAGGGGGTGAGCCCCCCCCAAAATCGAAGGGTTGAAGCCCAAAGTTAGGGGAAGGAACGGCCAAATTGTGGGGTCCCCCAAAATTGGGCGGAAGAACTCTTTAATATTAGGGGGGAACCCAAAAAAGGAGGGTGGGGGACTCTACAATTGGGGGGGACCCCCAAAATTGGTCGGGTCCCCCCAAATTAAGGGAGGAACCCCCAAAATTGGGTGGGTGAACCCCCAAATTGGGGGGAAGAAGACTTAAATGGAAGTGTGAAATTCCAGAATTGAATGTGGACCCCCCCCAGACCTGGGGAGGAATCCCCAAACTTGGGGGCGACCCCCAAATTTGGGGTTAAAGCCCCAGATCCCCGGGAGCTAAGCCCCAAATTAAGGGAAGGAACCTCAAACATGTGGTGAGAACCCCAACATTGGGGGAAAGAACCTTAATATTAGGGTGGCAGGCCAAGAAAGGATGGTGGGGGCCTCCAAAATTGTGGGGGGCTTGGAATTGGGGGGAATCCCCAAAATGGAGGGGGAACCCCAAAAGTGGGGGGGGGGGGCGAAGCACCAAATTAGGGGAAGGAACCCCAAAATTGCGGGGAAGAACTCTGAAATGGAGAGCTGAAAACCCGAAATTGAGGGGAAACCCCCCAAAACGGCGGGAAAACCCTCCATAAACACGAAACCGGTAATGTAACAGAGCAAAAAATGGCGTCCTACGGCACGGTGCGAGGCTCAATTTTCTGGGGAGTGCTGGGAAATGTAGTTCTTGGCCACCGGGTTTCCGGGAGTCCATATTGTTTTCCCAGAGCATGCCGGGAGATGTAGTTCTCGGACACTGGGCTTCCGGGAGGCCATGTTGGTTTCCCATCTTTGCTAGACTCCGGGTGCTCTGGCTTCACAGAGAAACCCCCAAACTGAAAAATGTACCTGCTAATATATTGGGCTCTAAATGTAGCCCTGGGTTAATTGAATAACAATCCCTGGGTAAGATTGAAGTGCAGGAGGGGTTGGCTACGGTTTTAAGAGCCGGTTTGCAGAAAAGGGATTTCCCGTTAAGAAATGGCATATACTGATTGTTCTCTTCCTTGCTCTGCCAAGACCTGAAGCACATCTTGGAAGCCAGGCAGAATCCGTGGAGCCAATGGAGTTCTCAAGCTCGACTTCAGCTTCTTCCCAGCTAGAAGAAGCAAGGACACGCCGGCTGAGTTCCACAGGCAACGCGCCCGTATCTGTAGACGAGGATTTAGAGATGCTACTTTGGGAACTCTCAGACGGCATACTGGAAGCCGAGCTCGACTTGGACCCAGGGAAGGATGAGGATGACCTCCTCCTTGAGCTTTCCAAGATGATTGATGATTGAACTGCATAGTCCTATGGTATATTAAAAAAAAAAAAAAAAAAAAAAAAACCAAAAAAAAAACCAACTCTTCTTCTTGTTGGATACCCTGAGGTGATCCTTTTTCTAACTGAGGCTTTGCAATGAGACTTAAAGCACAGTTGGAACTGGTAGAAATTGGCAGGATTTGCACTCAGTTGTCCTAAGTTTCCCTGCTGGTCAGAGTTAAGGTCTTGTGCATGGTTCCGTAAGTAGAGGTGGCTACCTTTGATATCAAGAGGACAAAACACTTGTTTCTTTTGGCACAGAAAGATGTCCATCGGCACGCTGTGGTGGCTGTGAATTGACGTAGTGATGGAGCGATGCTCTGAAGGCTTAAACGGAAAGCTTCTTCCTTCCGCCCCCCCTTGGCACAGCTCGATGTTGGGCACATTGTGAAGCCTGGGTGTTCTGATTTCTCGGACAGTTGATACCCAAATCCCGGAGTTACTATGTCAACTCTTGACTTTTATTTGTGTATGCCATTGTTTTGACTGTAATCTTTTCAGATGATGAAGCTGTAAGGGCGGGAGGGAGCAAAATAATTATTCTAGCGTTGTGGACCAAACATGCTGCCAGGAGTGGTGGTGGTGGGGTCAGCCCACCCGGCCTTACTTTCAATTATCAGGGATGATAAAATGGTGTGAAAAGCAGCAGCTCTGCGATACGGCTACGCTACCCCCACTCCCTTCTCTTGTGCTGTACCAAAGTTCCCCCAAGCTTTGGTTGGTGCTTTTTGCTGGTGACAGTAGGACTCCAGGGCGAGTAGTCGGGACTCTCCTGCAGTAACTGGGTCAATTAAGGGTTGGTTTAAGTGCCTCCTGGTTTTTAAAATTGCTCCCCTGAGCTGCTGGCTCTGCTGCCTGCTACAGCAAATGTTCGGGTGCCATCAGCGTCGCACTTGGGCGTGGGCACTGACCCTGCGGAGGAGAGCTGAGACTCGCGTGTATTGTGTACCCTGCCGCCAGTGATCGTTTTCCCCTAGCAGATCTATTTTGAATCATTTCCCTAAATTTTAGAGGAACTTTAGGCTCTTTGTGCTATGATTTGTGAAGCTGTAGGGGCCCTCAGGCATTTGCTGCTGGCAGAGGAAAACCGCTTGTCGAATTTTTTGTAAATACTTTCTGTTTGGACAACAACGCCTGGGGGTGTGTGTGTGTGTGTGTGTGTGTGTGTGTGTGTGTGCGTGCTTTGACGACCCCCTGCGACGCCCCAGCTCCGCGAGGGAAGCTTTGAAGCGGCTCTGGGAAAACCTCTGCGGAAGAAACCGCTGCTAGTGACTTGCGGAAAAGGGACTCCACAATCAGTGAGATTGTAAAGTAGGTATGTTTATTCAGCGCTGGGCAGCACGGGAGGTCGTGGGCATGAAGATTGATGACTCTTCCTCGTCACCGCTAGTTGACCTCTTGTCTTTGCACAGACTCAGTTGCTCCTTGGCTCTTGTCCATCTGCAGGACCAGTTTCTCCCAGTTTCTTAAGACAGGCTCACTCTCTTATTAGGAGACTGACCTTGGTAAGGGGCCCAAGGCTTCTTGCTTTAGTTAATTGGCACAATGCACCATAGTTAGCAAAGACGCTAAGTAGCATCCTAGTTTAACGCTGTCAGCGCTCTATCTCTACTTGATAAGATTCTCCTAACTCCCTCTCTCACTGGAGCCCACGCAGCCCTCCGTCCTGCCGAAGGACTTCACGGGGACTTCTGCCGGCTCCGGGTGCCCGCACACAGACAGAAATGGCTTTGAGAGAAAACAATCAGGAGGAGGAGAGCTCAGAGACTGCGGCCGGCTTCGGCCACCTTCCCCTCGCTTTCCCTCTCCGTGTTCAAACCGAGCACTGTTCTGCCGTCAACCTTCGCTGCCTCTGCCCGCGGCGCTGGGCTTTCGCGTGTGCCATTGCTCCTCTACATATTTTATCCTTCCTTTTGTAAGGAATGGTCCAGCAATTCGTGTCACTAAGGGATTTGAAGGGTTAACATCGAGGCCCGGGTCTAGGTGATAAGAGAACAAAGGGGTTTTTAGGGAAAAGTGCTGACTACTGCAGGGGATGTTGCTAGAGTTTCTGAAATCCGGCGTAGAGGCTCCCAAACGAGGAGGAAGGGGGAGCTGAAGGACAATTGAAGGACAAAAGCCTGAGAGGAAGACAACCAGCATTCAGCCCGAGCAAGCCCCGAGAGACCACCAGAGACTGGTACGCAGGCGCCCCTGGGAGGGGTTTCGGATTCCGGAAACCAATTCTAATAACCCTGCCTCTTCTCGAAGTAGTAATGAATATGTATTAGCCTGGGAGCATCAAAACCAGCCGCCTTACGTAACAGGCGTGCGTCCTGGGGGAGCAGAGACTCCCGGCGCACCCAGCGCTGCTTGCTTGCCTCTATTCGTTTAATAAATTGTAAACTTTGATTGTAATCCTATTTGGATTTATAACAGCCATTTATAACACTTTTTATATTTGTATTTTATTTAAGGCTGTCTTGCCCCCCTCCCCCCCCAGCCTCGCTGCTCGCCAATAAAGCTGGCGCAGGGGCTAAGGGATTTGAAGGGCCTGCTTGTACACCTAAGGGATTTGAGGGCCTGCTTGTACACCTTTGGGGACTGCCTCTTTTTGGGGGGGGGGGGGGTGGGGGGGTGTTAGGAGCTGCTTGTATACTTTTTTAGGCATTCCTCTGAGAGGGGGTTGGGAGCTTCGTGTATACTGGGGGGGGAGGGCCTCCCTCGAGGTGGAAGCGGGGGGGGTTGGAGCGTTTCTACACTGTAGGGGCCTGCCTGTACACTTTTGGGGCCTGCCTTGGAGGGGTTGGGAACTGCTTGTACACCTTTGGGGCCTGCGTCTGCGCGGGGCGGGGGGGGGGTTGGGGGGTTGGAGCTGGTTTTAACCTTTCGGGCTTGCATCTGGAGGGGGTTGGGGCCTGCCTTTGGGGGGGTGGTTGTGAGCTGCTTGTATACTGTAGGGGCCTGCTTGTACACCTTTGGGGCCTGCGTCTGGGGGGGGGTGGGAGCTGCTTGTACACTGTTAGGGCCTGCCTTGGGGGAGGGGTTGGGGCATGTGCCTTGGGGGCATGGGGTTGGGAGCTGCTTCTACGCTGTAGGGGTCTGGGTCTTGGGGGGTTGGGGCTGTTTGTACACCTTTGGGGCGTGCCTCTGGGGAGGATGGGGAGTTGCTTGTACACCTTTGGGACCTGTGTCTGGGGGGGGGTTGGGGCCTGTGCCGGGGGGGTTGGGAGCTGCTTGTACGCTCTAGGGTCCTCTGGCAGGCTTTGGGGCCTCCCTTTGAGGGGGGCAGTTGGGAGCTGGTTGTACACCTTTGGGGCCTGAGTCTGGGGTGTGGGGGCTGGGGCTGAGGCCTGGGGCCTGGGGCATGCATCTGGGTGGTGGTGGTGGGGGGTCCAGTTCATGGGGGGGGTGGGTTGGGAGCTGCTTGTGGACAGTTGGGGTCTGCATCCGGGTGTGGCTGGGGCCTGCTTGTAGACTTCTGCAGCCTGTGTCTGGTGTTTGGGGGCTTTTCTGTAGTGTTTGGGGATCGCATTTTGGCTTTGGGATGTGTCTAGAGCTTCTGGGGCCTAGCTGTAGTGCTTGGGGCCTGCGTCTGGGGCTTTTCTGTAGCATTTTGGTAGCGTGTTTGTGATTTGGGGTCTGTATCCAGGGTTTTGCCTTTTTTGTAGTTTTCAGCTTTGTGTCTGTTTCTTTGTTGGTTGCCTGGGGTTTGGGGTTTGGATCATTAGTCAGTGTCATTAGCGTCGGGGGGTTGGTATGAAGGGTTAGGGTTGTGGTTAGAGTTGTTAGGGTTAAAGAGAATAAGGATTTTAGGGTAAGGGGATCAAGGTTGTGGGAATAAAAATGTTTTTGCACAGAGTTACATCGTTTAGAGGGAAGGAAGGTGGTATTGATATATGCTTGCAGTGATAAGAAAGCTTAACAGACAACCTTGTAAAATGCAGACAACCAGAATCCTTAGAGCAATTGGGTGGAAATCACGGTGTAAGAAACATTACCACCTCAAAGAGGAAAACAGTCAAGAAAAAAATAAAATTGACTAGTAACAGGCCAGCAGCTGTGTATTTTCTGTGAAGCACTGGATAGATTGTGAACCTGGATTACCCAGTCAATGGGGAAACTGGGGAGGGTCCTGGTCACCGAGAGGAAAAAAAAAATTATATAAACTGTGTTATGGAACTAGTAGGTGGCTTGTGGGACGCCTGCCATTGCAATCGTGAATAAAAATGCTACCTCACTGAGATACTTGCCTGAGCCTATGGTATTGGTTACAGAGTGTTTCTAATAAGGTGTTAGGGTTTTAAGGTTTCAGGGCTAAGGCACTAGGGTTGGGTTTCAGGGTTAGGGTTTCCAGGGTTTAGGGTTAGGATTTTAAGGTTGTTAGGGTTGGAGTTATAAGGGTTAGGGTTTGGGGGTTAGTGTGTTAAGGTTTTAAAGTATTTTGTGGTTTTAGTGTTGATAGGGGTTTTAGGGTTAGGGTCTTAGGGTTTTAGTTATGGTCAGGTATTTAGGGTTAGGGTTTTAAGGTCTTATTTTTTTTTTTTAAGGTTAGGGTCTCCAGCGTTAGGGCTTTGAGAATCTTTACGTTTTGGGTTAGGGTTTAGAGGGTCTTAATTTTTAGGGTTAGGGCTTTTAGGCGTAGGTCTAGTGTGGTAAATTTTATCGGGTTAGGACTGTAAGGGTTTTTAGGGTTAGGGTTTCTAGGGTTTTTTGGGGTAGGGGTTAGGGTTAGATCCGTGGGAGCCGTAGTGTTAGGGGTCAGGGTTCTTAGGGGTAAGGCCCAATATTAGGGTGGAAGGCCAAACTAAGGGGGGAGCCCCCCCCAAAATTGAAGGGTCGAAGCCCCAATTTAGGGGAAGAAACGTCAAAATTGTGGGGTCCCCCAAAATTGGGCGGAAGAGCTCTTAATATTGGGGGAAACCCAAAAAAGGAGGGTGGGGGACTCTAAAATTGGGGGGACCCCCCAAGTTGGTTGTGTCCCCCCCAAATTGGTTGTGTCCCCCCCAAAATTGGTTGTGTCCCCCCCAAAATTGGTTGTGTCCCCCCCAAATTAGGGGAGGAACCCCCAAAATTGGGTGGGCGAACCCCCAAATTGGGGGGAAGAAGACTTAAATGGAAGTGTGAAATTCCAGAATTGGATGTGGACCCCCCAGAACAGTCTTCAGGGGTTTAGTGTGGTAAATTTTATTGGGTTAGGGCTGTAAGGGTTTTTAGGGTTAGGGTTTCTAGGGTTTGTTGGGGTAGGGGTTAGGGTTAGATCCGTGGTTGCCATAGGCTTAGGGGTCAAGGTTCTTAGGGGTTAGGCCTAATATTAGGGCGGAAGGCCAAAATAAGAGGGGAGGAGCCCACCCAAAATTGAAGGGTTGAAGCCCAAAGTTAGGGGAAGGAACGTCAAAATTGTGGGGTCCCCCAAAATTGAGCGGAAGAGCTCTTAATATTGGGGGAAACCCAAAAAAGGAGGGTGGGGGACTCTAAAATTGGTTGTGTCCCCCCCAAAATTGGTTGTGTCCCCCCCAAAATTGGTTGTGTCCCCCCCAATTAGGGGAGGAACCCCCAAAATTGGGTGGGCGAACCCCCATATTGGGGGGGAAGAACACTTAAATGGAAGTGTGAAATTCCAGAATTGAATGTGGACCCCCCAGAACAGTCTTCAGGGGTTTAGTGTGGTAAATTTTATCGGGTTAGGGCTGCAAGGGTTTTTAGGGTTAGGGTTTCTAGGGTTTGTTGGGGTAGGGGTTAGGGTTAGATCCGTGGTTGCCATAGGCTTAGGGGTCAAGGTTCTTAGGGGTTAGGCCTAATATTAGGGCGGAAGGCCAAAATAAGAGGGGGTGAGCCCCCCCCAAAATCGAAGGGTTGAAGCCCAAAGTTAGGGGAAGGAACGGCCAAATTGTGGGGTCCCCCAAAATTGGGCGGAAGAACTCTTTAATATTAGGGGGGAACCCAAAAAAGGAGGGTGGGGGACTCTACAATTGGGGGGGACCCCCAAAATTGGTCGGGTCCCCCCAAATTAAGGGAGGAACCCCCAAAATTGGGTGGGTGAACCCCCAAATTGGGGGGAAGAAGACTTAAATGGAAGTGTGAAATTCCAGAATTGAATGTGGACCCCCCCCAGACCTGGGGAGGAATCCCCAAACTTGGGGGCGACCCCCAAATTTGGGGTTAAAGCCCCAGATCCCCGGGAGCTAAGCCCCAAATTAAGGGAAGGAACCTCAAACATGTGGTGAGAACCCCAACATTGGGGGAAAGAACCTTAATATTAGGGTGGCAGGCCAAGAAAGGATGGTGGGGGCCTCCAAAATTGTGGGGGGCTTGGAATTGGGGGGAATCCCCAAAATGGAGGGGGAACCCCAAAAGTGGGGGGGGGGGGCGAAGCACCAAATTAGGGGAAGGAACCCCAAAATTGCGGGGAAGAACTCTGAAATGGAGAGCTGAAAACCCGAAATTGAGGGGAAACCCCCCAAAACGGCGGGAAAACCCTCCATAAACACGAAACCGGTAATGTAACAGAGCAAAAAATGGCGTCCTACGGCACGGTGCGAGGCTCAATTTTCTGGGGAGTGCTGGGAAATGTAGTTCTTGGCCACCGGGTTTCCGGGAGTCCATATTGTTTTCCCAGAGCATGCCGGGAGATGTAGTTCTCGGACACTGGGCTTCCGGGAGGCCATGTTGGTTTCCCATCTTTGCTAGACTCCGGGTGCTCTGGCTTCACAGAGAAACCCCCAAACTGAAAAATGTACCTGCTAATATATTGGGCTCTAAATGTAGCCCTGGGTTAATTGAATAACAATCCCTGGGTAAGATTGAAGTGCAGGAGGGGTTGGCTACGGTTTTAAGAGCCGGTTTGCAGAAAAGGGATTTCCCGTTAAGAAATGGCATATACTGATTGTTCTCTTCCTTGCTCTGCCAAGACCTGAAGCACATCTTGGAAGCCAGGCAGAATCCGTGGAGCCAATGGAGTTCTCAAGCTCGACTTCAGCTTCTTCCCAGCTAGAAGAAGCAAGGACACGCCGGCTGAGTTCCACAGGCAACGCGCCCGTATCTGTAGACGAGGATTTAGAGATGCTACTTTGGGAACTCTCAGACGGCATACTGGAAGCCGAGCTCGACTTGGACCCAGGGAAGGATGAGGATGACCTCCTCCTTGAGCTTTCCAAGATGATTGATGATTGAACTGCATAGTCCTATGGTATATTAAAAAAAAAAAAAAAAAAAAAAAAACCAAAAAAAAAACCAACTCTTCTTCTTGTTGGATACCCTGAGGTGATCCTTTTTCTAACTGAGGCTTTGCAATGAGACTTAAAGCACAGTTGGAACTGGTAGAAATTGGCAGGATTTGCACTCAGTTGTCCTAAGTTTCCCTGCTGGTCAGAGTTAAGGTCTTGTGCATGGTTCCGTAAGTAGAGGTGGCTACCTTTGATATCAAGAGGACAAAACACTTGTTTCTTTTGGCACAGAAAGATGTCCATCGGCACGCTGTGGTGGCTGTGAATTGACGTAGTGATGGAGCGATGCTCTGAAGGCTTAAACGGAAAGCTTCTTCCTTCCGCCCCCCCTTGGCACAGCTCGATGTTGGGCACATTGTGAAGCCTGGGTGTTCTGATTTCTCGGACAGTTGATACCCAAATCCCGGAGTTACTATGTCAACTCTTGACTTTTATTTGTGTATGCCATTGTTTTGACTGTAATCTTTTCAGATGATGAAGCTGTAAGGGCGGGAGGGAGCAAAATAATTATTCTAGCGTTGTGGACCAAACATGCTGCCAGGAGTGGTGGTGGTGGGGTCAGCCCACCCGGCCTTACTTTCAATTATCAGGGATGATAAAATGGTGTGAAAAGCAGCAGCTCTGCGATACGGCTACGCTACCCCCACTCCCTTCTCTTGTGCTGTACCAAAGTTCCCCCAAGCTTTGGTTGGTGCTTTTTGCTGGTGACAGTAGGACTCCAGGGCGAGTAGTCGGGACTCTCCTGCAGTAACTGGGTCAATTAAGGGTTGGTTTAAGTGCCTCCTGGTTTTTAAAATTGCTCCCCTGAGCTGCTGGCTCTGCTGCCTGCTACAGCAAATGTTCGGGTGCCATCAGCGTCGCACTTGGGCGTGGGCACTGACCCTGCGGAGGAGAGCTGAGACTCGCGTGTATTGTGTACCCTGCCGCCAGTGATCGTTTTCCCCTAGCAGATCTATTTTGAATCATTTCCCTAAATTTTAGAGGAACTTTAGGCTCTTTGTGCTATGATTTGTGAAGCTGTAGGGGCCCTCAGGCATTTGCTGCTGGCAGAGGAAAACCGCTTGTCGAATTTGTTGTAAATACTTTCTGTTTGGACAACAACGCCTGGGGGTGTGTGTGTGTGTGTGTGTGTGTGTGTGTGTGTGTGCGTGCTTTGACGACCCCCTGCGACGCCCCAGCTCCGCGAGGGAAGCTTTGAAGCGGCTCTGGGAAAACCTCTGCGGAAGAAACCGCTGCTAGTGACTTGCGGAAAAGGGACTCCACAATCAGTGAGATTGTAAAGTAGGTATGTTTATTCAGCGCTGGGCAGCACGGGAGGTCGTGGGCATGAAGATTGATGACTCTTCCTCGTCACCGCTAGTTGACCTCTTGTCTTTGCACAGACTCAGTTGCTCCTTGGCTCTTGTCCATCTGCAGGACCAGTTTCTCCCAGTTTCTTAAGACAGGCTCACTCTCTTATTAGGAGACTGACCTTGGTAAGGGGCCCAAGGCTTCTTGCTTTAGTTAATTGGCACAATGCACCATAGTTAGCAAAGACGCTAAGTAGCATCCTAGTTTAACGCTGTCAGCGCTCTATCTCTACTTGATAAGATTCTCCTAACTCCCTCTCTCACTGGAGCCCACGCAGCCCTCCGTCCTGCCGAAGGACTTCACGGGGACTTCTGCCGGCTCCGGGTGCCCGCACACAGACAGAAATGGCTTTGAGAGAAAACAATCAGGAGGAGGAGAGCTCAGAGACTGCGGCCGGCTTCGGCCACCTTCCCCTCGCTTTCCCTCTCCGTGTTCAAACCGAGCACTGTTCTGCCGTCAACCTTCGCTGCCTCTGCCCGCGGCGCTGGGCTTTCGCGTGTGCCATTGCTCCTCTACATATTTTATCCTTCCTTTTGTAAGGAATGGTCCAGCAATTCGTGTCACTAAGGGATTTGAAGGGTTAACATCGAGGCCCGGGTCTAGGTGATAAGAGAACAAAGGGGTTTTTAGGGAAAAGTGCTGACTACTGCAGGGGATGTTGCTAGAGTTTCTGAAATCCGGCGTAGAGGCTCCCAAACGAGGAGGAAGGGGGAGCTGAAGGACAATTGAAGGACAAAAGCCTGAGAGGAAGACAACCAGCATTCAGCCCGAGCAAGCCCCGAGAGACCACCAGAGACTGGTACGCAGGCGCCCCTGGGAGGGGTTTCGGATTCCGGAAACCAATTCTAATAACCCTGCCTCTTCTCGAAGTAGTAATGAATATGTATTAGCCTGGGAGCATCAAAACCAGCCGCCTTACGTAACAGGCGTGCGTCCTGGGGGAGCAGAGACTCCCGGCGCACCCAGCGCTGCTTGCTTGCCTCTATTCGTTTAATAAATTGTAAACTTTGATTGTAATCCTATTTGGATTTATAACAGCCATTTATAACACTTTTTATATTTGTATTTTATTTAAGGCTGTCTTGCCCCCCTCCCCCCCCAGCCTCGCTGCTCGCCAATAAAGCTGGCGCAGGGGCTAAGGGATTTGAAGGGCCTGCTTGTACACCTAAGGGATTTGAGGGCCTGCTTGTACACCTTTGGGGACTGTCTCTTTTTGGGGGGGGGGGGGGGGGTGGTGTTAGGAGCTGCTTGTATACTTTTTTAGGCATTCCTCTGAGAGGGGGTTGGGAGCTTCGTGTATACTGGGGGGGGAGGGCCTCCCTCGAGGTGGAAGCGGGGGGGGTTGGAGCGTTTCTACACTGTAGGGGCCTGCCTGTACACTTTTGGGGCCTGCCTTGGAGGGGTTGGGAACTGCTTGTACACCTTTGGGGCCTGCGTCTGCGCGGGGCGGGGGGGGTTGGGGGGTTGGAGCTGGTTTTAACCTTTCGGGCTTGCATCTGGAGGGGGTTGGGGCCTGCCTTTGGGGGGGTGGTTGTGAGCTGCTTGTATACTGTAGGGGCCTGCTTGTACACCTTTGGGGCCTGCGTCTGGGGGGGGGTGGGAGCTGCTTGTACACTGTTAGGGCCTGCCTTGGGGGAGGGGTTGGGGCATGTGCCTTGGGGGCATGGGGTTGGGAGCTGCTTCTACGCTGTAGGGGTCTGGGTCTTGGGGGGTTGGGGCTGTTTGTACACCTTTGGGGCGTGCCTCTGGGGAGGATGGGGAGTTGCTTGTACACCTTTGGGACCTGTGTCTGGGGGGGGGTTGGGGCCTGTGCCGGGGGGGTTGGGAGCTGCTTGTACGCTCTAGGGTCCTCTGGCAGGCTTTGGGGCCTCCCTTTGAGGGGGGCAGTTGGGAGCTGGTTGTACACCTTTGGGGCCTGAGTCTGGGGTGTGGGGGCTGGGGCTGAGGCCTGGGGCCTGGGGCATGCATCTGGGTGGTGGTGGGGGGGGGTCCAGTTCATGGGGGGGGTGGGTTGGGAGCTGCTTGTGGACAGTTGGGGTCTGCATCCGGGTGTGGCTGGGGCCTGCTTGTAGACTTCTGCAGCCTGTGTCTGGTGTTTGGGGGCTTTTCTGTAGTGTTTGGGGATTGCATTTTGGCTTTGGGATGTGTCTAGAGCTTCTGGGGCCTAGCTGTAGTGCTTGGGGCCTGCGTCTGGGGCTTTTCTGTAGCATTTTGGTAGCGTGTTTGTGATTTGGGGTCTGTATCCAGGGTTTTGCCTTTTTTGTAGTTTTCAGCTTTGTGTCTGTTTCTTTGTTGGTTGCCTGGGGTTTGGGGTTTGGATCATTAGTCAGTGTCATTAGCGTCGGGGGGTTGGTATGAAGGGTTAGGGTTGTGGTTAGAGTTGTTAGGGTTAAAGAGAATAAGGATTTTAGGGTAAGGGGATCAAGGTTGTGGGAATAAAAATGTTTTTGCACAGAGTTACATCGTTTAGAGGGAAGGAAGGTGGTATTGATATATGCTTGCAGTGATAAGAAAGCTTAACAGACAACCTTGTAAAATGCAGACAACCAGAATCCTTAGAGCAATTGGGTGGAAATCACGGTGTAAGAAACATTACCACCTCAAAGAGGAAAACAGTCAAGAAAAAAATAAAATTGACTAGTAACAGGCCAGCAGCTGTGTATTTTCTGTGAAGCACTGGATAGATTGTGAACATGGATTACCCAGTCAATGGGGAAACTGGGGAGGGTCCTGGTCACCGAGAGGAAAAAAAAAATTATATAAACTGTGTTATGGAACTAGTAGGTGGCTTGTGGGACGCCTGCCATTGCAATCGTGAATAAAAATGCTACCTCACTGAGATACTTGCCTGAGCCTATGGTATTGGTTACAGAGTGTTTCTAATAAGGTGTTAGGGTTTTAAGGTTTCAGGGCTAAGGCACTAGGGTTGGGTTTCAGGGTTAGGGTTTCCAGGGTTTAGGGTTAGGATTTTAAGGTTGTTAGGGTTGGAGTTATAAGGGTTAGGGTTTGGGGGTTAGTGTGTTAAGGTTTTAAAGTATTTTGTGGTTTTAGTGTTGATAGGGGTTTTAGGGTTAGGGTCTTAGGGTTTTAGTTATGGTCAGGTATTTAGGGTTAGGGTTTTAAGGTCTTATTTTTTTTTTTTAAGGTTAGGGTCTCCAGCGTTAGGGCTTTGAGAATCTTTACGTTTTGGGTTAGGGTTTAGAGGGTCTTAATTTTTAGGGTTAGGGCTTTTAGGCGTAGGTCTAGTGTGGTAAATTTTATCGGGTTAGGACTGTAAGGGTTTTTAGGGTTAGGGTTTCTAGGGTTTTTTGGGGTAGGGGTTAGGGTTAGATCCGTGGGAGCCGTAGTGTTAGGGGTCAGGGTTCTTAGGGGTAAGGCCCAATATTAGGGTGGAAGGCCAAACTAAGGGGGGAGCCCCCCCCAAAATTGAAGGGTCGAAGCCCCAATTTAGGGGAAGAAACGTCAAAATTGTGGGGTCCCCCAAAATTGGGCGGAAGAGCTCTTAATATTGGGGGAAACCCAAAAAAGGAGGGTGGGGGACTCTAAAATTGGGGGGACCCCCCCAAATTGGTTGTGTCCCCCCCAAAATTGGTTGTGTCCCCCCCAAAATTGGTTGTGTCCCCCCCAAATTAGGGGAGGAACCCCCAAAATTGGGTGGGCGAACCCCCAAATTGGGGGGAAGAAGACTTAAATGGAAGTGTGAAATTCCAGAATTGGATGTGGACCCCCCAGAACAGTCTTCAGGGGTTTAGTGTGGTAAATTTTATTGGGTTAGGGCTGTAAGGGTTTTTAGGGTTAGGGTTTCTAGGGTTTGTTGGGGTAGGGGTTAGGGTTAGATCCGTGGTTGCCATAGGCTTAGGGGTCAAGGTTCTTAGGGGTTAGGCCTAATATTAGGGCGGAAGGCCAAAATAAGAGGGGAGGAGCCCACCCAAAATTGAAGGGTTGAAGCCCAAAGTTAGGGGAAGGAACGTCAAAATTGTGGGGTCCCCCAAAATTGAGCGGAAGAGCTCTTAATATTGGGGGAAACCCAAAAAAGGAGGGTGGGGGACTCTAAAATTGGTTGTGTCCCCCCCAAAATTGGTTGTGTCCCCCCCAAAATTGGTTGTGTCCCCCCCAATTAGGGGAGGAACCCCCAAAATTGGGTGGGCGAACCCCCATATTGGGGGGGAAGAACACTTAAATGGAAGTGTGAAATTCCAGAATTGAATGTGGACCCCCCAGAACAGTCTTCAGGGGTTTAGTGTGGTAAATTTTATCGGGTTAGGGCTGCAAGGGTTTTTAGGGTTAGGGTTTCTAGGGTTTGTTGGGGTAGGGGTTAGGGTTAGATCCGTGGTTGCCATAGGCTTAGGGGTCAAGGTTCTTAGGGGTTAGGCCTAATATTAGGGCGGAAGGCCAAAATAAGAGGGGGGGAGCCCCCCCCAAAATCGAAGGGTTGAAGCCCAAAGTTAGGGGAAGGAACGTCAAAATTGTGGGGTCCCCCAAAATTGGGCGGAAGAACTCTTTAATATTAGGGGGGAACCCAAAAAAGGAGGGTGGGGGACTCTACAATTGGGGGGGACCCCCAAAATTGGTCGGGTCCCCCCAAATTAAGGGAGGAACCCCCAAAATTGGGTGGGTGAACCCCCAAATTGGGGGGAAGAAGACTTAAATGGAAGTGTGAAATTCCAGAATTGAATGTGGACCCCCCCCAGACCTGGGGAGGAATCCCCAAACTTGGGGGCGACCCCCAAATTTGGGGTTAAAGCCCCAGATCCCGGGGAGCTAAGCCCCAAATTAAGGGAAGGAACCTCAAACATGTGGTGAGAACCCCAACATTGGGGGAAAGAACCTTAATATTAGGGTGGCAGGCTCAAGAAAGGATGGTGGGGGCCTCCAAAATTGTGGGGGGCTTGGAATTGGGGGGAATCCCCAAAATGGAGGGGGAACCCCAAAAGTGGGGGGGGGGGGGCGAAGCACCAAATTAGGGGAAGGAACCCCAAAATTGCGGGGAAGAACTCTGAAATGGAGAGCTGAAAACCCGAAATTGAGGGGAAACCCCCCAAAACGGCGGGAAAACCCTCCATAAACACGAAACCGGTAATGGAACAGAGCAAAAAATGGCGTCCTACGGCAAGCTGCGAGGCTCAATTTTCTGGGGAGTGCTGGGAAATGTAGTTCTTGGCCACCGGGTTTCCGGGAGTCCATATTGTTTTCCCAGAGCATGCCGGGAGATGTAGTTCTCGGACACTGGGCTTCCGGGAGGCCATGTTGGTTTCCCATCTTTGCTAGACTCCGGGTGCTCTGGCTTCACAGAGAAACCCCCAAACTGAAAAATGTACCTGCTAATATATTGGGCTCTAAATGTAGCCCTGGGTTAATTGAATAACAATCCCTGGGTAAGATTGAAGTGCAGGAGGGGTTGGCTACGGTTTTAAGAGCCGGTTTGCAGAAAAGGGATTTCCCGTTAAGAAATGGCATATACTGATTGTTCTCTTCCTTGCTCTGCCAAGACCTGAAGCACATCTTGGAAGCCAGGCAGAATCCGTGGAGCCAATGGAGTTCTCAAGCTCGACTTCAGCTTCTTCCCAGCTAGAAGAAGCAAGGACACGCCGGCTGAGTTCCACAGGCAACGCGCCCGTATCTGTAGACGAGGATTTAGAGATGCTACTTTGGGAACTCTCAGACGGCATACTGGAAGCCGAGCTCGACTTGGACCCAGGGAAGGATGAGGATGACCTCCTCCTTGAGCTTTCCAAGATGATTGATGATTGAACTGCATAGTCCTATGGTATATTAAAAAAAAAAAAAAAAAAAAAAAAAAACAACTCTTCTTCTTGTTGGATACCCTGAGGTGATCCTTTTTCTAACTGAGGCTTTGCAATGAGACTTAAAGCACAGTTGGAACTGGTAGAAATTGGCAGGATTTGCACTCAGTTGTCCTAAGTTTCCCTGCTGGTCAGAGTTAAGGTCTTGTGCATGGTTCCGTAAGTAGAGGTGGCTACCTTTGATATCAAGAGGACAAAACACTTGTTTCTTTTGGCACAGAAAGATGTCCATCGGCACGCTGTGGTGGCTGTGAATTGACGTAGTGATGGAGCGATGCTCTGAAGGCTTAAACGGAAAGCTTCTTCCTTCCGCCCCCCCTTGGCACAGCTCGATGTTGGGCACATTGTGAAGCCTGGGTGTTCTGATTTCTCGGACAGTTGATACCCAAATCCCGGAGTTACTATGTCAACTCTTGACTTTTATTTGTGTATGCCATTGTTTTGACTGTAATCTTTTCAGATGATGAAGCTGTAAGGGCGGGAGGGAGCAAAATAATTATTCTAGCGTTGTGGACCAAACATGCTGCCAGGAGTGGTGGTGGTGGGGTCAGCCCACCCGGCCTTACTTTCAATTATCAGGGATGATAAAATGGTGTGAAAAGCAGCAGCTCTGCGATACGGCTACGCTACCCCCACTCCCTTCTCTTGTGCTGTACCAAAGTTCCCCCAAGCTTTGGTTGGTGCTTTTTGCTGGTGACAGTAGGACTCCAGGGCGAGTAGTCGGGACTCTCCTGCAGTAACTGGGTCAATTAAGGGTTGGTTTAAGTGCCTCCTGGTTTTTAAAATTGCTCCCCTGAGCTGCTGGCTCTGCTGCCTGCTACAGCAAATGTTCGGGTGCCATCAGCGTCGCACTTGGGCGTGGGCACTGACCCTGCGGAGGAGAGCTGAGACTCGCGTGTATTGTGTACCCTGCCGCCAGTGATCGTTTTCCCCTAGCAGATCTATTTTGAATCATTTCCCTAAATTTTAGAGGAACTTTAGGCTCTTTGTGCTATGATTTGTGAAGCTGTAGGGGCCCTCAGGCATTTGCTGCTGGCAGAGGAAAACCGCTTGTCGAATTTGTTGTAAATACTTTCTGTTTGGACAACAACGCCTGTGTGTGTGTGTGTGTGTGTGTGTGTGCGTGCTTTGACGACCCCCTGCGACGCCCCAGCTCCGCGAGGGAAGCTTTGAAGCGGCTCTGGGAAAACCTCTGCGGAAGAAACCGCTGCTAGTGACTTGCGGAAAAGGGACTCCACAATCAGTGAGATTGTAAAGTAGGTATGTTTATTCAGCGCTGGGCAGCACGGGAGGTCGTGGGCATGAAGATTGATGACTCTTCCTCGTCACCGCTAGTTGACCTCTTGTCTTTGCACAGACTCAGTTGCTCCTTGGCTCTTGTCCATCTGCAGGACCAGTTTCTCCCAGTTTCTTAAGACAGGCTCACTCTCTTATTAGGAGACTGACCTTGGTAAGGGGCCCAAGGCTTCTTGCTTTAGTTAATTGGCACAATGCACCATAGTTAGCAAAGACGCTAAGTAGCATCCTAGTTTAACGCTGTCAGCGCTCTATCTCTACTTGATAAGATTCTCCTAACTCCCTCTCTCACTGGAGCCCACGCAGCCCTCCGTCCTGCCGAAGGACTTCACGGGGACTTCTGCCGGCTCCGGGTGCCCGCACACAGACAGAAATGGCTTTGAGAGAAAACAATCAGGAGGAGGAGAGCTCAGAGACTGCGGCCGGCTTCGGCCACCTTCCCCTCGCTTTCCCTCTCCGTGTTCAAACCGAGCACTGTTCTGCCGTCAACCTTCGCTGCCTCTGCCCGCGGCGCTGGGCTTTCGCGTGTGCCATTGCTCCTCTACATATTTTATCCTTCCTTTTGTAAGGAATGGTCCAGCAATTCGTGTCACTAAGGGATTTGAAGGGTTAACATCGAGGCCCGGGTCTAGGTGATAAGAGAACAAAGGGGTTTTTAGGGAAAAGTGCTGACTACTGCAGGGGATGTTGCTAGAGTTTCTGAAATCCGGCGTAGAGGCTCCCAAACGAGGAGGAAGGGGGAGCTGAAGGACAATTGAAGGACAAAAGCCTGAGAGGAAGACAACCAGCATTCAGCCCGAGCAAGCCCCGAGAGACCACCAGAGACTGGTACGCAGGCGCCCCTGGGAGGGGTTTCGTATTCCGGAAACCAATTCTAATAACCCTGCCTCTTCTCGAAGTAGTAATGAATATGTATTAGCCTGGGAGCATCAAAACCAGCCGCCTTACGTAACAGGCGTGCGTCCTGGGGGAGCAGAGACTCCCGGCGCACCCAGCGCTGCTTGCTTGCCTCTATTCGTTTAATAAATTGTAAACTTTGATTGTAATCCTATTTGGATTTATAACAGCCATTTATAACACTTTTTATATTTGTATTTTATTTAAGGCTGTCTTGCCCCCCTCCCCCCCCAGCCTCGCTGCTCGCCAATAAAGCTGGCGCAGGGGCTAAGGGATTTGAAGGGCCTGCTTGTACACCTAAGGGATTTGAGGGCCTGCTTGTACACCTTTGGGGACTGCCTCTTTTTGGGGGGGGGGGGTGGGGGGGTGTTAGGAGCTGCTTGTATACTTTTTTAGGCATTCCTCTGAGAGGGGGTTGGGAGCTTCGTGTATACTGGGGGGGGAGGGCCTCCCTCGAGGTGGAAGCGGGGGGGGTTGGAGCGTTTCTACACTGTAGGGGCCTGCCTGTACACTTTTGGGGCCTGCCTTGGAGGGGTTGGGAACTGCTTGTACACCTTTGGGGCCTGCGTCTGCGCGGGGCGGGGGGGGTTGGGGGGTTGGAGCTGGTTTTAACCTTTCGGGCTTGCATCTGGAGGGGGTTGGGGCCTGCCTTTGGGGGGGTGGTTGTGAGCTGCTTGTATACTGTAGGGGCCTGCTTGTACACCTTTGGGGCCTGCGTCTGGGGGGGGGTGGGAGCTGCTTGTACACTGTTAGGGCCTGCCTTGGGGGAGGGGTTGGGGCATGTGCCTTGGGGGCATGGGGTTGGGAGCTGCTTCTACGCTGTAGGGGTCTGGGTCTTGGGGGGTTGGGGCTGTTTGTACACCTTTGGGGCGTGCCTCTGGGGAGGATGGGGAGTTGCTTGTACACCTTTGGGACCTGTGTCTGGGGGGGGGTTGGGGCCTGTGCCGGGGGGGTTGGGAGCTGCTTGTACGCTCTAGGGTCCTCTGGCAGGCTTTGGGGCCTCCCTTTGAGGGGGGCAGTTGGGAGCTGGTTGTACACCTTTGGGGCCTGAGTCTGGGGTGTGGGGGCTGGGGCTGAGGCCTGGGGCCTGGGGCATGCATCTGGGTGGTGGTGGGGGGGGGTCCAGTTCATGGGGGGGGTGGGTTGGGAGCTGCTTGTGGACAGTTGGGGTCTGCATCCGGGTGTGGCTGGGGCCTGCTTGTAGACTTCTGCAGCCTGTGTCTGGTGTTTGGGGGCTTTTCTGTAGTGTTTGGGGATCGCATTTTGGCTTTGGGATGTGTCTAGAGCTTCTGGGGCCTAGCTGTAGTGCTTGGGGCCTGCGTCTGGGGCTTTTCTGTAGCATTTTGGTAGCGTGTTTGTGATTTGGGGTCTGTATCCAGGGTTTTGCCTTTTTTGTAGTTTTCAGCTTTGTGTCTGTTTCTTTGTTGGTTGCCTGGGGTTTGGGGTTTGGATCATTAGTCAGTGTCATTAGCGTCGGGGGGTTGGTATGAAGGGTTAGGGTTGTGGTTAGAGTTGTTAGGGTTAAAGAGAATAAGGATTTTAGGGTAAGGGGATCAAGGTTGTGGGAATAAAAATGTTTTTGCACAGAGTTACATCGTTTAGAGGGAAGGAAGGTGGTATTGATATATGCTTGCAGTGATAAGAAAGCTTAACAGACAACCTTGTAAAATGCAGACAACCAGAATCCTTAGAGCAATTGGGTGGAAATCACGGTGTAAGAAACATTACCACCTCAAAGAGGAAAACAGTCAAGAAAAAAATAAAATTGACTAGTAACAGGCCAGCAGCTGTGTATTTTCTGTGAAGCACTGGATAGATTGTGAACATGGATTACCCAGTCAATGGGGAAACTGGGGAGGGTCGTGGTCACCGAGAGGAAAAAAAAAATTATATAAACTGTGTTATGGAACTAGTAGGTGGCTTGTGGGACGCCTGCCATTGCAATCGTGAATAAAAATGCTACCTCACTGAGATACTTGCCTGAGCCTATGGTATTGGTTACAGAGTGTTTCTAATAAGGTGTTAGGGTTTTAAGGTTTCAGGGCTAAGGCACTAGGGTTGGGTTTCAGGGTTAGGGTTTCCAGGGTTTAGGGTTAGGATTTTAAGGTTGTTAGGGTTGGAGTTATAAGGGTTAGGGTTTGGGGGTTAGTGTGTTAAGGTTTTAAAGTATTTTGTGGTTTTAGTGTTGATAGGGGTTTTAGGGTTAGGGTCTTAGGGTTTTAGTTATGGTCAGGTATTTAGGGTTAGGGTTTTAAGGTCTTATTTTTTTTTTTTAAGGTTAGGGTCTCCAGCGTTAGGGCTTTGAGAATCTTTACGTTTTGGGTTAGGGTTTAGAGGGTCTTAATTTTTAGGGTTAGGGCTTTTAGGCGTAGGTCTAGTGTGGTAAATTTTATCGGGTTAGGACTGTAAGGGTTTTTAGGGTTAGGGTTTCTAGGGTTTTTTGGGGTAGGGGTTAGGGTTAGATCCGTGGGAGCCGTAGTGTTAGGGGTCAGGGTTCTTAGGGGTAAGGCCCAATATTAGGGTGGAAGGCCAAACTAAGGGGGGAGCCCCCCCCAAAATTGAAGGGTCGAAGCCCCAATTTAGGGGAAGAAACGTCAAAATTGTGGGGTCCCCCAAAATTGGGCGGAAGAGCTCTTAATATTGGGGGAAACCCAAAAAAGGAGGGTGGGGGACTCTAAAATTGGGGGGACCCCCCCAAATTGGTTGTGTCCCCCCCAAAATTGGTTGTGTCCCCCCCAAAATTGGTTGTGTCCCCCCCAAATTAGGGGAGGAACCCCCAAAATTGGGTGGGCGAACCCCCAAATTGGGGGGAAGAAGACTTAAATGGAAGTGTGAAATTCCAGAATTGGATGTGGACCCCCCAGAACAGTCTTCAGGGGTTTAGTGTGGTAAATTTTATTGGGTTAGGGCTGTAAGGGTTTTTAGGGTTAGGGTTTCTAGGGTTTGTTGGGGTAGGGGTTAGGGTTAGATCCGTGGTTGCCATAGGCTTAGGGGTCAAGGTTCTTAGGGGTTAGGCCTAATATTAGGGCGGAAGGCCAAAATAAGAGGGGAGGAGCCCACCCAAAATTGAAGGGTTGAAGCCCAAAGTTAGGGGAAGGAACGTCAAAATTGTGGGGTCCCCCAAAATTGAGCGGAAGAGCTCTTAATATTGGGGGAAACCCAAAAAAGGAGGGTGGGGGACTCTAAAATTGGTTGTGTCCCCCCCAAAATTGGTTGTGTCCCCCCCAAAATTGGTTGTGTCCCCCCCAATTAGGGGAGGAACCCCCAAAATTGGGTGGGCGAACCCCCATATTGGGGGGGAAGAACACTTAAATGGAAGTGTGAAATTCCAGAATTGAATGTGGACCCCCCAGAACAGTCTTCAGGGGTTTAGTGTGGTAAATTTTATCGGGTTAGGGCTGCAAGGGTTTTTAGGGTTAGGGTTTCTAGGGTTTGTTGGGGTAGGGGTTAGGGTTAGATCCGTGGTTGCCATAGGCTTAGGGGTCAAGGTTCTTAGGGGTTAGGCCTAATATTAGGGCGGAAGGCCAAAATAAGAGGGGGGGAGCCCCCCCCAAAATCGAAGGGTTGAAGCCCAAAGTTAGGGGAAGGAACGTCAAAATTGTGGGGTCCCCCAAAATTGGGCGGAAGAACTCTTTAATATTAGGGGGGAACCCAAAAAAGGAGGGTGGGGGACTCTACAATTGGGGGGGACCCCCAAAATTGGTCGGGTCCCCCCAAATTAAGGGAGGAACCCCCAAAATTGGGTGGGTGAACCCCCAAATTGGGGGGAAGAAGACTTAAATGGAAGTGTGAAATTCCAGAATTGAATATGGACCCCCCCCAGACCTGGGGAGGAATCCCCAAACTTGGGGGCGACCCCCAAATTTGGGGTTAAAGCCCCAGATCCCGGGGAGCTAAGCCCCAAATTAAGGGAAGGAACCTCAAACATGTGGTGAGAACCCCAACATTGGGGGAAAGAACCTTAATATTAGGGTGGCAGGCCAAGAAAGGATGGTGGGGGCCTCCAAAATTGTGGGGGGCTTGGAATTGGGGGGAATCCCCAAAATGGAGGGGGAACCCCAAAAGTGGGGGGGGGGGGCGAAGCACCAAATTAGGGGAAGGAACCCCAAAATTGCGGGGAAGAACTCTGAAATGGAGAGCTGAAAACCCGAAATTGAGGGGAAACCCCCCAAAACGGCGGGAAAACCCTCCATAAACACGAAACCGGTAATGTAACAGAGCAAAAAATGGCGTCCTACGGCACGGTGCGAGGCTCAATTTTCTGGGGAGTGCTGGGAAATGTAGTTCTTGGCCACCGGGTTTCCGGGAGTCCATATTGTTTTCCCAGAGCATGCCGGGAGATGTAGTTCTCGGACACTGGGCTTCCGGGAGGCCATGTTGGTTTCCCATCTTTGCTAGACTCCGGGTGCTCTGGCTTCACAGAGAAACCCCCAAACTGAAAAATGTACCTGCTAATATATTGGGCTCTAAATGTAGCCCTGGGTTAATTGAATAACAATCCCTGGGTAAGATTGAAGTGCAGGAGGGGTTGGCTACGGTTTTAAGAGCCGGTTTGCAGAAAAGGGATTTCCCGTTAAGAAATGGCATATACTGATTGTTCTCTTCCTTGCTCTGCCAAGACCTGAAGCACATCTTGGAAGCCAGGCAGAATCCGTGGAGCCAATGGAGTTCTCAAGCTCGACTTCAGCTTCTTCCCAGCTAGAAGAAGCAAGGACACGCCGGCTGAGTTCCACAGGCAACGCGCCCGTATCTGTAGACGAGGATTTAGAGATGCTACTTTGGGAACTCTCAGACGGCATACTGGAAGCCGAGCTCGACTTGGACCCAGGGAAGGATGAGGATGACCTCCTCCTTGAGCTTTCCAAGATGATTGATGATTGAACTGCATAGTCCTATGGTATATTAAAAAAAAAAAAAAAAAACAAAAAAAAAAAACAAAAAAAAAACCAACTCTTCTTCTTGTTGGATACCCTGAGGTGATCCTTTTTCTAACTGAGGCTTTGCAATGAGACTTAAAGCACAGTTGGAACTGGTAGAAATTGGCAGGATTTGCACTCAGTTGTCCTAAGTTTCCCTGCTGGTCAGAGTTAAGGTCTTGTGCATGGTTCCGTAAGTAGAGGTGGCTACCTTTGATATCAAGAGGACAAAACACTTGTTTCTTTTGGCACAGAAAGATGTCCATCGGCACGCTGTGGTGGCTGTGAATTGACGTAGTGATGGAGCGATGCTCTGAAGGCTTAAACGGAAAGCTTCTTCCTTCCGCCCCCCCTTGGCACAGCTCGATGTTGGGCACATTGTGAAGCCTGGGTGTTCTGATTTCTCGGACAGTTGATACCCAAATCCCGGAGTTACTATGTCAACTCTTGACTTTTATTTGTGTATGCCATTGTTTTGACTGTAATCTTTTCAGATGATGAAGCTGTAAGGGCGGGAGGGAGCAAAATAATTATTCTAGCGTTGTGGACCAAACATGCTGCCAGGAGTGGTGGTGGTGGGGTCAGCCCACCCGGCCTTACTTTCAATTATCAGGGATGATAAAATGGTGTGAAAAGCAGCAGCTCTGCGATACGGCTACGCTACCCCCACTCCCTTCTCTTGTGCTGTACCAAAGTTCCCCCAAGCTTTGGTTGGTGCTTTTTGCTGGTGACAGTAGGACTCCAGGGCGAGTAGTCGGGACTCTCCTGCAGTAACTGGGTCAATTAAGGGTTGGTTTAAGTGCCTCCTGGTTTTTAAAATTGCTCCCCTGAGCTGCTGGCTCTGCTGCCTGCTACAGCAAATGTTCGGGTGCCATCAGCGTCGCACTTGGGCGTGGGCACTGACCCTGCGGAGGAGAGCTGAGACTCGCGTGTATTGTGTACCCTGCCGCCAGTGATCGTTTTCCCCTAGCAGATCTATTTTGAATCATTTCCCTAAATTTTAGAGGAACTTTAGGCTCTTTGTGCTATGATTTGTGAAGCTGTAGGGGCCCTCAGGCATTTGCTGCTGGCAGAGGAAAACCGCTTGTCGAATTTGTTGTAAATACTTTCTGTTTGGACAACAACGCCTGGGGGTGTGTGTGTGTGTGTGTGTGTGTGTGTGTGTGTGTGCGTGCTTTGACGACCCCCTGCGACGCCCCAGCTCCGCGAGGGAAGCTTTGAAGCGGCTCTGGGAAAACCTCTGCGGAAGAAACCGCTGCTAGTGACTTGCGGAAAAGGGACTCCACAATCAGTGAGATTGTAAAGTAGGTATGTTTATTCAGCGCTGGGCAGCACGGGAGGTCGTGGGCATGAAGATTGATGACTCTTCCTCGTCACCGCTAGTTGACCTCTTGTCTTTGCACAGACTCAGTTGCTCCTTGGCTCTTGTCCATCTGCAGGACCAGTTTCTCCCAGTTTCTTAAGACAGGCTCACTCTCTTATTAGGAGACTGACCTTGGTAAGGGGCCCAAGGCTTCTTGCTTTAGTTAATTGGCACAATGCACCATAGTTAGCAAAGACGCTAAGTAGCATCCTAGTTTAACGCTGTCAGCGCTCTATCTCTACTTGATAAGATTCTCCTAACTCCCTCTCTCACTGGAGCCCACGCAGCCCTCCGTCCTGCCGAAGGACTTCACGGGGACTTCTGCCGGCTCCGGGTGCCCGCACACAGACAGAAATGGCTTTGAGAGAAAACAATCAGGAGGAGGAGAGCTCAGAGACTGCGGCCGGCTTCGGCCACCTTCCCCTCGCTTTCCCTCTCCGTGTTCAAACCGAGCACTGTTCTGCCGTCAACCTTCGCTGCCTCTGCCCGCGGCGCTGGGCTTTCGCGTGTGCCATTGCTCCTCTACATATTTTATCCTTCCTTTTGTAAGGAATGGTCCAGCAATTCGTGTCACTAAGGGATTTGAAGGGTTAACATCGAGGCCCGGGTCTAGGTGATAAGAGAACAAAGGGGTTTTTAGGGAAAAGTGCTGACTACTGCAGGGGATGTTGCTAGAGTTTCTGAAATCCGGCGTAGAGGCTCCCAAACGAGGAGGAAGGGGGAGCTGAAGGACAATTGAAGGACAAAAGCCTGAGAGGAAGACAACCAGCATTCAGCCCGAGCAAGCCCCGAGAGACCACCAGAGACTGGTACGCAGGCGCCCCTGGGAGGGGTTTCGGATTCCGGAAACCAATTCTAATAACCCTGCCTCTTCTCGAAGTAGTAATGAATATGTATTAGCCTGGGAGCATCAAAACCAGCCGCCTTACGTAACAGGCGTGCGTCCTGGGGGAGCAGAGACTCCCGGCGCACCCAGCGCTGCTTGCTTGCCTCTATTCGTTTAATAAATTGTAAACTTTGATTGTAATCCTATTTGGATTTATAACAGCCATTTATAACACTTTTTATATTTGTATTTTATTTAAGGCTGTCTTGCCCCCCTCCCCCCCCAGCCTCGCTGCTCGCCAATAAAGCTGGCGCAGGGGCTAAGGGATTTGAAGGGCCTGCTTGTACACCTAAGGGATTTGAGGGCCTGCTTGTACACCTTTGGGGACTGCCTCTTTTTGGGGGGGGGGGGGGGGGGGGGTGTTAGGAGCTGCTTGTATACTTTTTTAGGCATTCCTCTGAGAGGGGGTTGGGAGCTTCGTGTATACTGGGGGGGGAGGGCCTCCCTCGAGGTGGAAGCGGGGGGGGTTGGAGCGTTTCTACACTGTAGGGGCCTGCCTGTACACTTTTGGGGCCTGCCTTGGAGGGGTTGGGAACTGCTTGTACACCTTTGGGGCCTGCGTCTGCGCGGGGCGGGGGGGGTTGGGGGGTTGGAGCTGGTTTTAACCTTTCGGGCTTGCATCTGGAGGGGGTTGGGGCCTGCCTTTGGGGGGGTGGTTGTGAGCTGCTTGTATACTGTAGGGGCCTGCTTGTACACCTTTGGGGCCTGCGTCTGGGGGGGGGTGGGAGCTGCTTGTACACTGTTAGGACCTGCCTTGGGGGAGGGGTTGGGGCATGTGCCTTGGGGGCATGGGGTTGGGAGCTGCTTCTACACTGTAGGGGTCTGGGTCTTGTGGGGTTGGGGCTGTTTGTACACCTTTGGGGCGTGCCTCTGGGGAGGATGGGGAGTTGCTTGTACACCTTTGGGACCTGTGTCTGGGGTGGGGTTGGGGCCTGTGCCGGGGGGGTTGGGAGCTGCTTGTACGCTCTAGGGTCCTCTGGCAGGCTTTGGGGCCTCCCTTTGAGGGGGGCAGTTGGGAGCTGGTTGTACACCTTTGGGGCCTGAGTCTGGGGTGTGGGGGCTGGGGCTGAGGCCTGGGGCCTGGGGCATGCATCTGGGTGGTGGTGGTGGGGGGTCCAGTTCATGGGGGGGGTGGGTTGGGAGCTGCTTGTGGACAGTTGGGGTCTGCATCCGGGTGTGGCTGGGGCCTGCTTGTAGACTTCTGCAGCCTGTGTCTGGTGTTTGGGGGCTTTTCTGTAGTGTTTGGGGATCGCATTTTGGCTTTGGGATGTGTCTAGAGCTTCTGGGGCCTAGCTGTAGTGCTTGGGGCCTGCGTCTGGGGCTTTTCTGTAGCATTTTGGTAGCGTGTTTGTGATTTGGGGTCTGTATCCAGGGTTTTGCCTTTTTTGTAGTTTTCAGCTTTGTGTCTGTTTCTTTGTTGGTTGCCTGGGGTTTGGGGTTTGGATCATTAGTCAGTGTCATTAGCGTCGGGGGGTTGGTATGAAGGGTTAGGGTTGTGGTTAGAGTTGTTAGGGTTAAAGAGAATAAGGATTTTAGGGTAAGGGGATCAAGGTTGTGGGAATAAAAATGTTTTTGCACAGAGTTACATCGTTTAGAGGGAAGGAAGGTGGTATTGATATATGCTTGCAGTGATAAGAAAGCTTAACAGACAACCTTGTAAAATGCAGACAACCAGAATCCTTAGAGCAATTGGGTGGAAATCACGGTGTAAGAAACATTACCACCTCAAAGAGGAAAACAGTCAAGAAAAAAATAAAATTGACTAGTAACAGGCCAGCAGCTGTGTATTTTCTGTGAAGCACTGGATAGATTGTGAACATGGATTACCCAGTCAATGGGGAAACTGGGGAGGGTCCTGGTCACCGAGAGGAAAAAAAAAATTATATAAACTGTGTTATGGAACTAGTAGGTGGCTTGTGGGACGCCTGCCATTGCAATCGTGAATAAAAATGCTACCTCACTGAGATCCTTGCCTGAGCCTATGGTATTGGTTACAGAGTGTTTCTAATAAGGTGTTAGGGTTTTAAGGTTTCAGGGCTAAGGCACTAGGGCTGGGTTTCAGGGTTAGGGTTTCCAGGGTTTAGGGTTAGGATTTTAAGGTTGTTAGGGTTGGAGTTATAAGGGTTAGGGTTTGGGGGTTAGTGTGTTAAGGTTTTAAAGTATTTTGTGGTTTTAGTGTTGATAGGGGTTTTAGGGTTAGGGTCTTAGGGTTTTAGTTATGGTCAGGTATTTAGGGTTAGGGTTTTAAGGTCTTATTTTTTTTTTTTAAGGTTAGGGTCTCCAGCGTTAGGGCTTTGAGAATCTTTACGTTTTGGGTTAGGGTTTAGAGGGTCTTAATTTTTAGGGTTAGGGCTTTTAGGCGTAGGTCTAGTGTGGTAAATTTTATCGGGTTAGGACTGTAAGGGTTTTTAGGGTTAGGGTTTCTAGGGTTTTTTGGGGTAGGGGTTAGGGTTAGATCCGTGGGAGCCGTAGTGTTAGGGGTCAGGGTTCTTAGGGGTAAGGCCCAATATTAGGGTGGAAGGCCAAACTAAGGGGGGAGCCCCCCCCAAAATTGAAGGTTCGAAGCCCCAATTTAGGGGAAGAAACGTCAAAATTGTGGGGTCCCCCAAAATTGGGCGGAAGAGCTCTTAATATTGGGGGAAACCCAAAAAAGGAGGGTGGGGGACTCTAAAATTGGGGGGACCCACCCAAATTGGTTGTGTCCCCCCCAAAATTGGTTGTGTCCCCCCCAAAATTGGTTGTGTCCCCCCCAAATTAGGGGAGGAACCCCCAAAATTGGGTGGGCGAACCCCCAAATTGGGGGGAAGAAGACTTAAATGGAAGTGTGAAATTCCAGAATTGGATGTGGACCCCCCAGAACAGTCTTCAGGGGTTTAGTGTGGTAAATTTTATCGGGTTAGGGCTGTAAGGGTTTTTAGGGTTAGGGTTTCTAGGGTTTGTTGGGGTAGGGGTTAGGGTTAGATCCGTGGTTGCCATAGGCTTAGGGGTCAAGGTTCTTAGGGGTTAGGCCTAATATTAGGGCGGAAGGCCAAAATAAGAGGGGAGGAGCCCACCCAAAATTGAAGGGTTGAAGCCCCAAGTTAGGGGAAGGAACGTCAAAATTGTGGGGTCCCCCAAAATTGAGCGGAAGAGCTCTTAATATTGGGGGAAACCCAAAAAAGGAGGGTGGGGGACTCTAAAATTGGTTGTGTCCCCCCCAAAATTGGTTGTGTCCCCCCCAAAATTGGTTGTGTCCCCCCCAATTAGGGGAGGAACCCCCAAAATTGGGTGGGCGAACCCCCATATTGGGGGGGAAGAACACTTAAATGGAAGTGTGAAATTCCAGAATTGAATGTGGACCCCCCAGAACAGTCTTCAGGGGTTTAGTGTGGTAAATTTTATCGGGTTAGGGCTGCAAGGGTTTTTAGGGTTAGGGTTTCTAGGGTTTGTTGGGGTAGGGGTTAGGGTTAGATCCGTGGTTGCCATAGGCTTAGGGGTCAAGGTTCTTAGGGGTTAGGCCTAATATTAGGGCGGAAGGCCAAAATAAGAGGGGGGGAGCCCCCCCCAAAATCGAAGGGTTGAAGCCCAAACTTAGGGGAAGGAACGGCCAAATTGTGGGGTCCCCCAAAATTGGGCGGAAGAACTCTTTAATATTAGGGGGGAACCCAAAAAAGGAGGGTGGGGGACTCTACAATTGGGGGGGACCCCCAAAATTGGTCGGGTCCCCCCAAATTAGGGGAGGAACCCCCAAAATTGGGTGGGTAAACCCCCAAATTGGGGGGAAGAAGACTTAAATGGAAGTGTGAAATTCCAGAATTGAATGTGGACCCCCCCCAGACCTGGGGAGGAATCCCCAAACTTGGGGGCGACCCCCAAATTTGGGGTTAAAGCCCCAGATCCCGGGGAGCTAAGCCCCAAATTAAGGGAAGGAACCTCAAACATGTGGTGAGAACCCCAACATTGGGGGAAAGAACCTTAATATTAGGGTGGCAGGCCAAGAAAGGATGGTGGGGGCCTCCAGAATTGTGGGGGGCTTGGAATTGGGGGGAATCCCCAAAATGGAGGGGGAACCCCAAAAGTGGGGGGGGGGGGGCGAAGCACCAAATTAGGGGAAGGAACCCCAAAATTGCGGGGAAGAACTCTGAAATGGAGAGCTGAAAACCCGAAATTGAGGGGAAACCCCCCAAAACGGCGGGAAAACCCTCCATAAACACGAAACCGGTAATGTAACAGAGCAAAAAATGGCGTCCTACGGCACGCTGCGAGGCTCAATTTTCTGGGGAGTGCTGGGAAATGTAGTTCTTGGCCACCGGGTTTCCGGGAGTCCATATTGTTTTCCCAGAGCATGCCGGGAGATGTAGTTCTCGGACACTGGGCTTCCGGGAGGCCATGTTGGTTTCCCATCTTTGCTAGACTCCGGGTGCTCTGGCTTCACAGAGAAACCCCCAAACTGAAAAATGTACCTGCTAATATATTGGGCTCTAAATGTAGCCCTGGGTTAATTGAATAACAATCCCTGGGTAAGATTGAAGTGCAGGAGGGGTTGGCTACGGTTTTAAGAGCCGGTTTGCAGAAAAGGGATTTCCCGTTAAGAAATGGCATATACTGATTGTTCTCTTCCTTGCTCTGCCAAGACCTGAAGCACATCTTGGAAGCCAGGCAGAATCCGTGGAGCCAATGGAGTTCTCAAGCTCGACTTCAGCTTCTTCCCAGCTAGAAGAAGCAAGGACACGCCGGCTGAGTTCCACAGGCAACGCGCCCGTATCTGTAGACGAGGATTTAGAGATGCTACTTTGGGAACTCTCAGACGGCATACTGGAAGCCGAGCTCGACTTGGACCCAGGGAAGGATGAGGATGACCTCCTCCTTGAGCTTTCCAAGATGATTGATGATTGAACTGCATAGTCCTATGGTATATTAAAAAAAAAAAAAAAAAAAAAAAACCAAAAAAAAAACCAACTCTTCTTCTTGTTGGATACCCTGAGGTGATCCTTTTTCTAACTGAGGCTTTGCAATGAGACTTAAAGCACAGTTGGAACTGGTAGAAATTGGCAGGATTTGCACTCAGTTGTCCTAAGTTTCCCTGCTGGTCAGAGTTAAGGTCTTGTGCATGGTTCCGTAAGTAGAGGTGGCTACCTTTGATATCAAGAGGACAAAACACTTGTTTCTTTTGGCACAGAAAGATGTCCATCGGCACGCTGTGGTGGCTGTGAATTGACGTAGTGATGGAGCGATGCTCTGAAGGCTTAAACGGAAAGCTTCTTCCTTCCGCCCCCCCTTGGCACAGCTCGATGTTGGGCACATTGTGAAGCCTGGGTGTTCTGATTTCTCGGACAGTTGATACCCAAATCCCGGAGTTACTATGTCAACTCTTGACTTTTATTTGTGTATGCCATTGTTTTGACTGTAATCTTTTCAGATGATGAAGCTGTAAGGGCGGGAGGGAGCAAAATAATTATTCTAGCGTTGTGGACCAAACATGCTGCCAGGAGTGGTGGTGGTGGGGTCAGCCCACCCGGCCTTACTTTCAATTATCAGGGATGATAAAATGGTGTGAAAAGCAGCAGCTCTGCGATACGGCTACGCTACCCCCACTCCCTTCTCTTGTGCTGTACCAAAGTTCCCCCAAGCTTTGGTTGGTGCTTTTTGCTGGTGACAGTAGGACTCCAGGGCGAGTAGTCGGGACTCTCCTGCAGTAACTGGGTCAATTAAGGGTTGGTTTAAGTGCCTCCTGGTTTTTAAAATTGCTCCCCTGAGCTGCTGGCTCTGCTGCCTGCTACAGCAAATGTTCGGGTGCCATCAGCGTCGCACTTGGGCGTGGGCACTGACCCTGCGGAGGAGAGCTGAGACTCGCGTGTATTGTGTACCCTGCCGCCAGTGATCGTTTTCCCCTAGCAGATCTATTTTGAATCATTTCCCTAAATTTTAGAGGAACTTTAGGCTCTTTGTGCTATGATTTGTGAAGCTGTAGGGGCCCTCAGGCATTTGCTGCTGGCAGAGGAAAACCGCTTGTCGAATTTGTTGTAAATACTTTCTGTTTGGACAACAACGCCTGTGTGTGTGTGTGTGTGTGTGTGTGTGCGTGCTTTGACGACCCCCTGCGACGCCCCAGCTCCGCGAGGGAAGCTTTGAAGCGGCTCTGGGAAAACCTCTGCGGAAGAAACCGCTGCTAGTGACTTGCGGAAAAGGGACTCCACAATCAGTGAGATTGTAAAGTAGGTATGTTTATTCAGCGCTGGGCAGCACGGGAGGTCGTGGGCATGAAGATTGATGACTCTTCCTCGTCACCGCTAGTTGACCTCTTGTCTTTGCACAGACTCAGTTGCTCCTTGGCTCTTGTCCATCTGCAGGACCAGTTTCTCCCAGTTTCTTAAGACAGGCTCACTCTCTTATTAGGAGACTGACCTTGGTAAGGGGCCCAAGGCTTCTTGCTTTAGTTAATTGGCACAATGCACCATAGTTAGCAAAGACGCTAAGTAGCATCCTAGTTTAACGCTGTCAGCGCTCTATCTCTACTTGATAAGATTCTCCTAACTCCCTCTCTCACTGGAGCCCACGCAGCCCTCCGTCCTGCCGAAGGACTTCACGGGGACTTCTGCCGGCTCCGGGTGCCCGCACACAGACAGAAATGGCTTTGAGAGAAAACAATCAGGAGGAGGAGAGCTCAGAGACTGCGGCCGGCTTCGGCCACCTTCCCCTCGCTTTCCCTCTCCGTGTTCAAACCGAGCACTGTTCTGCCGTCAACCTTCGCTGCCTCTGCCCGCGGCGCTGGGCTTTCGCGTGTGCCATTGCTCCTCTACATATTTTATCCTTCCTTTTGTAAGGAATGGTCCAGCAATTCGTGTCACTAAGGGATTTGAAGGGTTAACATCGAGGCCCGGGTCTAGGTGATAAGAGAACAAAGGGGTTTTTGGGGAAAAGTGCTGACTACTGCAGGGGATGTTGCTAGAGTTTCTGAAATCCGGCGCAGAGGCTCCCAAACGAGGAGGAAGGGGGAGCTGAAGGACAATTGAAGGACAAAAGCCTGAGAGGAAGACAACCAGCATTCAGCCCGAGCAAGCCCCGAGAGACCACCAGAGACTGGTACGCAGGCGCCCCTGGGAGGGGTTTCGGATTCCGGAAACCAATTCTAATAACCCTGCCTCTTCTCGAAGTAGTAATGAATATGTATTAGCCTGGGAGCATCAAAACCAGCCGCCTTACGTAACAGGCGTGCGTCCTGGGGGAGCAGAGACTCCCGGCGCACCCAGCGCTGCTTGCTTGCCTCTATTCGTTTAATAAATTGTAAACTTTGATTGTAATCCTATTTGGATTTATAACAGCCATTTATAACACTTTTTATATTTGTATTTTATTTAAGGCTGTCTTGCCCCCCTCCCCCCCCAGCCTCGCTGCTCGCCAATAAAGCTGGCGCAGGGGCTAAGGGATTTGAAGGGCCTGCTTGTACACCTAAGGGATTTGAGGGCCTGCTTGTACACCTTTGGGGACTGCCTCTTTTTGGGGGGGGGGGGGGGGTGGGGGGGTGTTAGGAGCTGCTTGTATACTTTTTTAGGCATTCCTCTGAGAGGGGGTTGGGAGCTTCGTGTATACTGGGGGGGGAGGGCCTCCCTCGAGGTGGAAGCGGGGGGGGTTGGAGCGTTTCTACACTGTAGGGGCCTGCCTGTACACTTTTGGGGCCTGCCTTGGAGGGGTTGGGAACTGCTTGTACACCTTTGGGGCCTGCGTCTGCGCGGGGCGGGGGGGGTTGGGGGGTTGGAGCTGGTTTTAACCTTTCGGGCTTGCATCTGGAGGGGGTTGGGGCCTGCCTTTGGGGGGGTGGTTGTGAGCTGCTTGTATACTGTAGGGGCCTGCTTGTACACCTTTGGGGCCTGCGTCTGGGGGGGGGTGGGAGCTGCTTGTACACTGTTAGGGCCTGCCTTGGGGGAGGGGTTGGGGCATGTGCCTTGGGGGCATGGGGTTGGGAGCTGCTTCTACACTGTAGGGGTCTGGGTCTTGGGGGGTTGGGGCTGTTTGTACACCTTTGGGGCGTGCCTCTGGGGAGGATGGGGAGTTGCTTGTACACCTTTGGGGCCTGTGTCTGGGGGGGGGTTGGGGCCTGTGCCGGGGGGGTTGGGAGCTGCTTGTACGCTCTAGGGTCCTCTGGCAGGCTTTGGGGCCTCCCTTTGAGGGGGGCAGTTGGGAGCTGGTTGTACACCTTTGGGGCCTGAGTCTGGGGTGTGGGGGCTGGGGCTGAGGCCTGGGGCCTGGGGCATGCATCTGGGTGGTGGTGGTGGGGGGTCCAGTTCATGGGGGGGGTGGGTTGGGAGCTGCTTGTGGACAGTTGGGGTCTGCATCCGGGTGTGGCTGGGGCCTGCTTGTAGACTTCTGCAGCCTGTGTCTGGTGTTTGGGGGCTTTTCTGTAGTGTTTGGGGATTGCATTTTGGCTTTGGGATGTGTCTAGAGCTTCTGGGGCCTAGCTGTAGTGCTTGGGGCCTGCGTCTGGGGCTTTTCTGTAGCATTTTGGTAGCGTGTTTGTGATTTGGGGTCTGTATCCAGGGTTTTGCCTTTTTTGTAGTTTTCAGCTTTGTGTCTGTTTCTTTGTTGGTTGCCTGGGGTTTGGGGTTTGGATCATTAGTCAGTGTCATTAGCGTCGGGGGGTTGATATGAAGGGTTAGGGTTGTGGTTAGAGTTGTTAGGGTTAAAGAGAATAAGGATTTTAGGGTAAGGGGATCAAGGTTGTGGGAATAAAAATGTTTTTGCACAGAGTTACATCGTTTAGAGGGAAGGAAGGTGGTATTGATATATGCTTGCAGTGATAAGAAAGCTTAACAGACAACCTTGTAAAATGCAGACAACCAGAATCCTTAGAGCAATTGGGTGGAAATCACGGTGTAAGAAACATTACCACCTCAAAGAGGAAAACAGTCAAGAAAAAAATAAAATTGACTAGTAACAGGCCAGCAGCTGTGTATTTTCTGTGAAGCACTGGATAGATTGTGAACATGGATTACCCAGTCAATGGGGAAACTGGGGAGGGTCGTGGTCACCGAGAGGAAAAAAAAATTATATAAACTGTGTTACGGAACTAGTAGGTGGCTTGTGGGACGCCTGCCATTGCAATCGTGAATAAAAATGCTACCTCACTGAGATACTTGCCTGAGCCTATGGTATTGGTTACAGAGTGTTTCTAATAAGGTGTTAGGGTTTTAAGGTTTCAGGGCTAAGGCACTAGGGTTGGGTTTCAGGGTTAGGGTTTCCAGGGTTTAGGGTTAGGATTTTAAGGTTGTTAGGGTTGGAGTTATAAGGGTTAGGGTTTGGGGGTTAGTGTGTTAAGGTTTTAAAGTATTTTGTGGTTTTAGTGTTGATAGGGTTTTTAGGGTTAGGGTCTTAGGGTTTTAGTTATGGTCAGGTATTTAGGGTTAGGGTTTTAAGGTCTTATTTTTTTTTTTTTTAAGGTTAGGGTCTCCAGCGTTAGGGCTTTGAGAATCTTTACGTTTTGGGTTAGGGTTTAGAGGGTCTTAATTTTTAGGGTTAGGGCTTTTAGGCGTAGGTCTAGTGTGGTAAATTTTATCGGGTTAGGACTGTAAGGGTTTTTAGGGTTAGGGTTTCTAGGGTTTTTTGGGGTAGGGGTTAGGGTTAGATCCGTGGGAGCCGTAGTGTTAGGGGTCAGGGTTCTTAGGGGTAAGGCCCAATATTAGGGTGGAAGGCCAAACTAGGGGGGAGCCCCCCCCAAAATTGAAGGGTCGAAGCCCCAATTTAGGGGAAGAAACGTCAAAATTGTGGGGTCCCCCAAAATTGGGCGGAAGAGCTCTTAATATTGGGGGAAACCCAAAAAAGGAGGGTGGGGGACTCTAAAATTGGGGGGACCCCCCCAAATTGGTTGTGTCCCCCCCCAAATTGGTTGTGTCCCCCCCAAAATTGGTTGTGTCCCCCCCAATTAGGGGAGGAACCCCCAAAATTGGGTGGGCGAACCCCCAGATTGGGGGGGCAGAACACTTAAATGGAAGTGTGAAATTCCAGAATTGAATGTGGACCCCCCAGAACAGTCTTCAGGGGTTTAGTGTGGTAAATTTTATCGGGTTAGGGCTGTAAGGGTTTTTAGGGTTAGGGTTTCTAGGGTTTGTTGGGGTAGGGGTTAGGGTTAGATCCGTGGTTGCCATAGCGTTAGGGGTCAAGGTTCTTAGGGGTTAGGCCTAATATTAGGGCGGAAGGCCAAAATAAGAGGGTGGGAGCCCCCCCCGAAATTGAAGGGTTGAAGCCCCAAGTTAGGGGAAGGAACGTCAAAATTGTGGGGTCCCCCAAAATTGGGCGGAAGAACTTTTAATATTAGGGGGGAACCCAAAAAAGGAGGGTGGGGGACTCTAAAATCGGTTGTGTCCCCCCCAAATTAGGGGAGGAACCCCCAAAATTGGGTGGGCGAACCCCCAAATTGGGGGGAAGAAGACTTAAATGGAAGTGTGAAATTCCAGAATTGGATGTGGACCCCCCAGAACAGTCTTCAGGGGTTTAGTGTGGTAAATTTTATCGGGTTAGGGCTGTAAGGGTTTTTAGGGTTAGGGTTTCTAGGGTTTGTTGGGGTAGGGGTTAGGGTTAGATCCGTGGTTGCCATAGGCTTAGGGGTCAAGGTTCTTAGGGGTTAGGCCTAATATTAGGGCGGAAGGCCAAAATAAGAGGGGAGGAGCCCACCCAAAATTGAAGGGTTGAAGCCCAAAGTTAGGGGAAGGAACGTCAAAATTGTGGGGTCCCCCAAAATTGAGAGGAAGAGCTCTTAATATTGGGGGAAACCCAAAAAAGGAGGGTGGGGGACTCTAAAATTGGTTGTGTCCCCCCCAAAATTGGTTGTGTCCCCCCCAAAATTGGTTGTGTCCCCCCCAATTAGGGGAGGAACCCCCAAAATTGGGTGGGCGAACCCCCATATTGGGGGGGAAGAACACTTAAATGGAAGTGTGAAATTCCAGAATTGAATGTGGACCCCCCAGAACAGTCTTCAGGGGTTTAGTGTGGTAAATTTTATCGGGTTAGGGCTGCAAGGGTTTTTAGGGTTAGGGTTTCTAGGGTTTGTTGGGGTAGGGGTTAGGGTTAGATCCGTGGTTGCCATAGGCTTAGGGGTCAAGGTTCTTAGGGGTTAGGCCTAATATTAGGGCGGAAGGCCAAAATAAGAGGGGGGGAGCCCCCCCCAAAATCGAAGGGTTGAAGCCCAAAGTTAGGGGAAGGAACGGCCAAATTGTGGGGTCCCCCAAAATTGGGCGGAAGAACTCTTTAATATTAGGGGGGAACCCAAAAAAGGAGGGTGGGGGACTCTACAATTGGGGGGGACCCCCAAAATTGGTCGGGTCCCCCCAAATTAGGGGAGGAACCTCCAAAATTGGGTGGGTGAACCCCCAAATTGGGGGGAAGAAGACTTAAATGGAAGTGTGAAATTCCAGAATTGAATGTGGACCCCCCCCAGACCTGGGGAGGAATCCCCAAACTTGGGGGCGACCCCCAAATTTGGGGTTAAAGCCCCAGATCCCGGGGAGCTAAGCCCCAAATTAAGGGAAGGAACCTCAAACATGTGGTGAGAACCCCAACATTGGGGGAAAGAACCTTAATATTAGGGTGGCAGGCCAAGAAAGGATGGTGGGGGCCTCCAAAATTGTGGGGGGCTTGGAATTGGGGGGAATCCCCAAAATGGAGGGGGAACCCCAAAAGTGGGGGGGGGGGCGAAGCACCAAATTAGGGGAAGGAACCCCAAAATTGCGGGGAAGAACTCTGAAATGGAGAGCTGAAAACCCGAAATTGAGGGGAAACCCCCCAAAACGGCGGGAAAACCCTCCATAAACACGAAACCGGTAATGTAACAGAGCAAAAAATGGCGTCCTACGGCACGGTGCGAGGCTCAATTTTCTGGGGAGTGCTGGGAAATGTAGTTCTTGGCCACCGGGTTTCCGGGAGTCCATATTGTTTTCCCAGAGCATGCCGGGAGATGTAGTTCTCGGACACTGGGCTTCCGGGAGGCCATGTTGGTTTCCCATCTTTGCTAGACTCCGGGTGCTCTGGCTTCACAGAGAAACCCCCAAACTGAAAAATGTACCTGCTAATATATTGGGCTCTAAATGTAGCCCTGGGTTAATTGAATAACAATCCCTGGGTAAGATTGAAGTGCAGGAGGGGTTGGCTACGGTTTTAAGAGCCGGTTTGCAGAAAAGGGATTTCCCGTTAAGAAATGGCATATACTGATTGTTCTCTTCCTTGCTCTGCCAAGACCTGAAGCACATCTTGGAAGCCAGGCAGAATCCGTGGAGCCAATAGAGTTCTCAAGCTCGACTTCAGCTTCTTCCCAGCTAGAAGAAGCAAGGACACGCCGGCTGAGTTCCACAGGCAACGCGCCCGTATCTGTAGACGAGGATTTAGAGATGCTACTTTGGGAACTCTCAGACGGCATACTGGAAGCCGAGCTCGACTTGGACCCAGGGAAGGATGAGGATGACCTCCTCCTTGAGCTTTCCAAGATGATTGATGATTGAACTGCATAGTCCTATGGTATATTAAAAAAAAAAAAAAAAAAAAAAAAAACCAAAAAAAAAACCAACTCTTCTTCTTGTTGGATACCCTGAGGTGATCCTTTTTCTAACTGAGGCTTTGCAATGAGACTTAAAGCACAGTTGGAACTGGTAGAAATTGGCAGGATTTGCACTCAGTTGTCCTAAGTTTCCCTGCTGGTCAGAGTTAAGGTCTTGTGCATGGTTCCGTAAGTAGAGGTGGCTACCTTTGATATCAAGAGGACAAAACACTTGTTTCTTTTGGCACAGAAAGATGTCCATCGGCACGCTGTGGTGGCTGTGAATTGACGTAGTGATGGAGCGATGCTCTGAAGGCTTAAACGGAAAGCTTCTTCCTTCCGCCCCCCCTTGGCACAGCTCGATGTTGGGCACATTGTGAAGCCTGGGTGTTCTGATTTCTCGGACAGTTGATACCCAAATCCCGGAGTTACTATGTCAACTCTTGACTTTTATTTGTGTATGCCATTGTTTTGACTGTAATCTTTTCAGATGATGAAGCTGTAAGGGCGGGAGGGAGCAAAATAATTATTCTAGCGTTGTGGACCAAACATGCTGCCAGGAGTGGTGGTGGTGGGGTCAGCCCACCCGGCCTTACTTTCAATTATCAGGGATGATAAAATGGTGTGAAAAGCAGCAGCTCTGCGATACGGCTACGCTACCCCCACTCCCTTCTCTTGTGCTGTACCAAAGTTCCCCCAAGCTTTGGTTGGTGCTTTTTGCTGGTGACAGTAGGACTCCAGGGCGAGTAGTCGGGACTCTCCTGCAGTAACTGGGTCAATTAAGGGTTGGTTTAAGTGCCTCCTGGTTTTTAAAATTGCTCCCCTGAGCTGCTGGCTCTGCTGCCTGCTACAGCAAATGTTCGGGTGCCATCAGCGTCGCACTTGGGCGTGGGCACTGACCCTGCGGAGGAGAGCTGAGACTCGCGTGTATTGTGTACCCTGCCGCCAGTGATCGTTTTCCCCTAGCAGATCTATTTTGAATCATTTCCCTAAATTTTAGAGGAACTTTAGGCTCTTTGTGCTATGATTTGTGAAGCTGTAGGGGCCCTCAGGCATTTGCTGCTGGCAGAGGAAAACCGCTTGTCGAATTTGTTGTAAATACTTTCTGTTTGGACAACAACGCCTGTGTGTGTGTGTGTGTGTGTGTGTGTGTGTGTGTGTGCGTGCTTTGACGACCCCCTGCGACGCCCCAGCTCCGCGAGGGAAGCTTTGAAGCGGCTCTGGGAAAACCTCTGCGGAAGAAACCGCTGCTAGTGACTTGCGGAAAAGGGACTCCACAATCAGTGAGATTGTAAAGTAGGTATGTTTATTCAGCGCTGGGCAGCACGGGAGGTCGTGGGCATGAAGATTGATGACTCTTCCTCGTCACCGCTAGTTGACCTCTTGTCTTTGCACAGACTCAGTTGCTCCTTGGCTCTTGTCCATCTGCAGGACCAGTTTCTCCCAGTTTCTTAAGACAGGCTCACTCTCTTATTAGGAGACTGACCTTGGTAAGGGGCCCAAGGCTTCTTGCTTTAGTTAATTGGCACAATGCACCATAGTTAGCAAAGACGCTAAGTAGCATCCTAGTTTAACGCTGTCAGCGCTCTATCTCTACTTGATAAGATTCTCCTAACTCCCTCTCTCACTGGAGCCCACGCAGCCCTCCGTCCTGCCGAAGGACTTCATGGGGACTTCTGCCGGCTCCGGGTGCCCGCACACAGACAGAAATGGCTTTGAGAGAAAACAATCAGGAGGAGGAGAGCTCAGAGACTGCGGCCGGCTTCGGCCACCTTCCCCTCGCTTTCCCTCTCCGTGTTCAAACCGAGCACTGTTCTGCCGTCAACCTTCGCTGCCTCTGCCCGCGGCGCTGGGCTTTCGCGTGTGCCATTGCTCCTCTACATATTTTATCCTTCCTTTTGTAAGGAATGGTCCAGCAATTCGTGTCACTAAGGGATTTGAAGGGTTAACATCGAGGCCCGGGTCTAGGTGATAAGAGAACAAAGGGGTTTTTAGGGAAAAGTGCTGACTACTGCAGGGGATGTTGCTAGAGTTTCTGAAATCCGGCGCAGAGGCTCCCAAACGAGGAGGAAGGGGGAGCTGAAGGACAATTGAAGGACAAAAGCCTGAGAGGAAGACAACCAGCATTCAGCCCGAGCAAGCCCCGAGAGACCACCAGAGACTGGTACGCAGGCGCCCCTGGGAGGGGTTTCGGATTCCGGAAACCAATTCTAATAACCCTGCCTCTTCTCGAAGTAGTAATGAATATGTATTAGCCTGGGAGCATCAAAACCAGCCGCCTTACGTAACAGGCGTGCGTCCTGGGGGAGCAGAGACTCCCGGCGCACCCAGCGCTGCTTGCTTGCCTCTATTCGTTTAATAAATTGTAAACTTTGATTGTAATCCTATTTGGATTTATAACAGCCATTTATAACACTTTTTATATTTGTATTTTATTTAAGGCTGTCTTGCCCCCCTCCCCCCCCAGCCTCGCTGCTCGCCAATAAAGCTGGCGCAGGGGCTAAGGGATTTGAAGGGCCTGCTTGTACACCTAAGGGATTTGAGGGCCTGCTTGTACACCTTTGGGGACTGCCTCTTTTTGGGGGGGGGGGGGGGGGGGGGGGTGTTAGGAGCTGCTTGTATACTTTTTTAGGCATTCCTCTGAGAGGGGGTTGGGAGCTTCGTGTATACTGGGGGGGGAGGGCCTCCCTCGAGGTGGAAGCGGGGGGGGTTGGAGCGTTTCTACACTGTAGGGGCCTGCCTGTACACTTTTGGGGCCTGCCTTGGAGGGGTTGGGAACTGCTTGTACACCTTTGGGGCCTGCGTCTGCGCGGGGCGGGGGGGGTTGGGGGGTTGGAGCTGGTTTTAACCTTTCGGGCTTGCATCTGGAGGGGCTTGGGGCCTGCCTTTGGGGGGGTGGTTGTGAGCTGCTTGTATACTGTAGGGGCCTGCTTGTACACCTTTGGGGCCTGCGTCTGGGGGTGGGTGGGAGCTGCTTGTACACTGTTAGGGCCTGCCTTGGGGGAGGGGTTGGGGCATGTGCCTTGGGGGCATGGGGTTGGGAGCTGCTTCTACGCTGTAGGGGTCTGGGTCTTGGGGGGTTGGGGCTGTTTGTACACCTTTGGGGCGTGCCTCTGGGGAGGATGGGGAGTTGCTTGTACACCTTTGGGGCCTGTGTCTGGGGGGGGGGTTGGGGCCTGTGCCGGGGGGGTTGGGAGCTGCTTGTACGCTCTAGGGTCCTCTGGCAGGCTTTGGGGCCTCCCTTTGAGGGGGGCAGTTGGGAGCTGGTTGTACACCTTTGGGGCCTGAGTCTGGGGTGTGGGGGCTGGGGCTGAGGCCTGGGGCCTGGGGCATGCATCTGGGTGGTGGTGGTGGGGGGTCCAGTTCATGGGGGGGGTGGGTTGGGAGCTGCTTGTGGACAGTTGGGGTCTGCATCCGGGTGTGGCTGGGGCCTGCTTGTAGACTTCTGCAGCCTGTGTCTGGTGTTTGGGGGCTTTTCTGTAGTGTTTGGGGATTGCATTTTGGCTTTGGGATGTGTCTAGAGCTTCTGGGGCCTAGCTGTAGTGCTTGGGGCCTGCGTCTGGGGCTTTTCTGTAGCATTTTGGTAGCGTGTTTGTGATTTGGGGTCTGTATCCAGGGTTTTGCCTTTTTTGTAGTTTTCAGCTTTGTGTCTGTTTCTTTGTTGGTTGCCTGGGGTTTGGGGTTTGGATCATTAGTCAGTGTCATTAGCGTCGGGGGGTTGATATGAAGGGTTAGGGTTGTGGTTAGAGTTGTTAGGGTTAAAGAGAATAAGGATTTTAGGGTAAGGGGATCAAGGTTGTGGGAATAAAAATGTTTTTGCACAGAGTTACATCGTTTAGAGGGAAGGAAGGTGGTATTGATATATGCTTGCAGTGATAAGAAAGCTTAACAGACAACCTTGTAAAATGCAGACAACCAGAATCCTTAGAGCAATTGGGTGGAAATCACGGTGTAAGAAACATTACCACCTCAAAGAGGAAAACAGTCAAGAAAAAAATAAAATTGACTAGTAACAGGCCAGCAGCTGTGTATTTTCTGTGAAGCACTGGATAGATTGTGAACATGGATTACCCAGTCAATGGGGAAACTGGGGAGGGTCGTGGTCACCGAGAGGAAAAAAAAATTATATAAACTGTGTTATGGAACTAGTAGGTGGCTTGTGGGACGCCTGCCATTGCAATCGTGAATAAAAATGCTACCTCACTGAGATACTTGCCTGAGCCTATGGTATTGGTTACAAAGTGTTTCTAATAAGGTGTTAGGGTTTTAAGGTTTCAGGGCTAAGGCACTAGGGTTGGGTTTCAGGGTTAGGGTTTCCAGGGTTTAGGGTTAGGATTTTAAGGTTGTTAGGGTTGGAGTTATAAGGGTTAGGGTTTGGGGGTTAGTGTGTTAAGGTTTTAAAGTATTTTGTGGTTTTAGTGTTGATAGGGTTTTTAGGGTTAGGGTCTTAGGGTTTTAGTTATGGTCAGGTATTTAGGGTTAGGGTTTTAAGGTCTTTTTTTTTTTTTTTTTAAGGTTAGGGTCTCCAGCGTTAGGGCTTTGAGAATCTTTACGTTTTGGGTTAGGGTTTAGAGGGTCTTAATTTTTAGGGTTAGGGCTTTTAGGCGTAGGTCTAGTGTGGTAAATTTTATCGGGTTAGGACTGTAAGGGTTTTTAGGGTTAGGGTTTCTAGGGTTTTTTGGGGTAGGGGTTAGGGTTAGATCCGTGGGAGCCGTAGTGTTAGGGGTCAGGGTTCTTAGGGGTAAGGCCCAATATTAGGGTGGAAGGCCAAACTAAGGGGGGAGCCCCCCCCAAAATTGAAGGGTCGAAGCCCCAATTTAGGGGAAGAAACGTCAAAATTGTGGGGTCCCCCAAAATTGGGCGGAAGAGCTCTTAATATTGGGGGAAACCCAAAAAAGGAGGGTGGGGGACTCTAAAATTGGGGGGACCCCCCCAAATTGGTTGTGTCCCCCCCCAAATTGGTTGTGTCCCCCCCAAAATTGGTTGTGTCCCCCCCAATTAGGGGAGGAACCCCCAAAATTGGGTGGGCGAACCCCCAGATTGGGGGGGAAGAAAACTTAAATGGAAGTGTGAAATTCCAGAATTGAATGTGGACCCCCCAGAACAGTCTTCAGGGGTTTAGTGTGGTAAATTTTATCAGGTTAGGGCTGTAAGGGTTTTTAGGGTTAGGGTTTCTAGGGTTTGTTGGGGTAGGGGTTAGGGTTAGATCCGTGGTTGCCATAGCGTTAGGGGTCAAGGTTCTTAGGGGTTAGGCCTAATATTAGGGCGGAAGGCCAAAATAAGAGGGTGGGAGCCCCCCCCGAAATTGAAGGGTTGAAGCCCCAAGTTAGGGGAAGGAACGTCAAAATTGTGGGGTCCCCCAAAATTGGGCGGAAGAACTTTTAATATTAGGGGGGAACCCAAAAAAGGAGGGTGGGGGACTCTACAATCGGTTGTGTCCCCCCCAAATTAGGGGAGGAACCCCCAAAATTGGGTGGGCGAACCCCCAAATTGGGGGGAAGAAGACTTAAATGGAAGTGTGAAATTCCAGAATTGGATGTGGACCCCCCAGAACAGTCTTCAGGGGTTTAGTGTGGTAAATTTTATCGGGTTAGGGCTGTAAGGGTTTTTAGGGTTAGGGTTTCTAGGGTTTGTTGGGGTAGGGGTTAGGGTTAGATCCGTGGTTGCCATAGGCTTAGGGGTCAAGGTTCTTAGGGGTTAGGCCTAATATTAGGGCGGAAGGCCAAAATAAGAGGGGAGGAGCCCACCCAAAATTGAAGGGTTGAAGCCCCAAGTTAGGGGAAGGAACGTCAAAATTGTGGGGTCCCCCAAAATTGAGCGGAAGAGCTCTTAATATTGGGGGAAACCCAAAAAAGGAGGGTGGGGGACTCTAAAATTGGTTGTGTCCCCCCCAAAATTGGTTGTGTCCCCCCCAAAATTGGTTGTGTCCCCCCCAATTAGGGGAGGAACCCCCAAAATTGGGTGGGCGAACCCCCATATTGGGGGGGAAGAACACTTAAATGGAAGTGTGAAATTCCAGAATTGAATGTGGACCCCCCAGAACAGTCTTCAGGGGTTTAGTGTGGTAAATTTTATCGGGTTAGGGCTGCAAGGGTTTTTAGGGTTAGGGTTTCTAGGGTTTGTTGGGGTAGGGGTTAGGGTTAGATCCGTGGTTGCCATAGGCTTAGGGGTCAAGGTTCTTAGGGGTTAGGCCTAATATTAGGGCGGAAGGCCAAAATAAGAGGGTGGGAGCCCCCCCACAAAATCGAAGGGTTGAAGCCCAAAGTTAGGGGAAGGAACGGCCAAATTGTGGGGTCCCCCAAAATTGGGCGGAAGAACTCTTTAATATTAGGGGGGAACCCAAAAAAGGAGGGTGGGGGACTCTACAATTGGGGGGGACCCCCAAAATTGGTCGGGTCCCCCCAAATTAGGGGAGGAACCCCCAAAATTGGGTGGGTGAACCCCCAAATTGGGGGGAAGAAGACTTAAATGGAAGTGTGAAATTCCAGAATTGAATGTGGACCCCCCCCAGACCTGGGGAGGAATCCCCAAACTTGGGGGCGACCCCCAAATTTGGGGTTAAAGCCCCAGATCCCGGGGAGCTAAGCCCCAAATTAAGGGAAGGAACCTCAAACATGTGGTGAGAACCCCAACATTGGGGGAAAGAACCTTAATATTAGGGTGGCAGGCCAAGAAAGGATGGTGGGGGCCTCCAAAATTGTGGGGGGCTTGGAATTGGGGGGAATCCCCAAAATGGAGGGGGAACCCCAAAAGTGGGGGGGGGGGCGAAGCACCAAATTAGGGGAAGGAACCCCAAAATTGCGGGGAAGAACTCTGAAATGGAGAGCTGAAAACCCGAAATTGAGGGGAAACCCCCCAAAACGGCGGGAAAACCCTCCATAAACACGAAACCGGTAATGTAACAGAGCAAAAAATGGCGTCCTACGGCACGGTGCGAGGCTCAATTTTCTGGGGAGTGCTGGGAAATGTAGTTCTTGGCCACCGGGTTTCCGGGAGTCCATATTGTTTTCCCAGAGCATGCCGGGAGATGTAGTTCTCGGACACTGGGCTTCCGGGAGGCCATGTTGGTTTCCCATCTTTGCTAGACTCCGGGTGCTCTGGCTTCACAGAGAAACCCCCAAACTGAAAAATGTACCTGCTAATATATTGGGCTCTAAATGTAGCCCTGGGTTAATTGAATAACAATCCCTGGGTAAGATTGAAGTGCAGGAGGGGTTGGCTACGGTTTTAAGAGCCGGTTTGCAGAAAAGGGATTTCCCGTTAAGAAATGGCATATACTGATTGTTCTCTTCCTTGCTCTGCCAAGACCTGAAGCACATCTTGGAAGCCAGGCAGAATCCGTGGAGCCAATGGAGTTCTCAAGCTCGACTTCAGCTTCTTCCCAGCTAGAAGAAGCAAGGACACGCCGGCTGAGTTCCACAGGCAACGCGCCCGTATCTGTAGACGAGGATTTAGAGATGCTACTTTGGGAACTCTCAGACGGCATACTGGAAGCCGAGCTCGACTTGGACCCAGGGAAGGATGAGGATGACCTCCTCCTTGAGCTTTCCAAGATGATTGATGATTGAACTGCATAGTCCTATGGTATATTAAAAAAAAAAAAAAAAACCAAAAAAAAAACCAAAAAAAAAAACAACTCTTCTTCTTGTTGGATACCCTGAGGTGATCCTTTTTCTAACTGAGGCTTTGCAATGAGACTTAAAGCACAGTTGGAACTGGTAGAAATTGGCAGGATTTGCACTCAGTTGTCCTAAGTTTCCCTGCTGGTCAGAGTTAAGGTCTTGTGCATGGTTCCGTAAGTAGAGGTGGCTACCTTTGATATCAAGAGGACAAAACACTTGTTTCTTTTGGCACAGAAAGATGTCCATCGGCACGCTGTGGTGGCTGTGAATTGACGTAGTGATGGAGCGATGCTCTGAAGGCTTAAACGGAAAGCTTCTTCCTTCCGCCCCCCCTTGGCACAGCTCGATGTTGGGCACATTGTGAAGCCTGGGTGTTCTGATTTCTCGGACAGTTGATACCCAAATCCCGGAGTTACTATGTCAACTCTTGACTTTTATTTGTGTATGCCATTGTTTTGACTGTAATCTTTTCAGATGATGAAGCTGTAAGGGCGGGAGGGAGCAAAATAATTATTCTAGCGTTGTGGACCAAACATGCTGCCAGGAGTGGTGGTGGTGGGGTCAGCCCACCCGGCCTTACTTTCAATTATCAGGGATGATAAAATGGTGTGAAAAGCAGCAGCTCTGCGATACGGCTACGCTACCCCCACTCCCTTCTCTTGTGCTGTACCAAAGTTCCCCCAAGCTTTGGTTGGTGCTTTTTGCTGGTGACAGTAGGACTCCAGGGCGAGTAGTCGGGACTCTCCTGCAGTAACTGGGTCAATTAAGGGTTGGTTTAAGTGCCTCCTGGTTTTTAAAATTGCTCCCCTGAGCTGCTGGCTCTGCTGCCTGCTACAGCAAATGTTCGGGTGCCATCAGCGTCGCACTTGGGCGTGGGCACTGACCCTGCGGAGGAGAGCTGAGACTCGCGTGTATTGTGTACCCTGCCGCCAGTGATCGTTTTCCCCTAGCAGATCTATTTTGAATCATTTCCCTAAATTTTAGAGGAACTTTAGGCTCTTTGTGCTATGATTTGTGAAGCTGTAGGGGCCCTCAGGCATTTGCTGCTGGCAGAGGAAAACCGCTTGTCGAATTTGTTGTAAATACTTTCTGTTTGGACAACAACGCCTGTGTGTGTGTGTGTGTGTGTGTGTGTGTGTGTGTGTGTGCGTGCTTTGACGACCCCCTGCGACGCCCCAGCTCCGCGAGGGAAGCTTTGAAGCGGCTCTGGGAAAACCTCTGCGGAAGAAACCGCTGCTAGTGACTTGCGGAAAAGGGACTCCACAATCAGTGAGATTGTAAAGTAGGTATGTTTATTCAGCGCTGGGCAGCACGGGAGGTCGTGGGCATGAAGATTGATGACTCTTCCTCGTCACCGCTAGTTGACCTCTTGTCTTTGCACAGACTCAGTTGCTCCTTGGCTCTTGTCCATCTGCAGGACCAGTTTCTCCCAGTTTCTTAAGACAGGCTCACTCTCTTATCAGGAGACTGACCTTGGTAAGGGGCCCAAGGCTTCTTGCTTTAGTTAATTGGCACAATGCACCATAGTTAGCAAAGACGCTAAGTAGCATCCTAGTTTAACGCTGTCAGCGCTCTATCTCTACTTGATAAGATTCTCCTAACTCCCTCTCTCACTGGAGCCCACGCAGCCCTCCGTCCTGCCGAAGGACTTCACGGGGACTTCTGCCGGCTCCGGGTGCCCGCACACACACAGAAATGGCTTTGAGAGAAAACAATCAGGAGGAGGAGAGCTCAGAGACTGCGGCCGGCTTCGGCCACCTTCCCCTCGCTTTCCCTCTCCGTGTTCAAACCGAGCACTGTTCTGCCGTCAACCTTCGCTGCCTCTGCCCGCGGCGCTGGGCTTTCGCGTGTGCCATTGCTCCTCTACATATTTTATCCTTCCTTTTGTAAGGAATGGTCCAGCAATTCGTGTCACTAAGGGATTTGAAGGGTTAACATCGAGGCCCGGGTCTAGGTGATAAGAGAACAAAGGGGTTTTTAGGGAAAAGTGCTGACTACTGCAGGGGATGTTGCTAGAGTTTCTGAAATCCGGCGCAGAGGCTCCCAAACGAGGAGGAAGGGGGAGCTGAGGGACAATTGAAGGACAAAAGCCTGAGAGGAAGACAACCAGCATTCAGCCCGAGCAAGCCCCGAGAGACCACCAGAGACTGGTACGCAGGCGCCCCTGGGAGGGGTTTCGGATTCCGGAAACCAATTCTAATAACCCTGCCTCTTCTCGAAGTAGTAATGAATATGTATTAGCCTGGGAGCATCAAAACCAGCCGCCTTACGTAACAGGCGTGCGTCCTGGGGGAGCAGAGACTCCCGGCGCACCCAGCGCTGCTTGCTTGCCTCTATTCGTTTAATAAATTGTAAACTTTGATTGTAATCCTATTTGGATTTATAACAGCCATTTATAACACTTTTTATATTTGTATTTTATTTAAGGCTGTCTTGCCCCCCTCCCCCCCCAGCCTCGCTGCTCGCCAATAAAGCTGGCGCAGGGGCTAAGGGATTTGAAGGGCCTGCTTGTACACCTAAGGGATTTGAGGGCCTGCTTGTACACCTTTGGGGACTGCCTCTTTTTTGGGGGGGGGGGGGGGTGGGGGGGTGTTAGGAGCTGCTTGTATACTTTTTTAGGCATTCCTCTGAGAGGGGGTTGGGAGCTTCGTGTATACTGGGGGGAGAGGGCCTCCCTCGAGGTGGAAGCGGGGGGGGTTGGAGCGTTTCTACACTGTAGGGGCCTGCCTGTACACTTTTGGGGCCTGCCTTGGAGGGGTTGGGAACTGCTTGTACACCTTTGGGGCCTGCGTCTGCGCGGGGCGGGGGGGGTTGGGGGGTTGGAGCTGGTTTTAACCTTTCGGGCTTGCATCTGGAGGGGCTTGGGGCCTGCCTTTGGGGGGGTGGTTGTGAGCTGCTTGTATACTGTAGGGGCCTGCTTGTACACCTTTGGGGCCTGCGTCTGGGGGGGGGTGGGAGCTGCTTGTACACTGTTAGGGCCTGCCTTGGGGGAGGGGTTGGGGCATGTGCCTTGGGGGCATGGGGTTGGGAGCTGCTTCTACGCTGTAGGGGTCTGGGTCTTGGGGGGTTGGGGCTGTTTGTACACCTTTGGGGCGTGCCTCTGGGGAGGATGGGGAGTTGCTTGTACACCTTTGGGGCCTGTGTCTGGGGGGGGGGTTGGGGCCTGTGCCGGGGGGGTTGGGAGCTGCTTGTACGCTCTAGGGTCCTCTGGCAGGCTTTGGGGCCTCCCTTTGAGGGGGGCAGTTGGGAGCTGGTTGTACACCTTTGGGGCCTGAGTCTGGGGTGTGGGGGCTGGGGCTGAGGCCTGGGGCCTGGGGCATGCATCTGGGTGGTGGTGGTGGGGGGTCCAGTTCATGGGGGGGGTGGGTTGGGAGCTGCTTGTGGACAGTTGGGGTCTGCATCCGGGTGTGGCTGGGGCCTGCTTGTAGACTTCTGCAGCCTGTGTCTGGTGTTTGGGGGCTTTTCTGTAGTGTTTGGGGATTGCATTTTGGCTTTGGGATGTGTCTAGAGCTTCTGGGGCCTAGCTGTAGTGCTTGGGGCCTGCGTCTGGGGCTTTTCTGTAGCATTTTGGTAGCGTGTTTGTGATTTGGGGTCTGTATCCAGGGTTTTGCCTTTTTTGTAGTTTTCAGCTTTGTGTCTGTTTCTTTGTTGGTTGCCTGGGGTTTGGGGTTTGGATCATTAGTCAGTGTCATTAGCGTCGGGGGGTTGATATGAAGGGTTAGGGTTGTGGTTAGAGTTGTTAGGGTTAAAGAGAATAAGGATTTTAGGGTAAGGGGATCAAGGTTGTGGGAATAAAAATGTTTTTGCACAGAGTTACATCGTTTAGAGGGAAGGAAGGTGGTATTGATATATGCTTGCAGTGATAAGAAAGCTTAACAGACAACCTTGTAAAATGCAGACAACCAGAATCCTTAGAGCAATTGGGTGGAAATCACGGTGTAAGAAACATTACCACCTCAAAGAGGAAAACAGTCAAGAAAAAAATAAAATTGACTAGTAACAGGCCAGCAGCTGTGTATTTTCTGTGAAGCACTGGATAGATTGTGAACATGGATTACCCAGTCAATGGGGAAACTGGGGAGGGTCGTGGTCACCGAGAGGAAAAAAAAATTATATAAACTGTGTTATGGAACTAGTAGGTGGCTTGTGGGACGCCTGCCATTGCAATCGTGAATAAAAATGCTACCTCACTGAGATACTTGCCTGAGCCTATGGTATTGGTTACAAAGTGTTTCTAATAAGGTGTTAGGGTTTTAAGGTTTCAGGGCTAAGGCACTAGGGTTGGGTTTCAGGGTTAGGGTTTCCAGGGTTTAGGGTTAGGATTTTAAGGTTGTTAGGGTTGGAGTTATAAGGGTTAGGGTTTGGGGGTTAGTGTGTTAAGGTTTTAAAGTATTTTGTGGTTTTAGTGTTGATAGGGTTTTTAGGGTTAGGGTCTTAGGGTTTTAGTTATGGTCAGGTATTTAGGGTTAGGGTTTTAAGGTCTTTTTTTTTTTTTTTTTAAGCTTAGGGTCTCCAGCGTTAGGGCTTTGAGAATCTTTACGTTTTGGGTTAGGGTTTAGAGGGTCTTAATTTTTAGGGTTAGGGCTTTTAGGCGTAGGTCTAGTGTGGTAAATTTTATCGGGTTAGGACTGTAAGGGTTTTTAGGGTTAGGGTTTCTAGGGTTTTTTGGGGTAGGGGTTAGGGTTAGATCCGTGGGAGCCGTAGTGTTAGGGGTCAGGGTTCTTAGGGGTAAGGCCCAATATTAGGGTGGAAGGCCAAACTAAGGGGGGAGCCCCCCCCAAAATTGAAGGGTCGAAGCCCCAATTTAGGGGAAGAAACGTCAAAATTGTGGGGTCCCCCAAAATTGGGCGGAAGAGCTCTTAATATTGGGGGAAACCCCAAAAAGGAGGGTGGGGGACTCTAAAATTGGGGGGACCCCCCCAAATTGGTTGTGTCCCCCCCCAAATTGGTTGTGTCCCCCCCAAAATTGGTTGTGTCCCCCCCAATTAGGGGAGGAACCCCCAAAATTGGGTGGGCGAACCCCCAGATTGGGGGGGAAGAAAACTTAAATGGAAGTGTGAAATTCCAGAATTGAATGTGGACCCCCCAGAACAGTCTTCAGGGGTTTAGTGTGGTAAATTTTATCGGGTTAGGGCTGTAAGGGTTTTTAGGGTTAGGGTTTCTAGGGTTTGTTGGGGTAGGGGTTAGGGTTAGATCCGTGGTTGCCATAGCGTTAGGGGTCAAGGTTCTTAGGGGTTAGGCCTAATATTAGGGCGGAAGGCCAAAATAAGAGGGTGGGAGCCCCCCCCGAAATTGAAGGGTTGAAGCCCCAAGTTAGGGGAAGGAACGTCAAAATTGTGGGGTCCCCCAAAATTGGGCGGAAGAACTTTTAATATTAGGGGGGAACCCAAAAAAGGAGGGTGGGGGACTCTAAAATCGGTTGTGTCCCCCCCAAATTAGGGGAGGAACCCCCAAAATTGGGTGGGCGAACCCCCAAATTGGGGGGAAGAAGACTTAAATGGAAGTGTGAAATTCCAGAATTGGATGTGGACCCCCCAGAACAGTCTTCAGGGGTTTAGTGTGGTAAATTTTATCGGGTTAGGGCTGTAAGGGTTTTTAGGGTTAGGGTTTCTAGGGTTTGTTGGGGTAGGGGTTAGGGTTAGATCCGTGGTTGCCATAGGCTTAGGGGTCAAGGTTCTTAGGGGTTAGGCCTAATATTAGGGCGGAAGGCCAAAATAAGAGGGGAGGAGCCCACCCAAAATTGAAGGGTTGAAGCCCCAAGTTAGGGGAAGGAACGTCAAAATTGTGGGGTCCCCCAAAATTGAGCGGAAGAGCTCTTAATATTGGGGGAAACCCAAAAAAGGAGGGTGGGGGACTCTAAAATTGGTTGTGTCCCCCCCAAAATTGGTTGTGTCCCCCCCAAAATTGGTTGTGTCCCCCCCAATTAGGGGAGGAACCCCCAAAATTGGGTGGGCGAACCCCCATATTGGGGGGGAAGAACACTTAAATGGAAGTGTGAAATTCCAGAATTGAATGTGGACCCCCCAGAACAGTCTTCAGGGGTTTAGTGTGGTAAATTTTATCGGGTTAGGGCTGCAAGGGTTTTTAGGGTTAGGGTTTCTAGGGTTTGTTGGGGTAGGGGTTAGGGTTAGATCCGTGGTTGCCATAGGCTTAGGGGTCAAGGTTCTTAGGGGTTAGGCCTAATATTAGGGCGGAAGGCCAAAATAAGAGGGGGGGAGCCCCCCCACAAAATCGAAGGGTTGAAGCCCAAAGTTAGGGGAAGGAACGGCCAAATTGTGGGGTCCCCCAAAATTGGGCGGAAGAACTCTTTAATATTAGGGGGGAACCCAAAAAAGGAGGGTGGGGGACTCTACAATTGGGGGGGACCCCCAAAATTGGTCGGGTCCCCCCAAATTAGGGGAGGAACCCCCAAAATTGGGTGGGTGAACCCCCAAATTGGGGGGAAGAAGACTTAAATGGAAGTGTGAAATTCCAGAATTGAATGTGGACCCCCCCCAGACCTGGGGAGGAATCCCCAAACTTGGGGGCGACCCCCAAATTTGGGGTTAAAGCCCCAGATCCCGGGGAGCTAAGCCCCAAATTAAGGGAAGGAACCTCAAACATGTGGTGAGAACCCCAACATTGGGGGAAAGAACCTTAATATTAGGGTGGCAGGCCAAGAAAGGATGGTGGGGGCCTCCAAAATTGTGGGGGGCTTGGAATTGGGGGGAATCCCCAAAATGGAGGGGGAACCCCAAAAGTGGGGGGGGGGGCGAAGCACCAAATTAGGGGAAGGAACCCCAAAATTGCGGGGAAGAACTCTGAAATGGAGAGCTGAAAACCCGAAATTGAGGGGAAACCCCCCAAAACGGCGGGAAAACCCTCCATAAACACGAAACCGGTAATGGAACAGAGCAAAAAATGGCGTCCTACGGCACGCTGCGAGGCTCAATTTTCTGGGGAGTGCTGGGAAATGTAGTTCTTGGCCACCGGGTTTCCGGGAGTCCATATTGTTTTCCCAGAGCATGCCGGGAGATGTAGTTCTCGGACACTGGGCTTCCGGGAGGCCATGTTGGTTTCCCATCTTTGCTAGACTCCGGGTGCTCTGGCTTCACAGAGAAACCCCCAAACTGAAAAATGTACCTGCTAATATATTGGGCTCTAAATGTAGCCCTGGGTTAATTGAATAACAATCCCTGGGTAAGACTGAAGTGCAGGAGGGGTTGGCTACGGTTTTAAGAGCCGGTTTGCAGAAAAGGGATTTCCCGTTAAGAAATGGCATATACTGATTGTTCTCTTCCTTGCTCTGCCAAGACCTGAAGCACATCTTGGAAGCCAGGCAGAATCCGTGGAGCCAATGGAGTTCTCAAGCTCGACTTCAGCTTCTTCCCAGCTAGAAGAAGCAAGGACACGCCGGCTGAGTTCCACAGGCAACGCGCCCGTATCTGTAGACGAGGATTTAGAGATGCTACTTTGGGAACTCTCAGACGGCATACTGGAAGCCGAGCTCGACTTGGACCCAGGGAAGGATGAGGATGACCTCCTCCTTGAGCTTTCCAAGATGATTGATGATTGAACTGCATAGTCCTATGGTATATTAAAAAAAAAAAAAAAACCAAAAAAAAAACCAAAAAAAAAACCAACTCTTCTTCTTGTTGGATACCCTGAGGTGATCCTTTTTCTAACTGAGGCTTTGCAATGAGACTTAAAGCACAGTTGGAACTGGTAGAAATTGGCAGGATTTGCACTCAGTTGTCCTAAGTTTCCCTGCTGGTCAGAGTTAAGGTCTTGTGCATGGTTCCGTAAGTAGAGGTGGCTACCTTTGATATCAAGAGGACAAAACACTTGTTTCTTTTGGCACAGAAAGATGTCCATCGGCACGCTGTGGTGGCTGTGAATTGACGTAGTGATGGAGCGATGCTCTGAAGGCTTAAACGGAAAGCTTCTTCCTTCCGCCCCCCCTTGGCACAGCTCGATGTTGGGCACATTGTGAAGCCTGGGTGTTCTGATTTCTCGGACAGTTGATACCCAAATCCCGGAGTTACTATGTCAACTCTTGACTTTTATTTGTGTATGCCATTGTTTTGACTGTAATCTTTTCAGATGATGAAGCTGTAAGGGCGGGAGGGAGCAAAATAATTATTCTAGCGTTGTGGACCAAACATGCTGCCAGGAGTGGTGGTGGTGGGGTCAGCCCACCCGGCCTTACTTTCAATTATCAGGGATGATAAAATGGTGTGAAAAGCAGCAGCTCTGCGATACGGCTACGCTACCCCCACTCCCTTCTCTTGTGCTGTACCAAAGTTCCCCCAAGCTTTGGTTGGTGCTTTTTGCTGGTGACAGTAGGACTCCAGGGCGAGTAGTCGGGACTCTCCTGCAGTAACTGGGTCAATTAAGGGTTGGTTTAAGTGCCTCCTGGTTTTTAAAATTGCTCCCCTGAGCTGCTGGCTCTGCTGCCTGCTACAGCAAATGTTCGGGTGCCATCAGCGTCGCACTTGGGCGTGGGCACTGACCCTGCGGAGGAGAGCTGAGACTCGCGTGTATTGTGTACCCTGCCGCCAGTGATCGTTTTCCCCTAGCAGATCTATTTTGAATCATTTCCCTAAATTTTAGAGGAACTTTAGGCTCTTTGTGCTATGATTTGTGAAGCTGTAGGGGCCCTCAGGCATTTGCTGCTGGCAGAGGAAAACCGCTTGTCGAATTTGTTGTAAATACTTTCTGTTTGGACAACAACGCCTGGGTGTGTGTGTGTGTGTGTGTGTGTGTGTGTGTGTGTGTGCGTGCTTTGACGACCCCCTGCGACGCCCCAGCTCCGCGAGGGAAGCTTTGAAGCGGCTCTGGGAAAACCTCTGCGGAAGAAACCGCTGCTAGTGACTTGCGGAAAAGGGACTCCACAATCAGTGAGATTGTAAAGTAGGTATGTTTATTCAGCGCTGGGCAGCACGGGAGGTCGTGGGCATGAAGATTGATGACTCTTCCTCGTCACCGCTAGTTGACCTCTTGTCTTTGCACAGACTCAGTTGCTCCTTGGCTCTTGTCCATCTGCAGGACCAGTTTCTCCCAGTTTCTTAAGACAGGCTCACTCTCTTATCAGGAGACTGACCTTGGTAAGGGGCCCAAGGCTTCTTGCTTTAGTTAATTGGCACAATGCACCATAGTTAGCAAAGACGCTAAGTAGCATCCTAGTTTAACGCTGTCAGCGCTCTATCTCTACTTGATAAGATTCTCCTAACTCCCTCTCTCACTGGAGCCCACGCAGCCCTCCGTCCTGCCGAAGGACTTCACGGGGACTTCTGCCGGCTCCGGGTGCCCGCACACACACAGAAATGGCTTTGAGAGAAAACAATCAGGAGGAGGAGAGCTCAGAGACTGCGGCCGGCTTCGGCCACCTTCCCCTCGCTTTCCCTCTCCGTGTTCAAACCGAGCACTGTTCTGCCGTCAACCTTCGCTGCCTCTGCCCGCGGCGCTGGGCTTTCGCGTGTGCCATTGCTCCTCTACATATTTTATCCTTCCTTTTGTAAGGAATGGTCCAGCAATTCGTGTCACTAAGGGATTTGAAGGGTTAACATCGAGGCCCGGGTCTAGGTGATAAGAGAACAAAGGGGTTTTTAGGGAAAAGTGCTGACTACTGCAGGGGATGTTGCTAGAGTTTCTGAAATCCGGCGCAGAGGCTCCCAAACGAGGAGGAAGGGGGAGCTGAGGGACAATTGAAGGACAAAAGCCTGAGAGGAAGACAACCAGCATTCAGCCCGAGCAAGCCCCGAGAGACCACCAGAGACTGGTACGCAGGCGCCCCTGGGAGGGGTTTCGGATTCCGGAAACCAATTCTAATAACCCTGCCTCTTCTCGAAGTAGTAATGAATATGTATTAGCCTGGGAGCATCAAAACCAGCCGCCTTACGTAACAGGCGTGCGTCCTGGGGGAGCAGAGACTCCCGGCGCACCCAGCGCTGCTTGCTTGCCTCTATTCGTTTAATAAATTGTAAACTTTGATTGTAATCCTATTTGGATTTATAACAGCCATTTATAACACTTTTTATATTTGTATTTTATTTAAGGCTGTCTTGCCCCCCTCCCCCCCCAGCCTCGCTGCTCGCCAATAAAGCTGGCGCAGGGGCTAAGGGATTTGAAGGGCCTGCTTGTACACCTAAGGGATTTGAGGGCCTGCTTGTACACCTTTGGGGACTGCCTCTTTTTTGGGGGGGGGGGGGGGTGGGGGGGTGTTAGGAGCTGCTTGTATACTTTTTTAGGCATTCCTCTGAGAGGGGGTTGGGAGCTTCGTGTATACTGGGGGGAGAGGGCCTCCCTCGAGGTGGAAGCGGGGGGGGTTGGAGCGTTTCTACACTGTAGGGGCCTGCCTGTACACTTTTGGGGCCTGCCTTGGAGGGGTTGGGAACTGCTTGTACACCTTTGGGGCCTGCGTCTGCGCGGGGCGGGGGGGGTTGGGGGGTTGGAGCTGGTTTTAACCTTTCGGGCTTGCATCTGGAGGGGGTTGGGGCCTGCCTTTGGGGGGGTGGTTGTGAGCTGCTTGTATACTGTAGGGGCCTGCTTGTACACCTTTGGGGCCTGCGTCTGGGGGGGGGTGGGAGCTGCTTGTACACTGTTAGGGCCTGCCTTGGGGGAGGGGTTGGGGCATGTGCCTTGGGGGCATGGGGTTGGGAGCTGCTTCTACGCTGTAGGGGTCTGGGTCTTGGGGGGTTGGGGCTGTTTGTACACCTTTGGGGCGTGCCTCTGGGGAGGATGGGGAGTTGCTTGTACACCTTTGGGGCCTGTGTCTGGGGGGGGGGTTGGGGCCTGTGCCGGGGGGGTTGGGAGCTGCTTGTACGCTCTAGGGTCCTCTGGCAGGCTTTGGGGCCTCCCTTTGAGGGGGGCAGTTGGGAGCTGGTTGTACACCTTTGGGGCCTGAGTCTGGGGTGTGGGGGCTGGGGCTGAGGCCTGGGGCCTGGGGCATGCATCTGGGTGGTGGTGGTGGGGGGTCCAGTTCATGGGGGGGGTGGGTTGGGAGCTGCTTGTGGACAGTTGGGGTCTGCATCCGGGTGTGGCTGGGGCCTGCTTGTAGACTTCTGCAGCCTGTGTCTGGTGTTTGGGGGCTTTTCTGTAGTGTTTGGGGATTGCATTTTGGCTTTGGGATGTGTCTAGAGCTTCTGGGGCCTAGCTGTAGTGCTTGGGGCCTGCGTCTGGGGCTTTTCTGTAGCATTTTGGTAGCGTGTTTGTGATTTGGGGTCTGTATCCAGGGTTTTGCCTTTTTTGTAGTTTTCAGCTTTGTGTCTGTTTCTTTGTTGGTTGCCTGGGGTTTGGGGTTTGGATCATTAGTCAGTGTCATTAGCGTCGGGGGGTTGATATGAAGGGTTAGGGTTGTGGTTAGAGTTGTTAGGGTTAAAGAGAATAAGGATTTTAGGGTAAGGGGATCAAGGTTGTGGGAATAAAAATGTTTTTGCACAGAGTTACATCGTTTAGAGGGAAGGAAGGTGGTATTGATATATGCTTGCAGTGATAAGAAAGCTTAACAGACAACCTTGTAAAATGCAGACAACCAGAATCCTTAGAGCAATTGGGTGGAAATCACGGTGTAAGAAACATTACCACCTCAAAGAGGAAAACAGTCAAGAAAAAAATAAAATTGACTAGTAACAGGCCAGCAGCTGTGTATTTTCTGTGAAGCACTGGATAGATTGTGAACATGGATTACCCAGTCAATGGGGAAACTGGGGAGGGTCGTGGTCACCGAGAGGAAAAAAAAATTATATAAACTGTGTTATGGAACTAGTAGGTGGCTTGTGGGACGCCTGCCATTGCAATCGTGAATAAAAATGCTACCTCACTGAGATACTTGCCTGAGCCTATGGTATTGGTTACAAAGTGTTTCTAATAAGGTGTTAGGGTTTTAAGGTTTCAGGGCTAAGGCACTAGGGTTGGGTTTCAGGGTTAGGGTTTCCAGGGTTTAGGGTTAGGATTTTAAGGTTGTTAGGGTTGGAGTTATAAGGGTTAGGGTTTGGGGGTTAGTGTGTTAAGGTTTTAAAGTATTTTGTGGTTTTAGTGTTGATAGGGTTTTTAGGGTTAGGGTCTTAGGGTTTTAGTTATGGTCAGGTATTTAGGGTTAGGGTTTTAAGGTCTTTTTTTTTTTTTTTTTAAGGTTAGGGTCTCCAGCGTTAGGGCTTTGAGAATCTTTACGTTTTGGGTTAGGGTTTAGAGGGTCTTAATTTTTAGGGTTAGGGCTTTTAGGCGTAGGTCTAGTGTGGTAAATTTTATCGGGTTAGGACTGTAAGGGTTTTTAGGGTTAGGGTTTCTAGGGTTTTTTGGGGTAGGGGTTAGGGTTAGATCTGTGGGAGCCGTAGTGTTAGGGGTCAGGGTTCTTAGGGGTAAGGCCCAATATTAGGGTGGAAGGCCAAACTAAGGGGGGAGCCCCCCCCAAAATTGAAGGGTCGAAGCCCCAATTTAGGGGAAGAAACGTCAAAATTGTGGGGTCCCCCAAAATTGGGCGGAAGAGCTCTTAATATTGGGGGAAACCCAAAAAAGGAGGGTGGGGGACTCTAAAATTGGGGGGACCCCCCCAAATTGGTTGTGTCCCCCCCCAAATTGGTTGTGTCCCCCCCAAAATTGGTTGTGTCCCCCCCAATTAGGGGAGGAACCCCCAAAATTGGGTGGGCGAACCCCCAGATTGGGGGGGAAGAACACTTAAATGGAAGTGTGAAATTCCAGAATTGAATGTGGACCCCCCAGAACAGTCTTCAGGGGTTTAGTGTGGTAAATTTTATCGGGTTAGGGCTGTAAGGGTTTTTAGGGTTAGGGTTTCTAGGGTTTGTTGGGGTAGGGGTTAGGGTTAGATCCGTGGTTGCCATAGCGTTAGGGGTCAAGGTTCTTAGGGGTTAGGCCTAATATTAGGGCGGAAGGCCAAAATAAGAGGGTGGGAGCCCCCCCCGAAATTGAAGGGTTGAAGCCCCAAGTTAGGGGAAGGAACGTCAAAATTGTGGGGTCCCCCAAAATTGGGCGGAAGAACTTTTAATATTAGGGGGGAACCCAAAAAAGGAGGGTGGGGGACTCTAAAATCGGTTGTGTCCCCCCCAAATTAGGGGAGGAACCCCCAAAATTGGGTGGGCGAACCCCCAAATTGGGGGGAAGAAGACTTAAATGGAAGTGTGAAATTCCAGAATTGGATGTGGACCCCCCAGAACAGTCTTCAGGGGTTTAGTGTGGTAAATTTTATCGGGTTAGGGCTGCAAGGGTTTTTAGGGTTAGGGTTTCTAGGGTTTGTTGGGGTAGGGGTTAGGGTTAGATCCGTGGTTGCCATAGGCTTAGGGGTCAAGGTTCTTAGGGGTTAGGCCTAATATTAGGGCGGAAGGCCAAAATAAGAGGGGAGGAGCCCACCCAAAATTGAAGGGTTGAAGCCCAAAGTTAGGGGAAGGAACGTCAAAATTGTGGGGTCCCCCAAAATTGAGCGGAAGAGCTCTTAATATTGGGGGAAACCCAAAAAAGGAGGGTGGGGGACTCTAAAATTGGTTGTGTCCCCCCCAAAATTGGTTGTGTCCCCCCCAAAATTGGTTGTGTCCCCCCCCAATTAGGGGAGGAACCCCCAAAATTGGGTGGGCGAACCCCCATATTGGGGGGGAAGAACACTTAAATGGAAGTGTGAAATTCCAGAATTGAATGTGGACCCCCCAGAACAGTCTTCAGGGGTTTAGTGTGGTAAATTTTATCGGGTTAGGGCTGCAAGGGTTTTTAGGGTTAGGGTTTCTAGGGTTTGTTGGGGTAGGGGTTAGGGTTAGATCCGTGGTTGCCATAGGCTTAGGGGTCAAGGTTCTTAGGGGTTAGGCCTAATATTAGGGTGGAAGGCCAAAATAAGAGGGGGGGAGCCCCCCCCAAATCGAAGGGTTGAAGCCCAAAGTTAGGGGAAGGAACGGCCAAATTGTGGGGTCTCCCAAAATTGGGCGGAAGAACTCTTTAATATTAGGGGGGAACCCAAAAAAGGAGGGTGGGGGACTCTACAATTGGGGGGGGGGCCCCCAAAATTGGTCGGGTCCCCCCAAATTAGGGGAGGAACCCCCAAAATTGGGTGGGTGAACCCCCAAATTGGGGGGAAGAAGACTTAAATGGAAGTGTGAAATTCCAGAATTGAATGTGGACCCCCCCCAGACCTGGGGAGGAATCCCCAAACTTGGGGGGGACCCCCAAAATTGGGGTTAAAGCCCCAGATCCCGGGGAGCTAAGCCCCAAATTAAGGGAAGGAACCTCAAACATGTGGTGAGAACCCCAACATTGGGGGAAAGAACCTTAATATTAGGGTGGCAGGCCAAGAAAGGATGGTGGGGGCCTCCAAAATTGTGGGGGGCTTGGAATTGGGGGGAATCCCCAAAATGGAGGGGGAACCCCAAAAGTGGGGGGGGGGGCGAAGCACCAAATTAGGGGAAGGAACCCCAAAATTGCGGGGAAGAACTCTGAAATGGAGAGCTGAAAACCCGAAATTGAGGGGAAACCCCCCAAAACGGCGGGAAAACCCTCCATAAACAGGAAACCGGTAATGTAACAGAGCAAAAAATGGCGTCCTACGGCACGGTGTGAGGCTCAATTTTCTGGGGAGTGCTGGGAAATGTAGTTCTTGGCCACCGGGTTTCCGGGAGTCCATATTGTTTTCCCAGAGCATGCCGGGAGATGTAGTTCTCGGACACTGGGCTTCCGGGAGGCCATGTTGGTTTCCCATCTTTGCTAGACTCCGGGTGCTCTGGCTTCACAGAGAAACCCCCAAACTGAAAAATGTACCTGCTAATATATTGGGCTCTAAATGTAGCCCTGGGTTAATTGAATAACAATCCCTGGGTAAGATTGAAGTGCAGGAGGGGTTGGCTACGGTTTTAAGAGCCGGTTTGCAGAAAAGGGATTTCCCGTTAAGAAATGGCATATACTGATTGTTCTCTTCCTTGCTCTGCCAAGACCTGAAGCACATCTTGGAAGCCAGGCAGAATCCGTGGAGCCAATGGAGTTCTCAAGCTCGACTTCAGCTTCTTCCCAGCTAGAAGAAGCAAGGACACGCCGGCTGAGTTCCACAGGCAACGCGCCCGTATCTGTAGACGAGGATTTAGAGATGCTACTTTGGGAACTCTCAGACGGCATACTGGAAGCCGAGCTCGACTTGGACCCAGGGAAGGATGAGGATGACCTCCTCCTTGAGCTTTCCAAGATGATTGATGATTGAACTGCATAGTCCTATGGTATATTAAAAAAAAAAAAAAAAAAAACAACTCTTCTTCTTGTTGGATACCCTGAGGTGATCCTTTTTCTAACTGAGGCTTTGCAATGAGACTTAAAGCACAGTTGGAACTGGTAGAAATTGGCAGGATCTGCACTCAGTTGTCCTAAGTTTTCCTGCTGGTCAGAGTTAAGGTCTTGTGCATAGTTCCGTAAGTAGAGGTGGCTACCTTTGATATCAAGAGGACAAAACACTTGTTTCTTTTGGCACAGAAAGATGTCCATTGGCACGCTGTGGTGGCTGTGAATTGACGTAGTGATGGAGCGATGCTCTGAAGGCTTAAACGGAAAGCTTCTTCCTTCCGCCCCCCCTTGGCACAGCTCGATGTTGGGCACATTGTGAAGCCTGGGTGTTCTGATTTCTCGGACAGTTGATACCCAAATCCCGGAGTTACTATGTCAACTCTTGACTTTTATTTGTGTATGCCATTGTTTTGACTGTAATCTTTTCAGATGATGAAGCTGTAAGGGCGGGAGGGAGCAAAATAATTATTCTAGCGTTGTGGACCAAACATGCTGCCAGGAGTGGTGGTGGTGGGGTCAGCCCACCCGGCCTTACTTTCAATTATCAGGGATGATAAAATGGTGTGAAAAGCAGCAGCTCTGCGATACGGCTACGCTACCCCCACTCCCTTCTCTTGTGCTGTACCAAAGTTCCCCCAAGCTTTGGTTGGTGCTTTTTGCTGGTGACAGTAGGACTCCAGGGCGAGTAGTCGGGACTCTCCTGCAGTAACTGGGTCAATTAAGGGTTGGTTTAAGTGCCTCCTGGTTTTTAAAATTGCTCCCCTGAGCTGCTGGCTCTGCTGCCTGCTACAGCAAATGTTCGGGTGCCATCAGCGTCGCACTTGGGCGTGGGCACTGACCCTGCGGAGGAGAGCTGAGACTCGCGTGTATTGTGTACCCTGCCGCCAGTGATCGTTTTCCCCTAGCAGATCTATTTTGAATCATTTCCCTAAATTTTAGAGGAACTTTAGGCTCTTTGTGCTATGATTTGTGAAGCTGTAGGGGCCCTCAGGCATTTGCTGCTGGCAGAGGAAAACCGCTTGTCGAATTTGTTGTAAATACTTTCTGTTTGGACAACAACGCCTGTGTGTGTGTGTGTGTGTGTGTGTGTGTGTGTGTGTGTGTGCGTGCTTTGACGACCCCCTGCGACGCCCCAGCTCCGCGAGGGAAGCTTTGAAGCGGCTCTGGGAAAACCTCTGCGGAAGAAACCGCTGCTAGTGACTTGCGGAAAAGGGACTCCACAATCAGTGAGATTGTAAAGTAGGTATGTTTATTCAGCGCTGGGCAGCACGGGAGGTCGTGGGCATGAAGATTGATGACTCTTCCTCGTCACCGCTAGTTGACCTCTTGTCTTTGCACAGACTCAGTTGCTCCTTGGCTCTTGTCCATCTGCAGGACCAGTTTCTCCCAGTTTCTTAAGACAGGCTCACTCTCTTATTAGGAGACTGACCTTGGTAAGGGGCCCAAGGCTTCTTGCTTTAGTTAATTGGCACAATGCACCATAGTTAGCAAAGACGCTAAGTAGCATCCTAGTTTAACGCCGTCAGCGCTCTATCTCTACTTGATAAGATTCTCCTAACTCCCTCTCTCACTGGAGCCCACGCAGCCCTCCGTCCTGCCGAAGGACTTCACGGGGACTTCTGCCGGCTCCGGGTGCCCGCACACACACAGAAATGGCTTTGAGAGAAAACAATCAGGAGGAGGAGAGCTCAGAGACTGCGGCCGGCTTCGGCCACCTTCCCCTCGCTTTCCCTCTCCATGTTCAAACCGAGCACTGTTCTGCCGTCAACCTTCGCTGCCTCTGCCCGCGGCGCTGGGCTTTCGCGTGTGCCATTGCTCCTCGACATATTTTATCCTTCCTTTTGTAAGGAATGGTCCAGCAATTCGTGTCACTAAGGGATTTGAAGGGTTAACATCGAGGCCCGGGTCTAGGTGATAAGAGAACAAAGGGGTTTTTAGGGAAAAGTGCTGACTACTGCAGGGGATGTTGCTAGAGTTTCTGAAATCCGGCGCAGAGGCTCCCAAACGAGGAGGAAGGGGGAGCTGAAGGACAATTGAAGGACAAAAGCCTGAGAGGAAGACAACCAGCATTCAGCCCGAGCAAGCCCCGAGAGACCACCAGAGACTGGTACGCAGGCGCCCCTGGGAGGGGTTTCGGATTCCGGAAACCAATTCTAATAACCCTGCCTCTTCTCGAAGTAGTAATGAATATGTATTAGCCTGGGAGCATCAAAACCAGCCGCCTTACGTAACAGGCGTGCGTCCTGGGGGAGCAGAGACTCCCGGCGCACCCAGCGCTGCTTGCTTGCCTCTATTCGTTTAATAAATTGTAAACTTTGATTGTAATCCTATTTGGATTTATAACAGCCATTTATAACACTTTTTATATTTGTATTTTATTTAAGGCTGTCTTGCCCCCCCTCCCCCCCCAGCCTCGCTGCTCGCCAATAAAGCTGGCGCAGGGGCTAAGGGATTTGAAGGGCCTGCTTGTACACCTAAGGGATTTGAGGGCCTGCTTGTACACCTTTGGGGACTGCCTCTTTTTGGGGGGGGGGGGGGTGGGGGGGTGTTAGGAGCTCCTTGTATACTTTTTTAGGCATTCCTCTGAGAGGGGGTTGGGAGCTTCGTGTATACTGGGGGGGGAGGGCCTCCCTCGAGGTGGAAGCGGGGGGGGTTGGAGCGTTTCTACACTGTAGGGGCCTGCCTGTACACTTTTGGGGCCTGCCTTGGAGGGGTTGGGAACTGCTTGTACACCTTTGGGGCCTGCGTCTGCGCGGGGCGGGGGGGGGTTGGGGGGTTGGAGCTGGTTTTAACCTTTCGGGCTTGCATCTGGAGGGGGTTGGGGCCTGCCTTTGGGGGGGTGGTTGTGAGCTGCTTGTATACTGTAGGGGCCTGCTTGTACACCTTTGGGGCCTGCGTCTGGGGGGGGGTGGGAGCTGCTTGTACACTGTTAGGGCCTGCCTTGGGGGAGGGGTTGGGGCATGTGCCTTGGGGGCATGGGGTTGGGAGCTGCTTCTACGCTGTAGGGGTCTGGGTCTTGGGGGGTTGGGGCTGTTTGTACACCTTTGGGGCGTGCCTCTGGGGAGGATGGGGAGTTGCTTGTACACCTTTGGGGCCTGTGTCTGAGGGGGGTTTGGGGCCTGTGCCGGGGGGGTTGGGAGCTGCTTGTACGCTCTAGGGTCCTCTGGCAGGCTTTGGGGCCTCCCTTTGAGGGGGGCAGTTGGGAGCTGGTTGTACACCTTTGGGGCCTGAGTCTGGGGTCTGGGGGCTGGGGCTGAGGCCTGGGGCCTGGGGCATGCATCTGGGTGGTGGTGGTGGGGGGTCCAGTTCATGGGGGGGTGGGTTGGGAGCTGCTTGTGGACAGTTGGGGTCTGCATCCGGGTGTGGCTGGGGCCTGCTTGTAGACTTCTGCAGCCTGTGTCTGGTGTTTGGGGGCTTTTCTGTAGTGTTTGGGGATTGCATTTTGGCTTTGGGATGTGTCTAGAGCTTCTGGGGCCTAGCTGTAGTGCTTGGGGCCTGCGTCTGGGGCTTTTCTGTAGCATTTTGGTAGCGTGTTTGTGATTTGGGGTCTGTATCCAGGGTTTTGCCTTTTTTGTAGTTTTCAGCTTTGTGTCTGTTTCTTTGTTGGTTGCCTGGGGTTTGGGGTTTGGATCATTAGTCAGTGTCATTAGCGTCGGGGGGTTGATATGAAGGGTTAGGGTTGTGGTTAGAGTTGTTAGGGTTAAAGAGAATAAGGATTTTAGGGTAAGGGGATCAAGGTTGTGGGAATAAAAATGTTTTTGCACAGAGTTACATCGTTTAGAGGGAAGGAAGGTGGTATTGATATATGCTTGCAGTGATAAGAAAGCTTAACAGACAACCTTGTAAAATGCAGACAACCAGAATCCTTAGAGCAATTGGGTGGAAATCAAGGCGTAAGAAACATTACCACCTCAAAGAGGAAAACAGTCAAGAAAAAAATAAAATTGACTAGTAACAGGCCAGCAGCTGTGTATTTTCTGTGAAGCACTGGATAGATCGTGAACATGGATTACCCAGTCAATGGGGAAACTGGGGAGGGTCCTGGTCACCGAGAGGAAAAAAAAAATTATATAAACTGTGTTATGGAACTAGTAGGTGGCTTGTGGGACGCCTGCCATTGCAATCGTGAATAAAAATGCTACCTCACTGAGATACTTGCCTGAGCCTATGGTATTGGTTACAGAGTGTTTCTAATAAGGTGTTAGGGTTTTAAGGTTTCAGGGCTAAGGCACTAGGGTTGGATTTCAGGGTTAGGGTTTCCAGGGTTTAGGGTTAGGATTTTAAGGTTGTTAGGGTTGGAGTTATAAGGGTTAGGGTTTGGGGGTTAGTGTGTTAAGGTTTTAAAGTATTTTGTGGTTTTAGTGTTGATAGGGTTTTTAGGGTTAGGGTCTTAGGGTTTTAGTTATGGTCAGGTATTTAGGGTTAGGGTTTTAAGGTCTTTTTTTTTTTTTTTTTTAAGGTTAGGGTCTCCAGCGTTAGGGCTTTGAGAATCTTTACGTTTTGGGTTAGGGTTTAGAGGGTCTTAATTTTTAGGGTTAGGGCTTTTAGGCGTAGGTCTTGTGTGGTAAATTTTATCGGGTTAGGACTGTAAGGGTTTTTAGGGTTAGGGTTTCTAGGGTTTTTTGGGGTAGGGGTTAGGGTTAGATCCGTGGGAGCCGTAGTGTTAGGGGTCAGGGTTCTTAGGGGTAAGGCCCAATATTAGGGTGGAAGGCCAAACTAAGGGGGGAGCCCCCCCCAAAATTGAAGGGTCGAAGCCCCAATTTAGGGGAAGAAACGTCAAAATTGTGGGGTCCCCCAAAATTGGGCGGAAGAGCTCTTAATATTGGGGGAAACCCAAAAAAGGAGGGTGGGGGACTCTAAAATTGGGGGGACCCCCCAAATTGGTTGTGTCCCCCCCCAAATCGGTTGTGTCCCCCCCAAATTAGGGGAGGAACCCCCAAAATTGGGTGGGCGAACCCCCAAATTGGGGGGAAGAAGACTTAAATGGAAGTGTGAAATTCCAGAATTGGATGTGGACCCCCCAGAACCGTCTTCAGGGGTTTAGTGTGGTAAATTTTATTGGGTTAGGGCTGTAAGGGTTTTTAGGGTTAGGGTTTCTAGGGTTTGTTGGGGTAGGGGTTAGGGTTAGATCCGTGGTTGCCATAGCGTTAGGGGTCAAGGTTCTTACGGGTTAGGCCTAATATTAGGGCGGAAGGCCAAAATAAGAGGGGGGGAGCCCACCCAAAATTGAAGGGTTGAAGCCCAAAGTTAGGGGAAGGAACGTCAAAATTGTGGGGTCCCCCAAAATTGAGCGGAAGAGCTCTTAATATTGGGGGAAACCCAAAAAAGGAGGGTGGGGGACTCTAAAATTGGTTGTGTCCCCCCCAAAATTGGTTGTGTCCCCCCCAAAATTGGTTGTGTCCCCCCCCAATTAGGGGAGGAACCCCCAAAATTGGGTGGGCGAACCCCCATATTGGGGGTAAGAACACTTAAATGGAAGTGTGAAATTCCAGAATTGAATGTGGACCCCCCAGAACAGTCTTCAGGGGTTTAGTGTGGTAAATTTTATCGGGTTAGGGCTGCAAGGGTTTTTAGGGTTAGGGTTTCTAGGGTTTGTTGGGGTAGGGGTTAGGGTTAGATCCGTGGTTGCCATAGGCTTAGGGGTCAAGGTTCTTAGGGGTTAGGCCTAATATTAGGGCGGAAGGCCAAAATAAGAGGGGGGGAGCCCCCCCCAAAATCGAAGGGTTGAAGCCCAAAGTTAGGGGAAGGAACGGCCAAATTGTGGGGTCTCCCAAAATTGGGCGGAAGAACTCTTTAATATTAGGGGGGAACCCAAAAAAGGAGGGTGGGGGACTCTACAATTGGGGGGGGACCCCCAAAATTGGTCGGGTCTCCCCAAATTAGGGGAGGAACCCCCAAAATTGGGTGGGTGAACCCCCAAATTGGGGGGAAGAAGACTTAAATGGAAGTGTGAAATTCCAGAATTGAATGTGGACCCCCCCAGACCTGGGGAGGAATCCCCAAACTTGGGGGGGACCCCCAAAATTGGGGTTAAAGCCCCAGATCCCGGGGAGCTAAGCCCCAAATTAAGGGAAGGAACCTCAAACATGTGGTGAGAACCCCAACATTGGGGGAAAGAACCTTAATATTAGGGTGGCAGGCCAAGAAAGGATGGTGGGGGCCTCCAAAATTGTGGGGGGCTTGGAATTGGGGGGAATCCCCAAAATGGAGGGGGAACCCCAAAAGTGGGGGGGGGGAGAAGCACCAAATTAGGGGAAGGAACCCCAAAATTGCGGGGAAGAACTCTGAAATGGAGAGCTGAAAACCCGAAATTGAGGGGAAACCCCCCAAAACGGCGGGAAAACCCTCCATAAACACGAAACCGGTAATGTAACAGAGCAAAAAATGGCGTCCTACGGCACGGTGCGAGGCTCAATTTTCTGGGGAGTGCTGGGAAATGTAGTTCTTGGCCACCGGGTTTCCGGGAGTCCATATTGTTTTCCCAGAGCATGCCGGGAGATGTAGTTCTCGGACACTGGGCTTCCGGGAGGCCATGTTGGTTTCCCATCTTTGCTAGACTCCGGGTGCTCTGGCTTCACAGAGAAACCCCCAAACTGAAAAATGTACCTGCTAATATATTGGGCTCTAAATGTAGCCCTGGGTTAATTGAATAACAATCCCTGGGTAAGATTGAAGTGCAGGAGGGGTTGGCTACGGTTTTAAGAGCCGGTTTGCAGAAAAGGGATTTCCCGTTAAGAAATGGCATATACTGATTGTTCTCTTCCTTGCTCTGCCAAGACCTGAAGCACATCTTGGAAGCCAGGCAGAATCCGTGGAGCCAATGGAGTTCTCAAGCTCGACTTCAGCTTCTTCCCAGCTAGAAGAAGCAAGGACACGCCGGCTGAGTTCCACAGGCAACGCGCCCGTATCTGTAGACGAGGATTTAGAGATGCTACTTTGGGAACTCTCAGACGGCATACTGGAAGCCGAGCTCGACTTGGACCCAGGGAAGGATGAGGATGACCTCCTCCTTGAGCTTTCCAAGATGATTGATGATTGAACTGCATAGTCCTATGGTATATTAAAAAAAAAAAAAAAAAAAAAAAAAAAAAAACCAACTCTTCTTCTTGTTGGATACCCTGAGGTGATCCTTTTTCTAACTGAGGCTTTGCAATGAGACTTAAAGCACAGTTGGAACTGGTAGAAATTGGCAGGATTTGCACTCAGTTGTCCTAAGTTTCCCTGCTGGTCAGAGTTAAGGTCTTGTGCATGGTTCCGTAAGTAGAGGTGGCTACCTTTGATATCAAGAGGACAAAACACTTGTTTCTTTTGGCACAGAAAGATGTCCATCGGCACGCTGTGGTGGCTGTGAATTGACGTAGTGATGGAGCGATGCTCTGAAGGCTTAAACGGAAAGCTTCTTCCTTCCGCCCCCCCTTGGCACAGCTCGATGTTGGGCACATTGTGAAGCCTGGGTGTTCTGATTTCTCGGACAGTTGATACCCAAATCCCGGAGTTACTATGTCAACTCTTGACTTTTATTTGTGTATGCCATTGTTTTGACTGTAATCTTTTCAGATGATGAAGCTGTAAGGGCGGGAGGGAGCAAAATAATTATTCTAGCGTTGTGGACCAAACATGCTGCCAGGAGTGGTGGTGGTGGGGTCAGCCCACCCGGCCTTACTTTCAATTATCAGGGATGATAAAATGGTGTGAAAAGCAGCAGCTCTGCGATACGGCTACGCTACCCCCACTCCCTTCTCTTGTGCTGTACCAAAGTTCCCCCAAGCTTTGGTTGGTGCTTTTTGCTGGTGACAGTAGGACTCCAGGGCGAGTAGTCGGGACTCTCCTGCAGTAACTGGGTCAATTAAGGGTTGGTTTAAGTGCCTCCTGGTTTTTAAAATTGCTCCCCTGAGCTGCTGGCTCTGCTGCCTGCTACAGCAAATGTTCGGGTGCCATCAGCGTCGCACTTGGGCGTGGGCACTGACCCTGCGGAGGAGAGCTGAGACTCGCGTGTATTGTGTACCCTGCCGCCAGTGATCGTTTTCCCCTAGCAGATCTATTTTGAATCATTTCCCTAAATTTTAGAGGAACTTTAGGCTCTTTGTGCTATGATTTGTGAAGCTGTAGGGGCCCTCAGGCATTTGCTGCTGGCAGAGGAAAACCGCTTGTCGAATTTGTTGTAAATACTTTCTGTTTGGACAACAACGCCTGTGTGTGTGTGTGTGTGTGTGTGTGTGTGCACGCGTGCGTGCTTTGACGACCCCCTGCGACGCCCCAACTCCGCGAGGGAAGCTTTGAAGCGGCTCTGGGAAAACCTCTGCGGAAGAAACCGCTGCTAGTGACTTGCGGAAAAGGGACTCCACAATCAGTGAGATTGTAAAGTAGGTATGTTTATTCAGCGCTGGGCAGCACGGGAGGTCGTGGGCATGAAGATTGATGACTCTTCCTCGTCACCGCTAGTTGACCTCTTGTCTTTGCACAGACTCAGTTGCTCCTTGGCTCTTGTCCATCTGCAGGACCAGTTTCTCCCAGTTTCTTAAGACAGGCTCACTCTCTTATTAGGAGACTGACCTTGGTAAGGGGCCCACGGCTTCTTGCTTTAGTTAATTGGCACAATGCACCATAGTTAGCAAAGACGCTAAGTAGCATCCTAGTTTAACGCCGTCAGCGCTCTATCTCTACTTGATAAGATTGTCCTAACTCCCTCTCTCACTGGAGCCCACGCAGCCCTCCGTCCTGCCGAAGGACTTCACGGGGACTTCTGCCGGCTCCGGGTGCCCGCACACAGACAGAAATGGCTTTGAGAGAAAACAATCAGGAGGAGGAGAGCTCAGAGACTGCGGCCGGCTTCGGCCACCTTCCCCTCGCTTTCCCTCTCCGTGTTCAAACCGAGCACTGTTCTGCCGTCAACCTTCGCTGCCTCTGCCCGCGGCGCTGGGCTTTCGCGTGTGCCATTGCTCCTCTACATATTTTATCCTTCCTTTTGTAAGGAATGGTCCAGCAATTCGTGTCACTAAGGGATTTGAAGGGTTAACATCGAGGCCCGGGTCTAGGTGATAAGAGAACAAAGGGGTTTTTAGGGAAAAGTGCTGACTACTGCAGGGGATGTTGCTAGAGTTTCTGAAATCCGGCGCAGAGGCTCCCAAACAAGGAGGAAGGGGAAGCTGAAGGACAATTGAAGGACAAAAGCCTGAGAGGAAGACAACCAGCATTCAGCCCGAGCAAGCCCCGAGAGACCACCAGAGACTGGTACGCAGGCGCCCCTGGGAGGGGTTTCGGATTCCGGAAACCAATTCTAATAACCCTGCCTCTTCTCGAAGTAGTAATGAATATGTATTAGCCTGGGAGCATCAAAACCAGCCGCCTTACGTAACAGGCGTGCGTCCTGGGGGAGCAGAGACTCCCGGCGCACCCAGCGCTGCTTGCTTGCCTCTATTCGTTTAATAAATTGTAAACTTTGATTGTAATCCTATTTGGATTTATAACAGCCATTTATAACACTTTTTATATTTGTATTTTATTTAAGGCTGTCTTGCCCCCCTCCCCCCCCAGCCTCGCTGCTCGCCAATAAAGCTGGCGCAGGGGCTAAGGGATTTGAAGGGCCTGCTTGTACACCTAAGGGATTTGAGGGCCTGCTTGTACACCTTTGGGGACTGCCTCTTTTTTGGGGGGGGGGGGGGGTGGGGGGGTGTTAGGAGCTGCTTGTATACTTTTTTAGGCATTCCTCTGAGAGGGGGTTGGGAGCTTCGTGTATACTGGGGGGGGAGGGCCTCCCTCGAGGTGGAAGCGGGGGGGGTTGGAGCGTTTCTACACTGTAGGGGCCTGCCTGTACACTTTTGGGGCCTGCCTTGGAGGGGTTGGGAACTGCTTGTACACCTTTGGGGCCTGCGTCTGCGCGGGGCGGGGGGGGTTGGGGGGTTGGAGCTGGTTTTAACCTTTCGGGCTTGCATCTGGAGGGGGTTGGGGCCTGCCTTTGGGGGGGTGGTTGTGAGCTGCTTGTATACTGTAGGGGCCTGCTTGTACACCTTTGGGGCCTGCGTCTGGGGGGGGGTGGGAGCTGCTTGTACACTGTTAGGGCCTGCCTTGGGGGAGGTGTTGGGGCATGTGCCTTGGGGGCATGGGGTTGGGAGCTGCTTCTACGCTGTAGGGGTCTGGGTCTTGGGGGGTTGGGGCTGTTTGTACACCTTTGGGGCGTGCCTCTGGGGAGGATGGGGAGTTGCTTGTACACCTTTGGGGCCTGTGTCTGGGGGGGGGTTGGGGCCTGTGCCGGGGGGTTTGGGAGCTGCTTGTACGCTCTAGGGTCCTCTGGCAGGCTTTGGGGCCTCCCTTTGAGGGGGGCAGTTGGGAGCTGGTTGTACACCTTTGGGGCCTGAGTCTGGGGTGTGGGGGCTGGGGCTGAGGCCTGGGGCCTGGGGCATGCATCTGGGTGGTGGTGGTGGGGGGTCCAGTTCATGGGGGGGTGGGTTGGGAGCTGCTTGTGGACAGTTGGGGTCTGCATCCGGGTGTGGCTGGGGCCTGCTTGTAGACTTCTGCAGCCTGTGTCTGGTGTTTGGGGGCTTTTCTGTAGTGTTTGGGGATTGCATTTTGGCTTTGGGATGTGTCTAGAGCTTCTGGGGCCTAGCTGTAGTGCTTGGGGCCTGCGTCTGGGGCTTTTCTGTAGCATTTTGGTAGCGTGTTTGTGATTTGGGGTCTGTATCCAGGGTTTTGCCTTTTTTGTAGTTTTCAGCTTTGTGTCTGTTTCTTTGTTGGTTGCCTGGGGTTTGGGGTTTGGATCATTAGTCAGTGTCATTAGCGTCGGGGGGTTGATATGAAGGGTTAGGGTTGTGGTTAGAGTTGTTAGGGTTAAAGAGAATAAGGATTTTAGGGTAAGGGGATCAAGGTTGTGGGAATAAAAATGTTTTTGCACAGAGTTACATCGTTTAGAGGGAAGGAAGGTGGTATTGATATATGCTTGCAGTGATAAGAAAGCTTAACAGACAACCTTGTAAAATGCAGACAACCAGAATCCTTAGAGCAATTGGGTGGAAATCAAGGCGTAAGAAACATTACCACCTCAAAGAGGAAAACAGTCAAGAAAAAAATAAAATTGACTAGTAACAGGCCAGCAGCTGTGTATTTTCTGTGAAGCACTGGATAGATCGTGAACATGGATTACCCAGTCAATGGGGAAACTGGGGAGGGTCCTGGTCACCGAGAGGAAAAAAAAAATTATATAAACTGTGTTATGGAACTAGTAGGTGGCTTGTGGGACGCCTGCCATTGCAATCGTGAATAAAAATGCTACCTCACTGAGATACTTGCCTGAGCCTATGGTATTGGTTACAGAGTGTTTCTAATAAGGTGTTAGGGTTTTAAGGTTTCAGGGCTAAGGCACTAGGGTTGGGTTTCAGGGTTAGGGTTTCCAGGGTTTAGGGTTAGGATTTTAAGGTTGTTAGGGTTGGAGTTATAAGGGTTAGGGTTTGGGGGTTAGTGTGTTAAGGTTTTAAAGTATTTTGTGGTTTTAGTGTTGATAGGGTTTTTAGGGTTAGGGTCTTAGGGTTTTAGTTATGGTCAGGTATTTAGGGTTAGGGTTTTAAGGTCTTATTTTTTTTTTTTAAGGTTAGGGTCTCCAGCGTTAGGGCTTTGAGAATCTTTACGTTTTGGGTTAGGGTTTAGAGGGTCTTAATTTTTAGGGTTAGGGCTTTTAGGCGTAGGTCTAGTGTGGTAAATTTTATCGGGTTAGGACTGTAAGGGTTTTTAGGGTTAGGGTTTCTAGGGTTTTTTGGGGTAGGGGTTAGGGTTAGATCCGTGGGAGCCGTAGTGTTAGGGGTCAGTTCTTAGGGGTAAGGCCCAATATTAGGGTGGAAGGCCAAACTAAGGGGGGAGTCCCCCCCAAAATTGAAGGGTCGAAGCCCCAATTTAGGGGAAGAAACGTCAAAATTGTGGGGTCCCCCAAAATTGGGCGGAAGAGCTCTTAATATTGGGGGAAACCCAAAAAAGGAGGGTGGGGGACTCTAAAATTGGGGGGACCCCCCCAAATTGGTTGTGTCCCCCCCCAAATTGGTTGTGTCCCCCCCAAAATTGGTTGTGTCCCCCCCAATTAGGGGAGGAACCCCCAAAATTGGGTGGGCGAACCCCCAGATTGGGGGGGCAGAACACTTAAATGGAAGTGTGAAATTCCAGAATTGAATGTGGACCCCCCAGAACAGTCTTCAGGGGTTTAGTGTGGTAAATTTTATCGGGTTAGGGCTGTAAGGGTTTTTAGGGTTAGGGTTTCTAGGGTTTGTTGGGGTAGGGGTTAGGGTTAGATCCGTGGTTGCCATAGCGTTAGGGGTCAAGGTTCTTAGGGGTTAGGCCTAATATTAGGGCGGAAGGCCAAAATAAGAGGGTGGGAGCCCCCCCCGAAATTGAAGGGTTGAAGCCCCAAGTTAGGGGAAGGAACGTCAAAATTGTGGGGTCCCCCAAAATTGGGCGGAAGAACTTTTAATATTAGGGGGGAACCCAAAAAAGGAGGGTGGGGGACTCTAAAATCGGTTGTGTCCCCCCCAAATTAGGGGAGGAACCCCCAAAATTGGGTGGGCGAACCCCCAAATTGGGGGGAAGAAGACTTAAATGGAAGTGTGAAATTCCAGAATTGGATGTGGACCCCCCAGAACCGTCTTCAGGGGTTTAGTGTGGTAAATTTTATCGGGTTAGGGCTGTAAGGGTTTTTAGGGTTAGGGTTTCTAGGGTTTGTTGGGGTAGGGGTTAGGGTTAGATCCGTGGTTGCCATAGGCTTAGGGGTCAAGGTTCTTAGGGGTTAGGCCTAATATTAGGGCGGAAGGCCAAAATAAGAGGGGAGGAGCCCACCCAAAATTGAAGGGTTGAAGCCCAAAGTTAGGGGAAGAAACGTCAAAATTGTGGGGTCCCCCAAAATTGAGCGGAAGAGCTTTTAATATTGGGGGAAACCCAAAAAAGGAGGGTGGGGGACTCTAAAATTGGTTGTGTCCCCCCCAAAATTGGTTGTGTCCCCCCCAAAATTGGTTGTGTCCCCCCCAATTAGGGGAGGAACCCCCAAAATTGGGTGGGCGAACCCCCAGATTGGGGGGGAAGAACACTTAAATGGAAGTGTGAAATTCCAGAATTGAATGTGGACCCCCCAGAACAGTCTTCAGGGGTTTAGTGTGGTAAATTTTATCGGGTTAGGGCTGCAAGGGTTTTTAGGGTTAGGGTTTCTAGGGTTTGTTGGGGTAGGGGTTAGGGTTAGATCCGTGGTTGCCATAGGCTTAGGGGTCAAGGTTCTTAGGGGTTAGGCCTAATATTAGGGCGGAAGGCCAAAATAAGAGGGGGGGAGCCCCCCCCAAAATCGAAGGGTTGAAGCCCAAAGTTAGGGGAAGGAACGGCCAAATTGTGGGGTCCCCCAAAATTGGGCGGAAGAACTCTTTAATATTAGGGGGGAACCCAAAAAAGGAGGGTGGGGGACTCTACAATTGGGGGGGACCCCCAAAATTGGTCGGGTCCCCCCAAATTAGGGGAGGAACCCCCAAAATTGGGTGGGTGAACCCCCAAATTGGGGGGAAGAAGACTTAAATGGAAGTGTGAAATTCCAGAATTGAATGTGGACCCCCCCCAGACCTGGGGAGGAATCCCCAAACTTGGGGGCGACCCCCAAATTTGGGGTTAAAGCCCCAGATCCCGGGGAGCTAAGCCCCAAATTAAGGGAAGGAACCTCAAACATGTGGTGAGAACCCCAACATTGGGGGAAAGAACCTTAATATTAGGGTGGCAGGCCAAGAAAGGATGGTGGGGGCCTCCAAAATTGTGGGGGGCTTGGAATTGGGGGGAATCCCCAAAATGGAGGGGGAACCCCAAAAGTGGGGGGGGAGCGAAGCACCAAATTAGGGGAAGGAACCCCAAAATTGCGGGGAAGAACTCTGAAATGGAGAGCTGAAAACCCGAAATTGAGGGGAAACCCCCCAAAACGGCGGGAAAACCCTCCATAAACACGAAACCGGTAATGTAACAGAGCAAAAAATGGCGTCCTACGGCACGCTGCGAGGCTCAATTTTCTGGGGAGTGCTGGGAAATGTAGTTCTTGGCCACCGGGTTTCCGGGAGTCCATATTGTTTTCCCAGAGCATGCCGGGAGATGTAGTTCTCGGACACTGGGCTTCCGGGAGGCCATGTTGGTTTCCCATCTTTGCTAGACTCCGGGTGCTCTGGCTTCACAGAGAAACCCCCAAACTGAAAAATGTACCTGCTAATATATTGGGCTCTAAATGTAGCCCTGGGTTAATTGAATAACAATCCCTGGGTAAGATTGAAGTGCAGGAGGGGTTGGCTACGGTTTTAAGAGCCGGTTTGCAGAAAAGGGATTTCCCGTTAAGAAATGGCATATACTGATTGTTCTCTTCCTTGCTCTGCCAAGACCTGAAGCACATCTTGGAAGCCAGGCAGAATCCGTGGAGCCAATGGAGTTCTCAAGCTCGACTTCAGCTTCTTCCCAGCTAGAAGAAGCAAGGACACGCCGGCTGAGTTCCACAGGCAACGCGCCCGTATCTGTAGACGAGGATTTAGAGATGCTACTTTGGGAACTCTCAGACCGCATACTGGAAGCCGAGCTCGACTTGGACCCAGGGAAGGATGAGGATGACCTCCTCCTTGAGCTTTCCAAGATGATTGATGATTGAACTGCATAGTCCTATGGTATATTAAAAAAAAAAAAAAAAAAAAAAAAACCAAAAAAAAACCCAACTCTTCTTCTTGTTGGATACCCGGAGGTGATCCTTTTTCTAACTGAGGCTTTGCAATGAGACTTAAAGCACAGTTGGAACTGGTAGAAATTGGCAGGATTTGCACTCAGTTGTCCTAAGTTTCCCTGCTGGTCAGAGTTAAGGTCTTGTGCATGGTTCCGTAAGTAGAGGTGGCTACCTTTGATATCAAGAGGACAAAACACTTGTTTCTTTTGGCACAGAAAGATGTCCATCGGCACGCTGTGGTGGCTGTGAATTGACGTAGTGATGGAGCGATGCTCTGAAGGCTTAAACGGAAAGCTTCTTCCTTCCGCCCCCCCTTGGCACAGCTCGATGTTGGGCACATTGTGAAGCCTGGGTGTTCTGATTTCTCGGACAGTTGATACCCAAATCCCGGAGTTACTATGTCAACTCTTGACTTTTATTTGTGTATGCCATTGTTTTGACTGTAATCTTTTCAGATGATGAAGCTGTAAGGGCGGGAGGGAGCAAAATAATTATTCTAGCGTTGTGGACCAAACATGCTGCCAGGAGTGGTGGTGGTGGGGTCAGCCCACCCGGCCTTACTTTCAATTATCAGGGATGATAAAATGGTGTGAAAAGCAGCAGCTCTGCGATACGGCTACGCTACCCCCACTCCCTTCTCTTGTGCTGTACCAAAGTTCCCCCAAGCTTTGGTTGGTGCTTTTTGCTGGTGACAGTAGGACTCCAGGGCGAGTAGTCGGGACTCTCCTGCAGTAACTGGGTCAATTAAGGGTTGGTTTAAGTGCCTCCTGGTTTTTAAAATTGCTCCCCTGAGCTGCTGGCTCTGCTGCCTGCTACAGCAAATGTTTGGGTGCCATCAGCGTCGCACTTGGGCGTGGGCACTGACCCTGCGGAGGAGAGCTGAGACTCGCGTGTATTGTGTACCCTGCCGCCAGTGATCGTTTTCCCCTAGCAGATCTATTTTGAATCATTTCCCTAAATTTTAGAGGAACTTTAGGCTCTTTGTGCTATGATTTGTGAAGCTGTAGGGGCCCTCAGGCATTTGCTGCTGGCAGAGGAAAACCGCTTGTCGAATTTGTTGTAAATACTTTCTGTTTGGACAACAACGCCTGTGTGTGTGTGTGTGTGTGTGTGTGTGTGCACGCGTGCGTGCTTTGACGACCCCCTGCGACGCCCCAGCTCCGCGAGGGAAGCTTTGAAGCGGCTCTGGGAAAACCTCTGCGGAAGAAACCGCTGCTAGTGACTTGCGGAAAAGGGACTCCACAATCAGTGAGATTGTAAAGTAGGTATGTTTATTCAGCGCTGGGCAGCACGGGAGGTCGTGGGCATGAAGATTGATGACTCTTCCTCGTCACCGCTAGTTGACCTCTTGTCTTTGCACAGACTCAGTTGCTCCTTGGCTCTTGTCCATCTGCAGGACCAGTTTCTCCCAGTTTCTTAAGACAGGCTCACTCTCTTATGAGGAGACTGACCTTGGTAAGGGGCCCACGGCTTCTTGCTTTAGTTAATTGGCACAATGCACCATAGTTAGCAAAGACGCTAAGTAGCATCCTAGTTTAACGCCGTCAGCGCTCTATCTCTACTTGATAAGATTGTCCTAACTCCCTCTCTCACTGGAGCCCACGCAGCCCTCCGTCCTGCCGAAGGACTTCACGGGGACTTCTGCCGGCTCCGGGTGCCCGCACACAGACAGAAATGGCTTTGAGAGAAAACAATCAGGAGGAGGAGAGCTCAGAGACTGCGGCCGGCTTCGGCCACCTTCCCCTCGCTTTCCCTCTCCGTGTTCAAACCGAGCACTGTTCTGCCGTCAACCTTCGCTGCCTCTGCCCGCGGCGCTGGGCTTTCGCGTGTGCCATTGCTCCTCTACATATTTTATCCTTCCTTTTGTAAGGAATGGTCCAGCAATTCGTGTCACTAAGGGATTTGAAGGGTTAACATCGAGGCCCGGGTCTAGGTGATAAGAGAACAAAGGGGTTTTTAGGGAAAAGTGCTGACTACTGCAGGGGATGTTGCTAGAGTTTCTGAAATCCGGCGCAGAGGCTCCCAAACAAGGAGGAAGGGGAAGCTGAAGGACAATTGAAGGACAAAAGCCTGAGAGGAAGACAACCAGCATTCAGCCCGAGCAAGCCCCGAGAGACCACCAGAGACTGGTACGCAGGCGCCCCTGGGAGGGGTTTCGGATTCCGGAAACCAATTCTAATAACCCTGCCTCTTCTCGAAGTAGTAATGAATATGTATTAGCCTGGGAGCATCAAAACCAGCCGCCTTACGTAACAGGCGTGCGTCCTGGGGGAGCAGAGACTCCCGGCGCACCCAGCGCTGCTTGCTTGCCTCTATTCGTTTAATAAATTGTAAACTTTGATTGTAATCCTATTTGGATTTATAACAGCCATTTATAACACTTTTTATATTTGTATTTTATTTAAGGCTGTCTTGCCCCCCTCCCCCCCCAGCCTCGCTGCTCGCCAATAAAGCTGGCGCAGGGGCTAAGGGATTTGAAGGGCCTGCTTGTACACCTAAGGGATTTGAGGGCCTGCTTGTACACCTTTGGGGACTGCCTCTTTTTTGGGGGGGGGGGGGGGGGGGGGGGTGTTAGGAGCTGCTTGTATACTTTTTTAGGCATTCCTCTGAGAGGGGGTTGGGAGCTTCGTGTATACTGGGGGGGGAGGGCCTCCCTCGAGGTGGAAGCGGGGGGGGTTGGAGCGTTTCTACACTGTAGGGGCCTGCCTGTACACTTTTGGGGCCTGCCTTGGAGGGGTTGGGAACTGCTTGTACACCTTTGGGGCCTGCGTCTGCGCGGGGCGGGGGGGGTTGGGGGGTTGGAGCTGGTTTTAACCTTTCGGGCTTGCATCTGGAGGGGGTTGGGGCCTGCCTTTGGGGGGGTGGTTGTGAGCTGCTTGTATACTGTAGGGGCCTGCTTGTACACCTTTGGGGCCTGCGTCTGGGGGGGGGTGGGAGCTGCTTGTACACTGTTAGGGCCTGCCTTGGGGGAGGGGTTGGGGCATGTGCCTTGGGGGCATGGGGTTGGGAGCTGCTTCTACGCTGTAGGGGTCTGGGTCTTGGGGGGTTGGGGCTGTTTGTACACCTTTGGGGCGTGCCTCTGGGGAGGATGGGGAGTTGCTTGTACACCTTTGGGGCCTGTGTCTGGGGGGGGGTTGGGGCCTGTGCCGGGGGGGTTGGGAGCTGCTTGTACGCTCTAGGGTCCTCTGGCAGGCTTTGGGGCCTCCCTTTGAGGGGGGCAGTTGGGAGCTGGTTGTACACCTTTGGGGCCTGAGTCTGGGGTGTGGGGGCTGGGGCTGAGGCCTGGGGCCTGGGGCATGCATCTGGGTGGTGGTGGTGGGGGGTCCAGTTCATGGGGGGGTGGGTTGGGAGCTGCTTGTGGACAGTTGGGGTCTGCATCCGGGTGTGGCTGGGGCCTGCTTGTAGACTTCTGCAGCCTGTGTCTGGTGTTTGGGGGCTTTTCTGTAGTGTTTGGGGATTGCATTTTGGCTTTGGGATGTGTCTAGAGCTTCTGGGGCCTAGCTGTAGTGCTTGGGGCCTGCGTCTGGGGCTTTTCTGTAGCATTTTGGTAGCGTGTTTGTGATTTGGGGTCTGTATCCAGGGTTTTGCCTTTTTTGTAGTTTTCAGCTTTGTGTCTGTTTCTTTGTTGGTTGCCTGGGGTTTGGGGTTTGGATCATTAGTCAGTGTCATTAGCGTCGGGGGGTTGATATGAAGGGTTAGGGTTGTGGTTAGAGTTGTTAGGGTTAAAGAGAATAAGGATTTTAGGGTAAGGGGATCAAGGTTGTGGGAATAAAAATGTTTTTGCACAGAGTTACATCGTTTAGAGGGAAGGAAGGTGGTATTGATATATGCTTGCAGTGATAAGAAAGCTTAACAGACAACCTTGTAAAATGCAGACAACCAGAATCCTTAGAGCAATTGGGTGGAAATCACGGTGTAAGAAACATTACCACCTCAAAGAGGAAAACAGTCAAGAAAAAAATAAAATTGACTAGTAACAGGCCAGCAGCTGTGTATTTTCTGTGAAGCACTGGATAGATCGTGAACATGGATTACCCAGTCAATGGGGAAACTGGGGAGGGTCCTGGTCACCGAGAGGAAAAAAAAAATTATATAAACTGTGTTATGGAACTAGTAGGTGGCTTGTGGGACGCCTGCCATTGCAATCGTGAATAAAAATGCTACCTCACTGAGATACTTGCCTGAGCCTATGGTATTGGTTACAGAGTGTTTCTAATAAGGTGTTAGGGTTTTAAGGTTTCAGGGCTAAGGCACTAGGGTTGGGTTTCAGGGTTAGGGTTTCCAGGGTTTAGGGTTAGGATTTTAAGGTTGTTAGGGTTGGAGTTATAAGGGTTAGGGTTTGGGGGTTAGTGTGTTAAGGTTTTAAAGTATTTTGTGGTTTTAGTGTTGATAGGGTTTTTAGGGTTAGGGTCTTAGGGTTTTAGTTATGGTCAGGTATTTAGGGTTAGGGTTTTAAGGTCTTATTTTTTTTTTTTAAGGTTAGGGTCTCCAGCGTTAGGGCTTTGAGAATCTTTACGTTTTGGGTTAGGGTTTAGAGGGTCTTAATTTTTAGGGTTAGGGCTTTTAGGCGTAGGTCTAGTGTGGTAAATTTTATCGGGTTAGGACTGTAAGGGTTTTTAGGGTTAGGGTTTCTAGGGTTTTTTGGGGTAGGGGTTAGGGTTAGATCCGTGGGAGCCGTAGTGTTAGGGGTCAGGGTTCTTAGGGGTAAGGCCCAATATTAGGGTGGAAGGCCAAACTAAGGGGGGAGTCCCCCCCAAAATTGAAGGGTCGAAGCCCCAATTTAGGGGAAGAAACGTCAAAATTGTGGGGTCCCCCAAAATTGGGCGGAAGAGCTCTTAATATTGGGGGAAACCCAAAAAAGGAGGGTGGGGGACTCTAAAATTGGGGGGACCCCCCCAAATTGGTTGTGTCCCCCCCCAAATTGGTTGTGTCCCCCCCAAAATTGGTTGTGTCCCCCCCAATTAGGGGAGGAACCCCCAAAATTGGGTGGGCGAACCCCCAGATTGGGGGGGCAGAACACTTAAATGGAAGTGTGAAATTCCAGAATTGAATGTGGACCCCCCAGAACAGTCTTCAGGGGTTTAGTGTGGTAAATTTTATCGGGTTAGGGCTGTAAGGGTTTTTAGGGTTAGGGTTTCTAGGGTTTGTTGGGGTAGGGGTTAGGGTTAGATCCGTGGTTGCCATAGCGTTAGGGGTCAAGGTTCTTAGGGGTTAGGCCTAATATTAGGGCGGAAGGCCAAAATAAGAGGGTGGGAGCCCCCCCCGAAATTGAAGGGTTGAAGCCCCAAGTTAGGGGAAGGAACGTCAAAATTGTGGGGTCCCCCAAAATTGGGCGGAAGAACTTTTAATATTAGGGGGGAACCCAAAAAAGGAGGGTGGGGGACTCTAAAATCGGTTGTGTCCCCCCCAAATTAGGGGAGGAACCCCCAAAATTGGGTGGGCGAACCCCCAAATTGGGGGGAAGAAGACTTAAATGGAAGTGTGAAATTCCAGAATTGGATGTGGACCCCCCAGAACCGTCTTCAGGGGTTTAGTGTGGTAAATTTTATCGGGTTAGGGCTGTAAGGGTTTTTAGGGTTAGGGTTTCTAGGGTTTGTTGGGGTAGGGGTTAGGGTTAGATCCGTGGTTGCCATAGGCTTAGGGGTCAAGGTTCTTAGGGGTTAGGCCTAATATTAGGGCGGAAGGCCAAAATAAGAGGGGAGGAGCCCACCCAAAATTGAAGGGTTGAAGCCCAAAGTTAGGGGAAGAAACGTCAAAATTGTGGGGTCCCCCAAAATTGAGCGGAAGAGCTCTTAATATTGGGGGAAACCCAAAAAAGGAGGGTGGGGGACTCTAAAATTGGTTGTGTCCCCCCCAAAATTGGTTGTGTCCCCCCCAAAATTGGTTGTGTCCCCCCCAATTAGGGGAGGAACCCCCAAAATTGGGTGGGCGAACCCCCAGATTGGGGGGGAAGAACACTTAAATGGAAGTGTGAAATTCCAGAATTGAATGTGGACCCCCCAGAACAGTCTTCAGGGGTTTAGTGTGGTAAATTTTATCGGGTTAGGGCTGCAAGGGTTTTTAGGGTTAGGGTTTCTAGGGTTTGTTGGGGTAGGGGTTAGGGTTAGATCCGTGGTTGCCATAGGCTTAGGGGTCAAGGTTCTTAGGGGTTAGGCCTAATATTAGGGCGGAAGGCCAAAATAAGAGGGGGGGAGCCCCCCCCAAAATCGAAGGGTTGAAGCCCAAAGTTAGGGGAAGGAACGGCCAAATTGTGGGGTCCCCCAAAATTGGGCGGAAGAACTCTTTAATATTAGGGGGGAACCCAAAAAAGGAGGGTGGGGGACTCTACAATTGGGGGGGACCCCCAAAATTGGTCGGGTCCCCCCAAATTAGGGGAGGAACCCCCAAAATTGGGTGGGTGAACCCCCAAATTGGGGGGAAGAAGACTTAAATGGAAGTGTGAAATTCCAGAATTGAATGTGGACCCCCCCCAGACCTGGGGAGGAATCCCCAAACTTGGGGGCGACCCCCAAATTTGGGGTTAAAGCCCCAGATCCCGGGGAGCTAAGCCCCAAATTAAGGGAAGGAACCTCAAACATGTGGTGAGAACCCCAACATTGGGGGAAAGAACCTTAATATTAGGGTGGCAGGCCAAGAAAGGATGGTGGGGGCCTCCAAAATTGTGGGGGGCTTGGAATTGGGGGGAATCCCCAAAATGGAGGGGGAACCCCAAAAGTGGGGGGGGGGCGAAGCACCAAATTAGGGGAAGGAACCCCAAAATTGCGGGGAAGAACTCTGAAATGGAGAGCTGAAAACCCGAAATTGAGGGGAAACCCCCCAAAACGGCGGGAAAACCCTCCATAAACACGAAACCGGTAATGTAACAGAGCAAAAAATGGCGTCCTACGGCACGCTGCGAGGCTCAATTTTCTGGGGAGTGCTGGGAAATGTAGTTCTTGGCCACCGGGTTTCCGGGAGTCCATATTGTTTTCCCAGAGCATGCCGGGAGATGTAGTTCTCGGACACTGGGCTTCCGGGAGGCCATGTTGGTTTCCCATCTTTGCTAGACTCCGGGTGCTCTGGCTTCACAGAGAAACCCCCAAACTGAAAAATGTACCTGCTAATATATTGGGCTCTAAATGTAGCCCTGGGTTAATTGAATAACAATCCCTGGGTAAGATTGAAGTGCAGGAGGGGTTGGCTACGGTTTTAAGAGCCGGTTTGCAGAAAAGGGATTTCCCGTTAAGAAATGGCATATACTGATTGTTCTCTTCCTTGCTCTGCCAAGACCTGAAGCACATCTTGGAAGCCAGGCAGAATCCGTGGAGCCAATGGAGTTCTCAAGCTCGACTTCAGCTTCTTCCCAGCTAGAAGAAGCAAGGACACGCCGGCTGAGTTCCACAGGCAATGCGCCCGTATCTGTAGACGAGGATTTAGAGATGCTACTTTGGGAACTCTCAGACGGCATACTGGAAGCCGAGCTCGACTTGGACCCAGGGAAGGATGAGGATGACCTCCTCCTTGAGCTTTCCAAGATGATTGATGATTGAACTGCATAGTCCTATGGTATATTAAAAAAAAAAAAAAAAAAAAAAAAACCAAAAAAAAACCCAACTCTTCTTCTTGTTGGATACCCGGAGGTGATCCTTTTTCTAACTGAGGCTTTGCAATGAGACTTAAAGCACAGTTGGAACTGGTAGAAATTGGCAGGATTTGCACTCAGTTGTCCTAAGTTTCCCTGCTGGTCAGAGTTAAGGTCTTGTGCATGGTTCCGTAAGTAGAGGTGGCTACCTTTGATATCAAGAGGACAAAACACTTGTTTCTTTTGGCACAGAAAGATGTCCATCGGCACGCTGTGGTGGCTGTGAATTGACGTAGTGATGGAGCGATGCTCTGAAGGCTTAAACGGAAAGCTTCTTCCTTCCGCCCCCCCTTGGCACAGCTCGATGTTGGGCACATTGTGAAGCCTGGGTGTTCTGATTTCTCGGACAGTTGATACCCAAATCCCGGAGTTACTATGTCAACTCTTGACTTTTATTTGTGTATGCCATTGTTTTGACTGTAATCTTTTCAGATGATGAAGCTGTAAGGGCGGGAGGGAGCAAAATAATTATTCTAGCGTTGTGGACCAAACATGCTGCCAGGAGTGGTGGTGGTGGGGTCAGCCCACCCGGCCTTACTTTCAATTATCAGGGATGATAAAATGGTGTGAAAAGCAGCAGCTCTGCGATACGGCTACGCTACCCCCACTCCCTTCTCTTGTGCTGTACCAAAGTTCCCCCAAGCTTTGGTTGGTGCTTTTTGCTGGTGACAGTAGGACTCCAGGGCGAGTAGTCGGGACTCTCCTGCAGTAACTGGGTCAATTAAGGGTTGGTTTAAGTGCCTCCTGGTTTTTAAAATTGCTCCCCTGAGCTGCTGGCTCTGCTGCCTGCTACAGCAAATGTTCGGGTGCCATCAGCGTCGCACTTGGGCGTGGGCACTGACCCTGCGGAGGAGAGCTGAGACTCGCGTGTATTGTGTACCCTGCCGCCAGTGATCGTTTTCCCCTAGCAGATCTATTTTGAATCATTTCCCTAAATTTTAGAGGAACTTTAGGCTCTTTGTGCTATGATTTGTGAAGCTGTAGGGGCCCTCAGGCATTTGCTGCTGGCAGAGGAAAACCGCTTGTCGAATTTGTTGTAAATACTTTCTGTTTGGACAACAACGCCTGTGTGTGTGTGTGTGTGTGTGTGTGTGTGCACGCGTGCGTGCTTTGACGACCCCCTGCGACGCCCCAGCTCCGCGAGGGAAGCTTTGAAGCGGCTCTGGGAAAACCTCTGCGGAAGAAACCGCTGCTAGTGACTTGCGGAAAAGGGACTCCACAATCAGTGAGATTGTAAAGTAGGTATGTTTATTCAGCGCTGGGCAGCACGGGAGGTCGTGGGCATGAAGATTGATGACTCTTCCTCGTCACCGCTAGTTGACCTCTTGTCTTTGCACAGACTCAGTTGCTCCTTGGCTCTTGTCCATCTGCAGGACCAGTTTCTCCCAGTTTCTTAAGACAGGCTCACTCTCTTATTAGGAGACTGACCTTGGTAAGGGGCCCACGGCTTCTTGCTTTAGTTAATTGGCACAATGCACCATAGTTAGCAAAGACGCTAAGTAGCATCCTAGTTTAACGCTGTCAGCGCTCTATCTCTACTTGATAAGATTGTCCTAACTCCCTCTCTCACTGGAGCCCACGCAGCCCTCCGTCCTGCCGAAGGACTTCACGGGGACTTCTGCCGGCTCCGGGTGCCCGCACACAGACAGAAATGGCTTTGAGAGAAAACAATCAGGAGGAGGAGAGCTCAGAGACTGCGGCCGGCTTCGGCCACCTTCCCCTCGCTTTCCCTCTCCGTGTTCAAACCGAGCACTGTTCTGCCGTCAACCTTCGCTGCCTCTGCCCGCGGCGCTGGGCTTTCGCGTGTGCCATTGCTCCTCTACATATTTTATCCTTCCTTTTGTAAGGAATGGTCCAGCAATTCGTGTCACTAAGGGATTTGAAGGGTTAACATCGAGGCCCGGGTCTAGGTGATAAGAGAACAAAGGGGTTTTTAGGGAAAAGTGCTGACTACTGCAGGGGATGTTGCTAGAGTTTCTGAAATCCGGCGCAGAGGCTCCCAAACAAGGAGGAAGGGGAAGCTGAAGGACAATTGAAGGACAAAAGCCTGAGAGGAAGACAACCAGCATTCAGCCCGAGCAAGCCCCGAGAGACCACCAGAGACTGGTACGCAGGCGCCCCTGGGAGGGGTTTCGGATTCCGGAAACCAATTCTAATAACCCTGCCTCTTCTCGAAGTAGTAATGAATATGTATTAGCCTGGGAGCATCAAAACCAGCCGCCTTACGTAACAGGCGTGCGTCCTGGGGGAGCAGAGACTCCCGGCGCACCCAGCGCTGCTTGCTTGCCTCTATTCGTTTAATAAATTGTAAACTTTGATTGTAATCCTATTTGGATTTATAACAGCCATTTATAACACTTTTTATATTTGTATTTTATTTAAGGCTGTCTTGCCCCCCTCCCCCCCCAGCCTCGCTGCTCGCCAATAAAGCTGGCGCAGGGGCTAAGGGATTTGAAGGGCCTGCTTGTACACCTAAGGGATTTGAGGGCCTGCTTGTACACCTTTGGGGACTGCCTCTTTTTGGGGGGGGGGGGGGGTGGGGGGGGTGTTAGGAGCTGCTTGTATACTTTTTTAGGCATTCCTCTGAGAGGGGGTTGGGAGCTTCGTGTATACTGGGGGGGGAGGGCCTCCCTCGAGGTGGAAGCGGGGGGGGTTGGAGCGTTTCTACACTGTAGGGGCCTGCCTGTACACTTTTGGGGCCTGCCTTGGAGGGGTTGGGAACTGCTTGTACACCTTTGGGGCCTGCGTCTGCGCGGGGCGGGGGGGGTTGGGGGGTTGGAGCTGGTTTTAACCTTTCGGGCTTGCATCTGGAGGGGGTTGGGGCCTGCCTTTGGGGGGGTGGTTGTGAGCTGCTTGTATACTGTAGGGGCCTGCTTGTACACCTTTGGGGCCTGCGTCTGGGGGGGGGTGGGAGCTGCTTGTACACTGTTAGGGCCTGCCTTGGGGGAGGGGTTGGGGCATGTGCCTTGGGGGCATGGGGTTGGGAGCTGCTTCTACGCTGTAGGGGTCTGGGTCTTGGGGGGTTGGGGCTGTTTGTACACCTTTGGGGCGTGCCTCTGGGGAGGATGGGGAGTTGCTTGTACACCTTTGGGGCCTGTGTCTGGGGGGGGGTTGGGGCCTGTGCCGGGGGGGTTGGGAGCTGCTTGTACGCTCTAGGGTCCTCTGGCAGGCTTTGGGGCCTCCCTTTGAGGGGGGCAGTTGGGAGCTGGTTGTACACCTTTGGGGCCTGAGTCTGGGGTGTGGGGGCTGGGGCTGAGGCCTGGGGCCTGGGGCATGCATCTGGGTGGTGGTGGTGGGGGGTCCAGTTCATGGGGGGGTGGGTTGGGAGCTGCTTGTGGACAGTTGGGGTCTGCATCCGGGTGTGGCTGGGGCCTGCTTGTAGACTTCTGCAGCCTGTGTCTGGTGTTTGGGGGCTTTTCTGTAGTGTTTGGGGATTGCATTTTGGCTTTGGGATGTGTCTAGAGCTTCTGGGGCCTAGCTGTAGTGCTTGGGGCCTGCGTCTGGGGCTTTTCTGTAGCATTTTGGTAGCGTGTTTGTGATTTGGGGTCTGTATCCAGGGTTTTGCCTTTTTTGTAGTTTTCAGCTTTGTGTCTGTTTCTTTGTTGGTTGCCTGGGGTTTGGGGTTTGGATCATTAGTCAGTGTCATTAGCGTCGGGGGGTTGATATGAAGGGTTAGGGTTGTGGTTAGAGTTGTTAGGGTTAAAGAGAATAAGGATTTTAGGGTAAGGGGATCAAGGTTGTGGGAATAAAAATGTTTTTGCACAGAGTTACATCGTTTAGAGGGAAGGAAGGTGGTATTGATATATGCTTGCAGTGATAAGAAAGCTTAACAGACAACCTTGTAAAATGCAGACAACCAGAATCCTTAGAGCAATTGGGTGGAAATCAAGGCGTAAGAAACATTACCACCTCAAAGAGGAAAACAGTCAAGAAAAAAATAAAATTGACTAGTAACAGGCCAGCAGCTGTGTATTTTCTGTGAAGCACTGGATAGATTGTGAACCTGGATTACCCAGTCAATGGGGAAACTGGGGAGGGTCCTGGTCACCGAGAGGAAAAAAAAAATTATATAAACTGTGTTATGGAACTAGTAGGTGGCTTGTGGGACGCCTGCCATTGCAATCGTGAATAAAAATGCTACCTCACTGAGATACTTGCCTGAGCCTATGGTATTGGTTACAGAGTGTTTCTAATAAGGTGTTAGGGTTTTAAGGTTTCAGGGCTAAGGCACTAGGGTTGGGTTTCAGGGTTAGGGTTTCCAGGGTTTAGGGTTAGGATTTTAAGGTTGTTAGGGTTGGAGTTATAAGGGTTAGGGTTTGCGGGTTAGTGTGTTAAGGTTTTAAAGTATTTTGTGGTTTTAGTGTTGATAGGGTTTTTAGGGTTAGGGTCTTAGGGTTTTAGTTATGGTCAGGTATTTAGGGTTAGGGTTTTAAGGTCTTATTTTTTTTTTTTAAGGTTAGGGTCTCCAGCGTTAGGGCTTTGAGAATCTTTACGTTTTGGGTTAGGGTTTAGAGGGTCTTAATTTTTAGGGTTAGGGCTTTTAGGCGTAGGTCTAGTGTGGTAAATTTTATCGGGTTAGGACTGTAAGGGTTTTTAGGGTTAGGGTTTCTAGGGTTTTTTGGGGTAGGGGTTAGGGTTAGATCCGTGGGAGCCGTAGTGTTAGGGGTCAGGGTTCTTAGGGGTAAGGCCCAATATTAGGGTGGAAGGCCAAACTAAGGGGGGAGTCCCCCCCAAAATTGAAGGGTCGAAGCCCCAATTTAGGGGAAGAAACGTCAAAATTGTGGGGTCCCCCAAAATTGGGCGGAAGAGCTCTTAATATTGGGGGAAACCCAAAAAAGGAGGGTGGGGGACTCTAAAATTGGGGGGACCCCCCCAAATTGGTTGTGTCCCCCCCCAAATTGGTTGTGTCCCCCCCAAAATTGGTTGTGTCCCCCCCAATTAGGGGAGGAACCCCCAAAATTGGGTGGGCGAACCCCCAGATTGGGGGGGAAGAACACTTAAATGGAAGTGTGAAATTCCAGAATTGAATGTGGACCCCCCAGAACAGTCTTCAGGGGTTTAGTGTGGTAAATTTTATCGGGTTAGGGCTGTAAGGGTTTTTAGGGTTAGGGTTTCTAGGGTTTGTTGGGGTAGGGGTTAGGGTTAGATCCGTGGTTGCCATAGCGTTAGGGGTCAAGGTTCTTAGGGGTTAGGCCTAATATTAGGGCGGAAGGCCAAAATAAGAGGGTGGGAGCCCCCCCCGAAATTGAAGGGTTGAAGCCCCAAGTTAGGGGAAGGAACGTCAAAATTGTGGGGTCCCCCAAAATTGGGCGGAAGAACTTTTAATATTAGGGGGGAACCCAAAAAAGGAGGGTGGGGGACTCTAAAATCGGTTGTGTCCCCCCCAAATTAGGGGAGGAACCCCCAAAATTGGGTGGGCGAACCCCCAAATTGGGGGGAAGAAGACTTAAATGGAAGTGTGAAATTCCAGAATTGGATGTGGACCCCCCAGAACCGTCTTCAGGGGTTTAGTGTGGTAAATTTTATCGGGTTAGGGCTGTAAGGGTTTTTAGGGTTAGGGTTTCTAGGGTTTGTTGGGGTAGGGGTTAGGGTTAGATCCGTGGTTGCCATAGGCTTAGGGGTCAAGGTTCTTAGGGGTTAGGCCTAATATTAGGGCGGAAGGCCAAAATAAGAGGGGAGGAGCCCACCCAAAATTGAAGGGTTGAAGCCCAAAGTTAGGGGAAGAAACGTCAAAATTGTGGGGTCCCCCAAAATTGAGCGGAAGAGCTTTTAATATTGGGGGAAACCCAAAAAAGGAGGGTGGGGGACTCTAAAATTGGTTGTGTCCCCCCCAAAATTGGTTGTGTCCCCCCCAAAATTGGTTGTGTCCCCCCCAATTAGGGGAGGAACCCCCAAAATTGGGTGGGCGAACCCCCAGATTGGGGGGGAAGAACACTTAAATGGAAGTGTGAAATTCCAGAATTGAATGTGGACCCCCCAGAACAGTCTTCAGGGGTTTAGTGTGGTAAATTTTATCGGGTTAGGGCTGCAAGGGTTTTTAGGGTTAGGGTTTCTAGGGTTTGTTGGGGTAGGGGTTAGGGTTAGATCCGTGGTTGCCATAGGCTTAGGGGTCAAGGTTCTTAGGGGTTAGGCCTAATATTAGGGCGGAAGGCCAAAATAAGAGGGGGGGGAGCCCCCCCCAAAATCGAAGGGTTGAAGCCCAAAGTTAGGGGAAGGAACGGCCAAATTGTGGGGTCCCCCAAAATTGGGCGGAAGAACTCTTTAATATTAGGGGGGAACCCAAAAAAGGAGGGTGGGGGACTCTACAATTGGGGGGGACCCCCAAAATTGGTCGGGTCCCCCCAAATTAGGGGAGGAACCCCCAAAATTGGGTGGGTGAACCCCCAAATTGGGGGGAAGAAGACTTAAATGGAAGTGTGAAATTCCAGAATTGAATGTGGACCCCCCCCAGACCTGGGGAGGAATCCCCAAACTTGGGGGCGACCCCCAAATTGGGGTTAAAGCCCCAGATCCCGGGGAGCTAAGCCCCAAATTAAGGGAAGGAACCTCAAACATGTGGTGAGAACCCCAACATTGGGGGAAAGAACCTTAATATTAGGGTGGCAGGCCAAGAAAGGATGGTGGGGGCCTCCAAAATTGTGGGGGGCTTGGAATTGGGGGGAATCCCCAAAATGGAGGGGGAACCCCAAAAGTGGGGGGGGGGCGAAGCACCAAATTAGGGGAAGGAACCCCAAAATTGCGGGGAAGAACTCTGAAATGGAGAGCTGAAAACCCGAAATTGAGGGGAAACCCCCCAAAACGGCGGGAAAACCCTCCATAAACACGAAACCGGTAATGTAACAGAGCAAAAAATGGCGTCCTACGGCACGCTGCGAGGCTCAATTTTCTGGGGAGTGCTGGGAAATGTAGTTCTTGGCCACCGGGTTTCCAGGAGTCCATATTGTTTTCCCAGAGCATGCCGGGAGATGTAGTTCTCGGACACTGGGCTTCCGGGAGGCCATGTTGGTTTCCCATCTTTGCTAGACTCCGGGTGCTCTGGCTTCACAGAGAAACCCCCAAACTGAAAAATGTACCTGCTAATATATTGGGCTCTAAATGTAGCCCTGGGTTAATTGAATAACAATCCCTGGGTAAGATTGAAGTGCAGGAGGGGTTGGCTACGGTTTTAAGAGCCGGTTTGCAGAAAAGGGATTTCCCGTTAAGAAATGGCATATACTGATTGTTCTCTTCCTTGCTCTGCCAAGACCTGAAGCACATCTTGGAAGCCAGGCAGAATCCGTGGAGCCAATGGAGTTCTCAAGCTCGACTTCAGCTTCTTCCCAGCTAGAAGAAGCAAGGACACGCCGGCTGAGTTCCACAGGCAACGCGCCCGTATCTGTAGACGAGGATTTAGAGATGCTACTTTGGGAACTCTCAGACGGCATACTGGAAGCCGAGCTCGACTTGGACCCAGGGAAGGATGAGGATGACCTCCTCCTTGAGCTTTCCAAGATGATTGATGATTGAACTGCATAGTCCTATGGTATATTAAAAAAAAAAAAAAAAAAAAAAAAAAAACAACTCTTCTTCTTGTTGGATACCCTGAGGTGATCCTTTTTCTAACTGAGGCTTTGCAATGAGACTTAAAGCACAGTTGGAACTGGTAGAAATTGGCAGGATTTGCACTCAGTTGTCCTAAGTTTCCCTGCTGGTCAGAGTTAAGGTCTTGTGCATGGTTCCGTAAGTAGAGGTGGCTACCTTTGATATCAAGAGGACAAAACACTTGTTTCTTTTGGCACAGAAAGATGTCCATCGGCACGCTGTGGTGGCTGTGAATTGACATAGTGATGGAGCGATGCTCTGAAGGCTTAAACGGAAAGCTTCTTCCTTCCGCCCCCCCTTGGCACAGCTCGATGTTGGGCACATTGTGAAGCCTGGGTGTTCTGATTTCTCGGACAGTTGATACCCAAATCCCGGAGTTACTATGTCAACTCTTGACTTTTATTTGTGTATGCCATTGTTTTGACTGTAATCTTTTCAGATGATGAAGCTGTAAGGGCGGGAGGGAGCAAAATAATTATTCTAGCGTTGTGGACCAAACATGCTGCCAGGAGTGGTGGTGGTGGGGTCAGCCCACCCGGCCTTACTTTCAATTATCAGGGATGATAAAATGGTGTGAAAAGCAGCAGCTCTGCGATACGGCTACGCTACCCCCACTCCCTTCTCTTGTGCTGTACCAAAGTTCCCCCAAGCTTTGGTTGGTGCTTTTTGCTGGTGACAGTAGGACTCCAGGGCGAGTAGTCGGGACTCTCCTGCAGTAACTGGGTCAATTAAGGGTTGGTTTAAGTGCCTCCTGGTTTTTAAAATTGCTCCCCTGAGCTGCTGGCTCTGCTGCCTGCTACAGCAAATGTTCGGGTGCCATCAGCGTCGCACTTGGGCGTGGGCACTGACCCTGCGGAGGAGAGCTGAGACTCGCGTGTATTGTGTACCCTGCCGCCAGTGATCGTTTTCCCCTAGCAGATCTATTTTGAATCATTTCCCTAAATTTTAGAGGAACTTTAGGCTCTTTGTGCTATGATTTGTGAAGCTGTAGGGGCCCTCAGGCATTTGCTGCTGGCAGAGGAAAACCGCGTGTCGAATTTGTTGTAAATACTTTCTGTTTGGACAACAACGCCTGTGTGTGTGTGTGTGTGTGTGTGTGTGTGTGTGTGTGCGTGCTTTGATGACCCCCTGCGACGCCCCAGCTCCGCGAGGGAAGCTTTGAAGCGGCTCTGGGAAAACCTCTGCGGAAGAAACCGCTGCTAGTGACTTGCGGAAAAGGGACTCCACAATCAGTGAGATTGTAAAGTAGGTATGTTTATTCAGCGCTGGGCAGCACGGGAGGTCGTGGGCATGAAGATTGATGACTCTTCCTCGTCACCGCTAGTTGACCTCTTGTCTTTGCACAGACTCAGTTGCTCCTTGGCTCTTGTCCATCTGCAGGACCAGTTTCTCCCAGTTTCTTAAGACAGGCTCACTCTCTTATTAGGAGACTGACCTTGGTAAGGGGCCCACGGCTTCTTGCTTTAGTTAATTGGCACAATGCACCATAGTTAGCAAAGACGCTAAGTAGCATCCTAGTTTAACGCCGTCAGCGCTCTATCTCTACTTGATAAGATTGTCCTAACTCCCTCTCTCACTGGAGCCCACGCAGCCCTCCGTCCTGCCGAAGGACTTCACGGGGACTTCTGCCGGCTCCGGGTGCCCGCACACAGACAGAAATGGCTTTGAGAGAAAACAATCAGGAGGAGGAGAGCTCAGAGACTGCGGCCGGCTTCGGCCACCTTCCCCTCGCTTTCCCTCTCCGTGTTCAAACCGAGCACTGTTCTGCCGTCAACCTTCGCTGCCTCTGCCCGCGGCGCTGGGCTTTCGCGTGTGCCATTGCTCCTCTACATATTTTATCCTTCCTTTTGTAAGGAATGGTCCAGCAATTCGTGTCACTAAGGGATTTGAAGGGTTAACATCGAGGCCCGGGTCTAGGTGATAAGAGAACAAAGGGGTTTTTAGGGAAAAGTGCTGACTACTGCAGGGGATGTTGCTAGAGTTTCTGAAATCCGGCGCAGAGGCTCCCAAACGAGGAGGAAGGGGGAGCTGAAGGACAATTGAAGGACAAAAGCCTGAGAGGAAGACAACCAGCATTCAGCCCGAGCAAGCCCCGAGAGACCACCAGAGACTGGTACGCAGGCGCCCCTGGGAGGGGTTTTGGATTCCGGAAACCAATTCTAATAACCCTGCCTCTTCTCGAAGTAGTAATGAATATGTATTAGCCTGGGAGCATCAAAACCAGCCGCCTTACGTAACAGGCGTGCGTCCTGGGGGAGCAGAGACTCCCGGCGCACCCAGCGCTGCTTGCTTGCCTCTATTCGTTTAATAAATTGTAAACTTTGATTGTAATCCTATTTGGATTTATAATAGCCATTTATAACACTTTTTATATTTGTATTTTATTTAAGGCTGTCTTGCCCCCCTCCCCCCCCAGCCTCGCTGCTCGCCAATAAAGCTGGCGCAGGGGCTAAGGGATTTGAAGGGCCTGCTTGTACACCTAAGGGATTTGAGGGCCTGCTTGTACACCTTTGGGGACTGCCTCTTTTTGGGGGGGGGGGGGGTGGGGGGGTGTTAGGAGCTGCTTGTATACTTTTTTAGGCATTCCTCTGAGAGGGGGTTGGGAGCTTCGTGTATACTGGGGGGGGAGGGCCTCCCTCGAGGTGGAAGCGGGGGGGGTTGGAGCGTTTCTACACTGTAGGGGCCTGCCTGTACACTTTTGGGGCCTGCCTTGGAGGGGTTGGGAACTGCTTGTACACCTTTGGGGCCTGCGTCTGCGCGGGGCGGGGGGGGTTGGGGGGTTGGAGCTGGTTTTAACCTTTCGGGCTTGCATCTGGAGGGGGTTGGGGCCTGCCTTTGGGGGGGTGGTTGTGAGCTGCTTGTATACTGTAGGGGCCTGCTTGTACACCTTTGGGGCCTGCGTCTGGGGGGGGGTGGGAGCTGCTTGTACACTGTTAGGGCCTGCCTTGGGGGAGGGGTTGGGGCATGTGCCTTGGGGGCATGGGGTTGGGAGCTGCTTCTACGCTGTAGGGGTCTGGGTCTTGGGGGGTTGGGGCTGTTTGTACACCTTTGGGGCGTGCCTCTGGGGAGGATGGGGAGTTGCTTGTACACCTTTGGGGCCTGTGTCTGGGGGGGGGTTGGGGCCTGTGCCGGGGGGGTTGGGAGCTGCTTGTACGCTCTAGGGTCCTCTGGCAGGCTTTGGGGCCTCCCTTTGAGGGGGGCAGTTGGGAGCTGGTTGTACACCTTTGGGGCCTGAGTCTGGGGTGTGGGGGCTGGGGCTGAGGCCTGGGGCCTGGGGCATGCATCTGGGTGGTGGTGGTGGGGGGTCCAGTTCATGGGGGGGGTGGGTTGGGAGCTGCTTGTGGACAGTTGGGGTCTGCATCCGGGTGTGGCTGGGGCCTGCTTGTAGACTTCTGCAGCCTGTGTCTGGTGTTTGGGGGCTTTTCTGTAGTGTTTGGGGATTGCATTTTGGCTTTGGGATGTGTCTAGAGCTTCTGGGGCCTAGCTGTAGTGCTTGGGGCTTGCGTCTGGGGCTTTTCTGTAGCATTTTGGTAGCGTGTTTGTGATTTGGGGTCTGTATCCAGGGTTTTGCCTTTTTTGTAGTTTTCAGCTTTGTGTCTGTTTCTTTGTTGGTTGCCTGGGGTTTGGGGTTTGGATCATTAGTCAGTGTCATTAGCGTCGGGGGGTTGATATGAAGGGTTAGGGTTGTGGTTAGAGTTGTTAGGGTTAAAGAGAATAAGGATTTTAGGGTAAGGGGATCAAGGTTGTGGGAATAAAAATGTTTTTGCACAGAGTTACATCGTTTAGAGGGAAGGAAGGTGGTATTGATATATGCTTGCAGTGATAAGAAAGCTTAACAGACAACCTTGTAAAATGCAGACAACCAGAATCCTTAGAGCAATTGGGTGGAAATCACGGTGTAAGAAACATTACCACCTCAAAGAGGAAAACAGTCAAGAAAAAAATAAAATTGACTAGTAACAGGCCAGCAGCTGTGTATTTTCTGTGAAGCACTGGATAGATTGTGAACATGGATTACCCAGTCAATGGGGAAACTGGGGAGGGTCCTGGTCACCGAGAGGAAAAAAAAAATTATATAAACTGTGTTATGGAACTAGTAGGTGGCTTGTGGGACGCCTGCCATTGCAATCGTGAATAAAAATGCTACCTCACTGAGATACTTGCCTGAGCCTATGGTATTGGTTACAGAGTGTTTCTAATAAGGTGTTAGGGTGTTAAGGTTTCAGGGCTAAGGCACTAGGGCTGGGTTTCAGGGTTAGGGTTTCCAGGGTTTAGGGTTAGGATTTTAAGGTTGTTAGGGTTGGAGTTATAAGGGTTAGGGTTTGGGGGTTAGTGTGTTAAGGTTTTAAAGTATTTTGTGGTTTTAGTGTTGATAGGGTTTTTAGGGTTAGGGTCTTAGGGTTTTAGTTATGGTCAGGTATTTAGGGTTAGGGTTTTAAGGTCTTATTTTTTTTTTTTTTAAGGTTAGGGTCTCCAGCGTTAGGGCTTTGAGAATCTTTACGTTTTGGGTTAGGGTTTAGAGGGTCTTAATTTTTAGGGTTAGGGCTTTTAGGCGTAGGTCTAGTGTGGTAAATTTTATCGGGTTAGGACTGTAAGGGTTTTTAGGGTTAGGGTTTCTAGGGTTTTTTGGGGTAGGGGTTAGGGTTAGATCCGTGGGAGCCGTAGTGTTAGGGGTCAGGGTTCTTAGGGGTAAGGCCCAATATTAGGGTGGAAGGCCAAACTAAGGGGGGAGCCCCCCCCAAAATTGAAGGGTCGAAGCCCCAATTTAGGGGAAGAAACGTCAAAATTGTGGGGTCCCCCAAAATTGGGCGGAAGAGCTCTTAATATTGGGGGAAACCCAAAAAAGGAGGGTGGGGGACTCTAAAATTGGGGGGACCCCCCCAAATTGGTTGTGTCCCCCCCCAAATTGGTTGTGTCCCCCCCAAAATTGGTTGTGTCCCCCCCAATTAGGGGAGGAACCCCCAAAATTGGGTGGGCGAACCCCCAGATTGGGGGGGAAGAACACTTAAATGGAAGTGTGAAATTCCAGAATTGAATGTGGACCCCCCAGAACAGTCTTCAGGGGTTTAGTGTGGTAAATTTTATCGGGTTAGGGCTGTAAGGGTTTTTAGGGTTAGGGTTTCTAGGGTTTGTTGGGGTAGGGGTTAGGGTTAGATCCGTGGTTGCCATAGCGTTAGGGGTCAAGGTTCTTAGGGGTTAGGCCTAATATTAGGGCGGAAGGCCAAAATAAGAGGGTGGGAGCCCCCCCCAAAATTGAAGGGTTGAAGCCCCAAGTTAGGGGAAGGAACGTCAAAATTGTGGGGTCCCCCAAAATTGGGCGGAAGAACTTTTAATATTAGGGGGGAACCCAAAAAAGGAGGGTGGGGGACTCTAAAATCGGTTGTATCCCCCCCCAATTAGGGGAGGAACCCCCAAAATTGGGTGGGTGAACCCCCATATTGGGGGGGAAGAACACTTAAATGGAAGTGTGAAATTCCAGAATTGAATGTGGACCCCCCAGAACAGTCTTCAGGGGTTTAGTGTGGTAAATTTTATCGGGTTAGGGCTGCAAGGGTTTTTAGGGTTAGGGTTTCTAGGGTTTGTTGGGGTAGGGGTTAGGGTTAGATCCGTGGTTGCCATAGGCTTAGGGGTCAAGGTTCTTAGGGGTTAGGCCTAATATTAGGGCGGAAGGCCAAAATAAGAGGGGGGGAGCCCCCCCCAAAATCGAAGGGTTGAAGCCCAAAGTTAGGGGAAGGAACGGCCAAATTGTGGGGTCCCCCAAAATTGGGCGGAAGAACTCTTTAATATTAGGGGGGAACCCAAAAAAGGAGGGTGGGGGACTCTACAATTGGGGGGGACCCCCAAAATTGGTTCGGGTCCCCCCAAATTAGGGGAGGAACCCCCAAAATTGGGTGGGTGAACCCCCAAATCGGGGGGAAGAAGACTTAAATGGAAGTGTGAAATTCCAGAATTGAATGTGGACCCCCCCCAGACCTGGGGAGGAATCCCCAAACTTGGGGGGGACCCCCAAAATTGGGGTTAAAGCCCCAGATCCCGGGGAGCTAAGACCCAAATTAAGGGAAGGAACCTCAAACATGTGGTGAGAACCCCAACATTGGGGGAAAGAACCTTAATATTAGGGTGGCAGGCCAAGAAAGGATGGTGGGGGCCTCCAAAATTGTGGGGGGCTTGGAATTGGGGGGAATCCCCAAAATGGAGGGGGAACCCCAAAAGTGGGGGGGGGGCGAAGCACCAAATTAGGGGAAGGAACCCCAAAATTGCGGGGAAGAACTCTGAAATGGAGAGCTGAAAACCCGAAATTGAGGGGAAACCCCCCAAAACGGCGGGAAAACCCTCCATAAACACAAAACCGGTAATGTAACAGAGCAAAAAATGGCGTCCTACGGCAAGGTGCGAGGCTCAATTTTCTGGGGAGTGCTGGGAAATGTAGTTCTTGGCCACCGGGTTTCCGGGAGTCCATATTGTTTTCCCAGAGCATGCCGGGAGATGTAGTTCTCGGACACTGGGCTTCCGGGAGGCCATGTTGGTTTCCCATCTTTGCTAGACTCCGGGTGCTCTGGCTTCACAGAGAAACCCCCAAACTGAAAAATGTACCTGCTAATATATTGGGCTCTAAATGTAGCCCTGGGTTAATTGAATAACAATCCCTGGGTAAGATTGAAGTGCAGGAGGGGTTGGCTACGGTTTTAAGAGCCGGTTTGCAGAAAAGGGATTTCCCGTTAAGAAATGGCATATACTGATTGTTCTCTTCCTTGCTCTGCCAAGACCTGAAGCACATCTTGGAAGCCAGGCAGAATCCGTGGAGCCAATGGAGTTCTCAAGCTCGACTTCAGCTTCTTCCCAGCTAGAAGAAGCAAGGACACGCCGGCTGAGTTCCACAGGCAACGCGCCCGTATCTGTAGACGAGGATTTAGAGATGCTACTTTGGGAACTCTCAGACGGCATACTGGAAGCCGAGCTCGACTTGGACCCAGGGAAGGATGAGGATGACCTCCTCCTTGAGCTTTCCAAGATGATTGATGATTGAACTGCATAGTCCTATGGTATATTAAAAAAAAAAAAAAAAACCAAAAAAAAAACCAAAAAAAAAAACAACTCTTCTTCTTGTTGGATACCCTGAGGTGATCCTTTTTCTAACTGAGGCTTTGCAATGAGACTTAAAGCACAGTTGGAACTGGTAGAAATTGGCAGGATTTGCACTCAGTTGTCCTAAGTTTCCCTGCTGGTCAGAGTTAAGGTCTTGTGCATGGTTCCGTAAGTAGAGGTGGCTACCTTTGATATCAAGAGGACAAAACACTTGTTTCTTTTGGCACAGAAAGATGTCCATCGGCACGCTGTGGTGGCTGTGAATTGACGTAGTGATGGAGCGATGCTCTGAAGGCTTAAACGGAAAGCTTCTTCCTTCCGCCCCCCCTTGGCACAGCTCGATGTTGGGCACATTGTGAAGCCTGGGTGTTCTGATTTCTCGGACAGTTGATACCCAAATCCCGGAGTTACTATGTCAACTCTTGACTTTTATTTGTGTATGCCATTGTTTTGACTGTAATCTTTTCAGATGATGAAGCTGTAAGGGCGGGAGGGAGCAAAATAATTATTCTAGCGTTGTGGACCAAACATGCTGCCAGGAGTGGTGGTGGTGGGGTCAGCCCACCCGGCCTTACTTTCAATTATCAGGGATGATAAAATGGTGTGAAAAGCAGCAGCTCTGCGATACGGCTACGCTACCCCCACTCCCTTCTCTTGTGCTGTACCAAAGTTCCCCCAAGCTTTGGTTGGTGCTTTTTGCTGGTGACAGTAGGACTCCAGGGCGAGTAGTCGGGACTCTCCTGCAGTAACTGGGTCAATTAAGGGTTGGTTTAAGTGCCTCCTGGTTTTTAAAATTGCTCCCCTGAGCTGCTGGCTCTGCTGCCTGCTACAGCAAATGTTCGGGTGCCATCAGCGTCGCACTTGGACGTGGGCACTGACCCTGCGGAGGAGAGCTGAGACTCGCGTGTATTGTGTACCCTGCCGCCAGTGATCGTTTTCCCCTAGCAGATCTATTTTGAATCATTTCCCTAAATTTTAGAGGAACTTTAGGCTCTTTGTGCTATGATTTGTGAAGCTGTAGGGGCCCTCAGGCATTTGCTGCTGGCAGAGGAAAACCGCTTGTCGAATTTGTTGTAAATACTTTCTGTTTGGACAACAACGCCTGTGTGTGTGTGTGTGTGTGTGTGTGTGTGTGTGTGCGTGCTTTGACGACCCCCTGCGACGCCCCAGCTCCGCGAGGGAAGCTTTGAAGCGGCTCTGGGAAAACCTCTGCGGAAGAAACCGCTGCTAGTGACTTGCGGAAAAGGGACTCCACAATCAGTGAGATTGTAAAGTAGGTATGTTTATTCAGCGCTGGGCAGCACGGGAGGTCGTGGGCATGAAGATTGATGACTCTTCCTCGTCACCGCTAGTTGACCTCTTGTCTTTGCACAGACTCAGTTGCTCCTTGGCTCTTGTCCATCTGCAGGACCAGTTTCTCCCAGTTTCTTAAGACAGGCTCACTCTCTTATCAGGAGACTGACCTTGGTAAGGGGCCCAAGGCTTCTTGCTTTAGTTAATTGGCACAATGCACCATAGTTAGCAAAGACGCTAAGTAGCATCCTAGTTTAATGCCGTCAGCGCTCTATCTCTACTTGATAAGATTCTCCTAACTCCCTCTCTCACTGGAGCCCACGCAGCCCTCCGTCCTGCCGAAGGACTTCACGGGGACTTCTGCCGGCTCCGGGTGCCCGCACACAGACAGAAATGGCTTTGAGAGAAAACAATCAGGAGGAGGAGAGCTCAGAGACTGCGGCCGGCTTCGGCCACCTTCCCCTCGCTTTCCCTCTCCGTGTTCAAACCGAGCACTGTTCTGCCGTCAACCTTCGCTGCCTCTGCCCGCGGCGCTGGGCTTTCGCGTGTGCCATTGCTCCTCTACATATTTTATCCTTCCTTTTGTAAGGAATGGTCCAGCAATTCGTGTCACTAAGGGATTTGAAGGGTTAACATCGAGGCCCGGGTCTAGGTGATAAGAGAACAAAGGGGTTTTTAGGGAAAAGTGCTGACTACTGCAGGGGATGTTGCTAGAGTTTCTGAAATCCGGCGCAGAGGCTCCCAAACGAGGAGGAAGGGGGAGCTGAAGGACAATTGAAGGACAAAAGCCTGGGAGGAAGACAACCAGCATTCAGCCCGAGCAAGCCCCGAGAGACCACCAGAGACTGGTACGCAGGCGCCCCTGGGAGGGGTTTCGGATTCCGGAAACCAATTCTAATAACCCTGCCTCTTCTCGAAGTAGTAATGAATATGTATTAGCCTGGGAGCATCAAAACCAGCCGCCTTACGTAACAGGCGTGCGTCCTGGGGGAGCAGAGACTCCCGGCGCACCCAGCGCTGCTTGCTTGCCTCTATTCGTTTAATAAATTGTAAACTTTGATTGTAATCCTATTTGGATTTATAACAGCCATTTATAACACTTTTTATATTTGTATTTTATTTAAGGCTGTCTTGCCCCCCTCCCCCCCCAGCCTCGCTGCTCGCCAATAAAGCTGGCGCAGGGGCTAAGGGATTTGAAGGGCCTGCTTGTACACCTAAGGGATTTGAGGGCCTGCTTGTACACCTTTGGGGACTGCCTCTTTTTGGGGGGGGGGGGGGGGGTGTTAGGAGCTGCTTGTATACTTTTTTAGGCATTCCTCTGAGAGGGGGTTGGGAGCTTCGTGTATACTGGGGGGGGAGGGCCTCCCTCGAGGTGGAAGCGGGGGGGGTTGGAGCGTTTCTACACTGTAGGGGCCTGCCTGTACACTTTTGGGGCCTGCCTTGGAGGGGTTGGGAACTGCTTGTACACCTTTGGGGCCTGCGTCTGCGCGGGGCGGGGGGGGTTGGGGGGTTGGAGCTGGTTTTAACCTTTCGGGCTTGCATCTGGAGGGGGTTGGGGCCTGCCTTTGGGGGGGTGGTTGTGAGCTGCTTGTATACTGTAGGGGCCTGCTTGTACACCTTTGGGGCCTGCGTCTGGGGGGGGGTGGGAGCTGCTTGTACACTGTTAGGGCCTGCCTTGGGGGAGGGGTTGGGGCATGTGCCTTGGGGGCATGGGGTTGGGAGCTGCTTCTACGCTGTAGGGGTCTGGGTCTTGGGGGGTTGGGGCTGTTTGTACACCTTTGGGGCGTGCCTCTGGGGAGGATGGGGAGTTGCTTGTACACCTTTGGGGCCTGTGTCTGGGGGGGGGTTGGGGCCTGTGCCGGGGGGGTTGGGAGCTGCTTGTACGCTCTAGGGTCCTCTGGCAGGCTTTGGGGCCTCCCTTTGAGGGGGGCAGTTGGGAGCTGGTTGTACACCTTTGGGGCCTGAGTCTGGGGTGTGGGGGCTGGGGCTGAGGCCTGGGGCCTGGGGCATGCATCTGGGTGGTGGTGGGGGGGGGTCCAGTTCATGGGGGGGGTGGGTTGGGAGCTGCTTGTGGACAGTTGGGGTCTGCATCCGGGTGTGGCTGGGGCCTGCTTGTAGACTTCTGCAGCCTGTGTCTGGTGTTTGGGGGCTTTTCTGTAGTGTTTGGGGATTGCATTTTGGCTTTGGGATGTGTCTAGAGCTTCTGGGGCCTAGCTGTAGTGCTTGGGGCCTGCGTCTGGGGCTTTTCTGTAGCATTTTGGTAGCGTGTTTGTGATTTGGGGTCTGCATCCAGGGTTTTGCCTTTTTTGTAGTTTTCAGCTTTGTGTCTGTTTCTTTGTTGGTTGCCTGGGGTTTGGGGTTTGGATCATTAGTCAGTGTCATTAGCGTCGGGGGGTTGATATGAAGGGTTAGGGTTGTGGTTAGAGTTGTTAGGGTTAAAGAGAATAAGGATTTTAGGGTAAGGGGATCAAGGTTGTGGGAATAAAAATGTTTTTGCACAGAGTTACATCGTTTAGAGGGAAGGAAGGTGGTATTGATATATGCTTGCAGTGATAAGAAAGCTTAACAGACAACCTTGTAAAATGCAGACAACCAGAATCCTTAGAGCAATTGGGTGGAAATCACGGTGTAAGAAACATTACCACCTCAAAGAGGAAAACAGTCAAGAAAAAAATAAAATTGACTAGTAACAGGCCAGCAGCTGTGTATTTTCTGTGAAGCACTGGATAGATTGTGAACATGGATTACCCAGTCAATGGGGAAACTGGGGAGGGTCCTGGTCACCGAGAGGAAAAAAAAAATTATATAAACTGTGTTATGGAACTAGTAGGTGGCTTGTGGGACGCCTGCCATTGCAATCGTGAATAAAAATGCTACCTCACTGAGATACTTGCCTGAGCCTATGGTATTGGTTACAGAGTGTTTCTAATAAGGTGTTAGGGTTTTAAGGTTTCAGGGCTAAGGCACTAGGGTTGGGTTTCAGGGTTAGGGTTTCCAGGGTTTAGGGTTAGGATTTTAAGGTTGTTAGGGTTGGAGTTATAAGGGTTAGGGTTTGGGGGTTAGTGTGTTAAGGTTTTAAAGTATTTTGTGGTTTTAGTGTTGATAGGGTTTTTAGGGTTAGGGTCTTAGGGTTTTAGTTATGGTCAGGTATTTAGGGTTAGGGTTTTAAGGTCTTATTTTTTTTTTTTTTAAGGTTAGGGTCTCCAGCGTTAGGGCTTTGAGAATCTTTACGTTTTGGGTTAGGGTTTAGAGGGTCTTAATTTTTAGGGTTAGGGCTTTTAGGCGTAGGTCTAGTGTGGTAAATTTTATCGGGTTAGGACTGTAAGGGTTTTTAGGGTTAGGGTTTCTAGGGTTTTTTGGGGTAGGGGTTAGGGTTAGATCCGTGGGAGCCGTAGTGTTAGGGGTCAGGGTTCTTAGGGGTAAGGCCCAATATTAGGGTGGAAGGCCAAACTAAGGGGGGAGCCCCCCCCAAAATTGAAGGGTCGAAGCCCCAATTTAGGGGAAGAAACGTCAAAATTGTGGGGTCCCCCAAAATTGGGCGGAAGAGCTCTTAATATTGGGGGAAACCCAAAAAAGGAGGGTGGGGGACTCTAAAATTGGGGGGACCCCCCCAAATTGGTTGTGTCCCCCCCCAAATTGGTTGTGTCCCCCCCAAAATTGGTTGTGTCCCCCCCAATTAGGGGAGGAACCCCCAAAATTGGGTGGGCGAACCCCCAGATTGGGGGGGAAGAACACTTAAATGGAAGTGTGAAATTCCAGAATTGAATGTGGACCCCCCAGAACAGTCTTCAGGGGTTTAGTGTGGTAAATTTTATCGGGTTAGGGCTGTAAGGGTTTTTAGGGTTAGGGTTTCTAGGGTTTGTTGGGGTAGGGGTTAGGGTTAGATCCGTGGTTGCCATAGCGTTAGGGGTCAAGGTTCTTAGGGGTTAGGCCTAATATTAGGGCGGAAGGCCAAAATAAGAGGGTGGGAGCCCCCCCCAAAATCGAAGGGTTGAAGCCCCAAGTTAGGGGAAGGAACGTCAAAATTGTGGGGTCCCCCAAAATTGGGCGGAAGAACTTTTAATATTAGGGGGGAACCCAAAAAAGGAGGGTGGGGGACTCTAAAATCGGTTGTATCCCCCCCCAATTAGGGGAGGAACCCCCAAAATTGGGTGGGTGAACCCCCATATTGGGGGGGAAGAACACTTAAATGGAAGTGTGAAATTCCAGAATTGAATGTGGACCCCCCAGAACAGTCTTCAGGGGTTTAGTGTGGTAAATTTTATCGGGTTAGGGCTGCAAGGGTTTTTAGGGTTAGGGTTTCTAGGGTTTGTTGGGGTAGGGGTTAGGGTTAGATCCGTGGTTGCCATAGGCTTAGGGGTCAAGGTTCTTAGGGGTTAGGCCTAATATTAGGGCGGAAGGCCAAAATAAGAGGGGGGGAGCCCCCCCCAAAATCGAAGGGTTGAAGCCCAAAGTTAGGGGAAGGAACGGCCAAATTGTGGGGTCCCCCAAAATTGGGCGGAAGAACTCTTTAATATTAGGGGGGAACCCAAAAAAGGAGGGTGGGGGACTCTACAATTGGGGGGGACCCCCAAAATTGGTTCGGGTCCCCCCAAATTAGGGGAGGAACCCCCAAAATTGGGTGGGTGAACCCCCAAATTGGGGGGAAGAAGACTTAAATGGAAGTGTGAAATTCCAGAATTGAATGTGGACCCCCCCCAGACCTGGGGAGGAATCCCCAAACTTGGGGGGGACCCCCAAAATTGGGGTTAAAGCCCCAGATCCCGGGGAGCTAAGCCCCAAATTAAGGGAAGGAACCTCAAACATGTGGTGAGAACCCCAACATTGGGGGAAAGAACCTTAATATTAGGGTGGCAGGCCAAGAAAGGATGGTGGGGGCCTCCAAAATTGTGGGGGGCTTGGAATTGGGGGGAATCCCCAAAATGGAGGGGGAACCCCAAAAGTGGGGGGGGGGCGAAGCACCAAATTAGGGGAAGGAACCCCAAAATTGCGGGGAAGAACTCTGAAATGGAGAGCTGAAAACCCGAAATTGAGGGGAAACCCCCCAAAACGGCGGGAAAACCCTCCATAAACACGAAACCGGTAATGTAACAGAGCAAAAAATGGCGTCCTACGGCACGGTGCGAGGCTCAATTTTCTGGGGAGTGCTGGGAAATGTAGTTCTTGGCCACCGGGTTTCCGGGAGTCCATATTGTTTTCCCAGAGCATGCCGGGAGATGTAGTTCTCGGACACTGGGCTTCCGGGAGGCCATGTTGGTTTCCCATCTTTGCTAGACTCCGGGTGCTCTGGCTTCACAGAGAAACCCCCAAACTGAAAAATGTACCTGCTAATATATTGGGCTCTAAATGTAGCCCTGGGTTAATTGAATAACAATCCCTGGGTAAGATTGAAGTGCAGGAGGGGTTGGCTACGGTTTTAAGAGCCGGTTTGCAGAAAAGGGATTTCCCGTTAAGAAATGGCATATACTGATTGTTCTCTTCCTTGCTCTGCCAAGACCTGAAGCACATCTTGGAAGCCAGGCAGAATCCGTGGAGCCAATGGAGTTCTCAAGCTCGACTTCAGCTTCTTCCCAGCTAGAAGAAGCAAGGACACGCCGGCTGAGTTCCACAGGCAACGCGCCCGTATCTGTAGACGAGGATTTAGAGATGCTACTTTGGGAACTCTCAGACAGCATACTGGAAGCCGAGCTCGACTTGGACCCAGGGAAGGATGAGGATGACCTCCTCCTTGAGCTTTCCAAGATGATTGATGATTGAACTGCATAGTCCTATGGTATATTAAAAAAAAAAAAAAAAAAAAAAACAAAAAAAAAAACCAACTCTTCTTCTTGTTGGATACCCTGAGGTGATCCTTTTTCTAACTGAGGCTTTGCAATGAGACTTAAAGCACAGTTGGAACTGGTAGAAATTGGCAGGATTTGCACTCAGTTGTCCTAAGTTTCCCTGCTGGTCAGAGTTAAGGTCTTGTGCATGGTTCCGTAAGTAGAGGTGGCTACCTTTGATATCAAGAGGACAAAACACTTGTTTCTTTTGGCACAGAAAGATGTCCATCGGCACGCTGTGGTGGCTGTGAATTGACGTAGTGATGGAGCGATGCTCTGAAGGCTTAAACGGAAAGCTTCTTCCTTCCGCCCCCCCTTGGCACAGCTCGATGTTGGGCACATTGTGAAGCCTGGGTGTTCTGATTTCTCGGACAGTTGATACCCAAATCCCGGAGTTACTATGTCAACTCTTGACTTTTATTTGTGTATGCCATTGTTTTGACTGTAATCTTTTCAGATGATGAAGCTGTAAGGGCGGGAGGGAGCAAAATAATTATTCTAGCGTTGTGGACCAAACATGCTGCCAGGAGTGGTGGTGGTGGGGTCAGCCCACCCGGCCTTACTTTCAATTATCAGGGATGATAAAATGGTGTGAAAAGCAGCAGCTCTGCGATACGGCTACGCTACCCCCACTCCCTTCTCTTGTGCTGTACCAAAGTTCCCCCAAGCTTTGGTTGGTGCTTTTTGCTGGTGACAGTAGGACTCCAGGGCGAGTAGTCGGGACTCTCCTGCAGTAACTGGGTCAATTAAGGGTTGGTTTAAGTGCCTCCTGGTTTTTAAAATTGCTCCCCTGAGCTGCTGGCTCTGCTGCCTGCTACAGCAAATGTTCGGGTGCCATCAGCGTCGCACTTGGGCGTGGGCACTGACCCTGCGGAGGAGAGCTGAGACTCGCGTGTATTGTGTACCCTGCCGCCAGTGATCGTTTTCCCCTAGCAGATCTATTTTGAATCATTTCCCTAAATTTTAGAGGAACTTTAGGCTCTTTGTGCTATGATTTGTGAAGCTGTAGGGGCCCTCAGGCATTTGCTGCTGGCAGAGGAAAACCGCGTGTCGAATTTGTTGTAAATACTTTCTGTTTGGACAACAACGCCTGTGTGTGTGTGTGTGCGTGTGTGTGTGTGTGTGTGCGTGCTTTGACGACCCCCTGCGACGCCCCAGCTCCGCGAGGGAAGCTTTGAAGCGGCTCTGGGAAAACCTCTGCGGAAGAAACCGCTGCTAGTGACTTGCGGAAAAGGGACTCCACAATCAGTGAGATTGTAAAGTAGGTATGTTTATTCAGCGCTGGGCAGCACGGGAGGTCGTGGGCATGAAGATTGATGACTCTTCCTCGTCACCGCTAGTTGACCTCTTGTCTTTGCACAGACTCAGTTGCTCCTTGGCTCTTGTCCATCTGCAGGACCAGTTTCTCCCAGTTTCTTAAGACAGGCTCACTCTCTTATGAGGAGACTGACCTTGGTAAGGGGCCCAAGGCTTCTTGCTTTAGTTAATTGGCACAATGCACCATAGTTAGCAAAGACGCTAAGTAGCATCCTAGTTTAACGCTGTCAGCGCTCTATCTCTACTTGATAAGATTCTCCTAACTCCCTCTCTCACTGGAGCCCACGCAGCCCTCCGTCCTGCCGAAGGACTTCACGGGGACTTCTGCCGGCTCCGGGTGCCCGCACACAGACAGAAATGGCTTTGAGAGAAAACAATCAGGAGGAGGAGAGCTCAGAGACTGCGGCCGGCTTCGGCCACCTTCCCCTCGCTTTCCCTCTCCGTGTTCAAACCGAGCACTGTTCTGCCGTCAACCTTCGCTGCCTCTGCCCGCGGCGCTGGGCTTTCGCGTGTGCCATTGCTCCTCTACATATTTTATCCTTCCTTTTGTAAGGAATGGTCCAGCAATTCGTGTCACTAAGGGATTTGAAGGGTTAACATCGAGGCCCGGGTCTAGGTGATAAGAGAACAAAGGGGTTTTTAGGGAAAAGTGCTGACTACTGCAGGGGATGTTGCTAGAGTTTCTGAAATCCGGCGCAGAGGCTCCCAAACGAGGAGGAAGGGGGAGCTGAAGGACAATTGAAGGACAAAAGCCTGGGAGGAAGACAACCAGCATTCAGCCCGAGCAAGCCCCGTGAGACCACCAGAGACTGGTACGCAGGCGCCCCTGGGAGGGGTTTCGGATTCCGGAAACCAATTCTAATAACCCTGCCTCTTCTCGAAGTAGTAATGAATATGTATTAGCCTGGGAGCATCAAAACCAGCCGCCTTACGTAACAGGCGTGCGTCCTGGGGGAGCAGAGACTCCCGGCGCACCCAGCGCTGCTTGCTTGCCTCTATTCGTTTAATAAATTGTAAACTTTGATTGTAATCCTATTTGGATTTATAACAGCCATTTATAACACTTTTTATATTTGTATTTTATTTAAGGCTGTCTTGCCCCCCTCCCCCCCCAGCCTCGCTGCTCGCCAATAAAGCTGGCGCAGGGGCTAAGGGATTTGAAGGGCCTGCTTGTACACCTAAGGGATTTGAGGGCCTGCTTGTACACCTTTGGGGACTGCCTCTTTTGGGGGGGGGGGTGGGTGTTAGGAGCTGCTTGTATACTTTTTTAGGCATTCCTCTGAGAGGGGGTTGGGAGCTTCGTGTATACTGGGGGGGGAGGGTCTCCCTCGAGGTGGAAGGGGGGGGGTTGGAGCGTTTCTACACTGTAGGGGCCTGCCTGTACACTTTTGGGGCCTGCCTTGGAGGGGTTGGGAACTGCTTGTACACCTTTGGGGCCTGCGTCTGCGCGGGGCGGGGCGGGGGGGGGGGGGTTGGAGCTGCTTTTAACCTTTCGGGCTTGCATCTGGAGGGGGTTGGGGCCTGCCTTTGGGGGGGTGGTTGTGAGCTGCTTGTATACTGTAGGGGCCTGCTTGTACACCTTTGGGGCCTGCGTCTGGGGGGGGGTGGGAGCTGCTTGTACACTGTTAGGGCCTGCCTTGGGGGAGGGGTTGGGGCATGTGCCTTGGGGGCATGGGGTTGGGAGCTGCTTCTACGCTGTAGGGGTCTGGGTCTTGGGGGGTTGGGGCTGTTTGTACACCTTTGGGGCGTGCCTCTGGGGAGGATGGGGAGTTGCTTGTACACCTTTGGGGCCTGTGTCTGGGGGGGGGTTGGGGCCTGTGCCGGGGGGGTTGGGAGCTGCTTGTACGCTCTAGGGTCCTCTGGCAGGCTTTGGGGCCTCCCTTTGAGGGGGGCAGTTGGGAGCTGCTTGTACACCTTTGGGGCCTGAGTCTGGGGTGTGGGGGCTGGGGCTGAGGCCTGGGGCCTGGGGCATGCATCTGGGTGGTGGTGGGGGGGGGTCCAGTTCATGGGGGGGGTGGGTTGGGAGCTGCTTGTGGACAGTTGGGGTCTGCATCTGGGTGTGGCTGGGGCCTGCTTGTAGACTTCTGCAGCCTGTGTCTGGTGTTTGGGGGCTTTTCTGTAGTGTTTGGGGATTGCATTTTGGCTTTGGGATGTGTCTAGAGCTTCTGGGGCCTAGCTGTAGTGCTTGGGGCCTGCGTCTGGGGCTTTTCTGTAGCATTTTGGTAGCGTGTTTGTGATTTGGGGTCTGTATCCAGGGTTTTGCCTTTTTTGTAGTTTTCAGCTTTGTGTCTGTTTCTTTGTTGGTTGCCTGGGGTTTGGGGTTTGGATCATTAGTCAGTGTCATTAGCGTCGGGGGGTTGATATGAAGGGTTAGGGTTGTGGTTAGAGTTGTTAGGGTTAAAGAGAATAAGGATTTTAGGGTAAGGGGATCAAGGTTGTGGGAATAAAAATGTTTTTGCACAGAGTTACATCGTTTAGAGGGAAGGAAGGTGGTATTGATATATGCTTGCAGTGATAAGAAAGCTTAACAGACAACCTTGTAAAATGCAGACAACCAGAATCCTTAGAGCAATTGGGTGGAAATCACGGTGTAAGAAACATTACCACCTCAAAGAGGAAAACAGTCAAGAAAAAAATAAAATTGACTAGTAACAGGCCAGCAGCTGTGTATTTTCTGTGAAGCACTGGATAGATTGTGAACATGGATTACCCAGTCAATGGGGAAACTGGGGAGGGTCCTGGTCACCGAGAGGAAAAAAAAAATTATATAAACTGTGTTATGGAACTAGTAGGTGGCTTGTGGGACGCCTGCCATTGCAATCGTGAATAAAAATGCTACCTCACTGAGATACTTGCCTGAGCCTATGGTATTGGTTACAGAGTGTTTCTAATAAGGTGTTAGGGTGTTAAGGTTTCAGGGCTAAGGCACTAGGGTTGGGTTTCAGGGTTAGGGTTTCCAGGGTTTAGGGTTAGGATTTTAAGGTTGTTAGGGTTGGAGTTATAAGGGTTAGGGTTTGGGGGTTAGTGTGTTAAGGTTTTAAAGTATTTTGTGGTTTTAGTGTTGATAGGGTTTTTAGGGTTAGGGTCTTAGGGTTTTAGTTATGGTCAGGTATTTAGGGTTAGGGTTTTAAGGTCTTATTTTTTTTTTTTTAAGGTTAGGGTCTCCAGCGTTAGGGCTTTGAGAATCTTTACGTTTTGGGTTAGGGTTTAGAGGGTCTTAATTTTTAGGGTTAGGGCTTTTAGGCGTAGGTCTAGTGTGGTAAATTTTATCGGGTTAGGACTGTAAGGGTTTTTAGGGTTAGGGTTTCTAGGGTTTTTTGGGGTAGGGGTTAGGGTTAGATCCGTGGGAGCCGTAGTGTTAGGGGTCAGGGTTCTTAGGGCTAAGGCCCAATATTAGGGTGGAAGGCCAAACTAAAGGGGGAGCCCCCCCCAAAATTGAAGGGTCGAAGCCCCAATTTAGGGGAAGAAACGTCAAAATTGTGGGGTCCCCCAAAATTGGGCGGAAGAGCTCTTAATATTGGGGGAAACCCAAAAAAGGAGGGTGGGGGACTCTAAAATTGGGGGGACCCCCCAAATTGGTTGTGTCCCCCCCCAAATTGGTTGTGTCCCCCCCAAAATTGGTTGTGTCCCCCCCAATTAGGGGAGGAACCCCCAAAATTGGGTGGGCGAACCCCCATATTGGGGGGGCAGAACACTTAAATGGAAGTGTGAAATTCCAGAATTGAATGTGGACCCCCCAGAACAGTCTTCAGGGGTTTAGTGTGGTAAATTTTATCGGGTTAGGGCTGTAAGGGTTTTTAGGGTTAGGGTTTCTAGGGTTTGTTGGGGTAGGGGTTAGGGTTAGATCCGTGGTTGCCATAGCGTTAGGGGTCAAGGTTCTTAGGGGTTAGGCCTAATATTAGGGCGGAAGGCCAAAATAAGAGGGTGGGAGCCCCCCCCAAAATTGAAGGGTTGAAGCCCCAAGTTAGGGGAAGGAACGTCAAAATTGTGGGGTCCCCCAAAATTGGGCGGAAGAACTTTTAATATTAGGGGGGAACCCAAAAAAGGAGGGTGGGGGACTCTACAATCGGTTGTGTCCCCCCCAAATTAGGGGAGGAACCCCCAAAATTGGGTGGGCGAACCCCCAAATTGGGGGGAAGAAGACTTAAATGGAAGTGTGAAATTCCAGAATTGAATGTGGACCCCCCCCAGACCTGGGGAGGAATCCCCAAACTTGGGGGGGACCCCCAAAATTGGGGTTAAAGCCCCAGATCCCGGGGAGCTAAGCCCCAAATTAAGGGAAGGAACCTCAAACATGTGGTGAGAACCCCAACATTGGGGGAAAGAACCTTAATATTAGGGTGGCAGGCCAAGAAAGGATGGTGGGGGCCTCCAAAATTGTGGGGGGCTTGGAACTGGGGGGAATCCCCAAAATGGAGGGGGAACCCCAAAAGTGGGGGGGGGGGCGAAGCACCAAATTAGGGGAAGGAACCCCAAAATTGCGGGGAAGAACTCTGAAATGGAGAGCTGAAAACCCGAAATTGAGGGGAAACCCCCCAAAACGGCGGGAAAACCCTCCATAAACACGAAACCGGTAATGTAACAGAGCAAAAAATGGCGTCCTACGGCACGCTGCGAGGCTCAATTTTCTGGGGAGTGCTGGGAAATGTAGTTCTTGGCCACCGGGTTTCCGGGAGTCCATATTGTTTTCCCAGAGCATGCCGGGAGATGTAGTTCTCGGACACTGGGCTTCCGGGAGGCCATGTTGGTTTCCCATCTTTGCTAGACTCCGGGTGCTCTGGCTTCACAGAGAAACCCCCAAACTGAAAAATGTACCTGCTAATATATTGGGCTCTAAATGTAGCCCTGGGTTAATTGAATAACAATCCCTGGGTAAGATTGAAGTGCAGGAGGGGTTGGCTACGGTTTTAAGAGCCGGTTTGCAGAAAAGGGATTTCCCGTTAAGAAATGGCATATACTGATTGTTCTCTTCCTTGCTCTGCCAAGACCTGAAGCACATCTTGGAAGCCAGGCAGAATCCGTGGAGCCAATGGAGTTCTCAAGCTCGACTTCAGCTTCTTCCCAGCTAGAAGAAGCAAGGACACGCCGGCTGAGTTCCACAGGCAACGCGCCCGTATCTGTAGACGAGGATTTAGAGATGCTACTTTGGGAACTCTCAGACGGCATACTGGAAGCCGAGCTCGACTTGGACCCAGGGAAGGATGAGGATGACCTCCTCCTTGAGCTTTCCAAGATGATTGATGATTGAACTGCATAGTCCTATGGTATATTAAAAAAAAAAAAAAAAAAAAAAAAAAAGAAAACAACTCTTCTTCTTGTTGGATACCCCGAGGTGATCCTTTTTCTAACTGAGGCTTTGCAATGAGACTTAAAGCACAGTTGGAACTGGTAGAAATTGGAAGGATCTGCACTCAGTTGTCCTAAGTTTCCCTGCTGGTCAGAGTTAAGGTCTTGTGCATGGTTCCGTAACTATAGGTGGCTACCTTTGATATCAAGAGGACAAAGCACTTGTTTCTTTTGGCACAGAAAGATGTCCATCGGCACGCTGTGGTGGCTGTGAATTGACGTAGTGATGGAGCGATGCTCTGAAGGCTTAAACGGAAAGCTTCTTCCTTCCGCCCCCCCTTGGCACAGCTCGATGTTGGGCACATTGTGAAGCCTGGGTGTTCTGATTTCTCGGACAGTTGATACCCAAATCCCGGAGTTACTATGTCAACTCTTGACTTTTATTTGTGTATGCCATTGTTTTGACTGTAATCTTTTCAGATGATGAAGCTGTAAGGGCGGGAGGGAGCAGAATAATTATTCTAGCGTTGTGGACCAAACATGCTGCCAGGAGTGGTGGTGGTGGGGTCAGCCCACCCGGCCTTACTTTCAATTATCAGGGATGATAAAATGGTGTGAAAAGCAGCAGCTCTGCGATACGGCTACGCTACCCCCACTCCCTTCTCTTGTGCTGTACCAAAGTTCCCCCAAGCTTTGGTTGGTGCTTTTTGCTGGTGACAGTAGGACTCCAGGGCGAGTAGTCGGGACTCTCCTGCAGTAACTGGGTCAATTAAGGGTTGGTTTAAGTGCCTCCTGGTTTTTAAAATTGCTCCCCTGAGCTGCTGGCTCTGCTGCCTGCTACAGCAAATGTTCGGGTGCCATCAGCGTCGCACTTGGGCGTGGGCACTGACCCTGCGGAGGAGAGCTGAGACTCGCGTGTATTGTGTACCCTGCCGCCAGTGATCGTTTTCCCCTAGCAGATCTATTTTGAATCATTTCCCTAAATTTTAGAGGAACTTTAGGCTCTTTGTGCTATGATTTGTGAAGCTGTAGGGGCCCTCAGGCATTTGCTGCTGGCAGAGGAAAACCGCGTGTCGAATTTGTTGTAAATACTTTCTGTTTGGACAACAACGCCTGTGTGTGTGTGTGTGCGTGTGTGTGTGTGTGTGTGTGTGCTTTGACGACCCCCTGCGACGCCCCAGCTCTGCGAGGGAAGCTTTGAAGCGGCTCTGGGAAAACCTCTGCGGAAGAAACCGCTGCTAGTGACTTGCGGAAAAGGGACTCCACAATCAGTGAGATTGTAAAGTAGGTATGTTTATTCAGCGCTGGGCAGCACGGGAGGTCGTGGGCATGAAGATTGATGACTCTTCCTCGTCACCGCTAGTTGACCTCTTGTCTTTGCACAGACTCAGTTGCTCCTTGGCTCTTGTCCATCTGCAGGACCAGTTTCTCCCAGTTTCTTAAGACAGGCTCACTCTCTTATGAGGAGACTGACCTTGGTAAGGGGCCCAAGGCTTCTTGCTTTAGTTAATTGGCACAATGCACCATAGTTAGCAAAGACGCTAAGTAGCATCCTAGTTTAACGCTGTCAGCGCTCTATCTCTACTTGATAAGATTCTCCTAACTCCCTCTCTCACTGGAGCCCACGCAGCCCTCCGTCCTGCCGAAGGACTTCACGGGGACTTCTGCCGGCTCCGGGTGCCCGCACACAGACAGAAATGGCTTTGAGAGAAAACAATCAGGAGGAGGAGAGCTCAGAGACTGCGGCCGGCTTCGGCCACCTTCCCCTCGCTTTCCCTCTCCGTGTTCAAACCGAGCACTGTTCTGCCGTCAACCTTCGCTGCCTCTGCCCGCGGCGCTGGGCTTTCGCGTGTGCCATTGCTCCTCTACATATTTTATCCTTCCTTTTGTAAGGAATGGTCCAGCAATTCGTGTCACTAAGGGATTTGAAGGGTTAACATCGAGGCCCGGGTCTAGGTGATAAGAGAACAAAGGGGTTTTTAGGGAAAAGTGCTGACTACTGCAGGGGATGTTGCTAGAGTTTCTGAAATCCGGCGCAGAGGCTCCCAAACGAGGAGGAAGGGGGAGCTGAAGGACAATTGAAGGACAAAAGCCTGGGAGGAAGACAACCAGCATTCAGCCCGAGCAAGCCCCGAGAGACCACCAGAGACTGGTACGCAGGCGCCCCTGGGAGGGGTTTCGGATTCCGGAAACCAATTCTAATAACCCTGCCTCTTCTCGAAGTAGTAATGAATATGTATTAGCCTGGGAGCATCAAAACCAGCCGCCTTACGTAACAGGTGTGCGTCCTGGGGGAGCAGAGACTCCCGGCGCACCCAGCGCTGCTTGCTTGCCTCTATTCGTTTAATAAATTGTAAACTTTGATTGTAATCCTATTTGGATTTATAACAGCCATTTATAACACTTTTTATATTTGTATTTTATTTAAGGCTGTCTTGCCCCCCTCCCCCCCCAGCCTCGCTGCTCGCCAATAAAGCTGGCGCAGGGGCTAAGGGATTTGAAGGGCCTGCTTGTACACCTAAGGGATTTGAGGGCCTGCTTGTACACCTAAGGGATTTGAGGGCCTGCTTGTACACCTTTGGGGACTGCCTCTTTTGGGGGGGGGTGGGGGGGTGTTAGGAGCTGCTTGTATACTTTTTTAGGCATTCCTCTGAGAGGGGGTTGGGAGCTTCGTGTATACTGGGGGGGGAGGGCCTCCCTCGAGGTGGAAGGGGGGGGGGTTGGAGCGTTTCTACACTGTAGGGGCCTGCCTGTACACTTTTGGGGCCTGCCTTGGAGGGGTTGGGAACTGCTTGTACACCTTTGGGGCCTGCGTCTGCGCGGGGCGGGGGGGGGGTTGGGGGGTTGGAGCTGGTTTTAACCTTTCGGGCTTGCATCTGGAGGGGGTTGGGGCCTGCCTTTGGGGGGGTGGTTGTGAGCTGCTTGTATACTGTAGGGGCCTGCTTGTACACCTTTGGGGCCTGCGTCTGGGGGGGGGTGGGAGCTGCTTGTACACTGTTAGGGCCTGCCTTGGGGGAGGGGTTGGGGCATGTGCCTTGGGGGCATGGGGTTGGGAGCTGCTTCTACGCTGTAGGGGTCTGGGTCTTGGGGGGTTGGGGCTGTTTGTACACCTTTGGGGCGTGCCTCTGGGGAGGATGGGGAGTTGCTCGTACACCTTTGGGGCCTGTGTCTGGGGGGGGGTTGGGGCCTGTGCCGGGGGGGTTGGGAGCTGCTTGTACGCTCTAGGGTCCTCTGGCAGGCTTTGGGGCCTCCCTTTGAGGGGGGCAGTTGGGAGCTGGTTGTACACCTTTGGGGCCTGAGTCTGGGGTGTGGGGGCTGGGGCTGAGGCCTGGGGCCTGGGGCATGCATCTGGGTGGTGGTGGGGGGGGGTCCAGTTCATGGGGGGGGTGGGTTGGGAGCTGCTTGTGGACAGTTGGGGTCTGCATCCGGGTGTGGCTGGGGCCTGCTTGTAGACTTCTGCAGCCTGTGTCTGGTGTTTGGGGGCTTTTCTGTAGTGTTTGGGGATTGCATTTTGGCTTTGGGATGTGTCTAGAGCTTCTGGGGCCTAGCTGTAGTGCTTGGGGCCTGCGTCTGGGGCTTTTCTGTAGCATTTTGTTAGCGTGTTTGTGATTTGGGGTCTGTATCCAGGGTTTTGCCTTTTTTGTAGTTTTCAGCTTTGTGTCTGTTTCTTTGTTGGTTGCCTGGGGTTTGGGGTTTGGATCATTAGTCAGTGTCATTAGCGTCGGGGGGTTGATATGAAGGGTTAGGGTTGTGGTTAGAGTTGTTAGGGTTAAAGAGAATAAGGATTTTAGGGTAAGGGGATCAAGGTTGTGGGAATAAAAATGTTTTTGCACAGAGTTACATCGTTTAGAGGGAAGGAAGGTGGTATTGATATATGCTTGCAGTGATAAGAAAGCTTAACAGACAACCTTGTAAAATGCAGACAACCAGAATCCTTAGAGCAATTGGGTGGAAATCACGGTGTAAGAAACATTACCACCTCAAAGAGGAAAACAGTCAAGAAAAAAATAAAATTGACTAGTAACAGGCCAGCAGCTGTGTATTTTCTGTGAAGCACTGGATAGATTGTGAACCTGGATTACCCAGTCAATGGGGAAACTGGGGAGGGTCCTGGTCACCGAGAGGAAAAAAAAAATTATATAAACTGTGTTATGGAACTAGTAGGTGGCTTGTGGGACGCCTGCCATTGCAATCATGAATAAAAATGCTACCTCACTGAGATACTTGCCTGAGCCTATGGTATTGGTTACAGAGTGTTTCTAATAAGGTGTTAGGGTGTTAAGGTTTCAGGGCTAAGGCACTAGGGTTGGGTTTCAGGGTTAGGGTTTCCAGGGTTTAGGGTTAGGATTTTAAGGTTGTTAGGGTTGGAGTTATAAGGGTTAGGGTTTGGGGGTTAGTGTGTTAAGGTTTTAAAGTATTTTGTGGTTTTAGTGTTGATAGGGTTTTTAGGGTTAGGGTCTTAGGGTTTTAGTTATGGTCAGGTATTTAGGGTTAGGGTTTTAAGGTCTTATTTTTTTTTTTTAAGGTTAGGGTCTCCAGCGTTAGGGCTTTGAGAATCTTTACGTTTTGGGTTAGGGTTTAGAGGGTCTTAATTTTTAGGGTTAGGGCTTTTAGGCGTAGGTCTAGTGTGGTAAATTTTATCGGGTTAGGACTGTAAGGGGTTTTAGGGTTAGGGTTTCTAGGGTTTTTTGGGGTAGGGGTTAGGGTTAGATCCGTGGGAGCCGTAGTATTAGGGGTCAGGGTTCTTAGGGCTAAGGCCCAATATTAGGGTGGAAGGCCAAACTAAAGGGGGAGCCCCCCCCAAAATTGAAGGGTCGAAGCCCCAATTTAGGGGAAGAAACGTCAAAATTGTGGGGTCCCCCAAAATTGGGCGGAAGAGCTCTTAATATTGGGGGAAACCCAAAAAAGGAGGGTGGGGGACTCTAAAATTGGGGGGACCCCCCAAATTGGTTGTGTCCCCCCCCAAATTGGTTGTGTCCCCCCCAAAATTGGTTGTGTCCCCCCCAGTTAGGGGAGGAACCCCCAAAATTGGGTGGGCGAACCCCCATATTGGGGGGGCAGAACACTTAAATGGAAGTGTGAAATTCCAGAATTGAATGTGGACCCCCCAGAACAGTCTTCAGGGGTTTAGTGTGGTAAATTTTATCGGGTTAGGGCTGTAAGGGTTTTTAGGGTTAGGGTTTCTAGGGTTTGTTGGGGTAGGGGTTAGGGTTAGATCCGTGGTTGCCATAGCGTTAGGGGTCAAGGTTCTTAGGGGTTAGGCCTAATATTAGGGCGGAAGGCCAAAATAAGAGGGTGGGAGCCCCCCCCAAAATTGAAGGGTTGAAGCCCCAAGTTAGGGGAAGGAACGTCAAAATTGTGGGGTCCCCCAAAATTGGGCGGAAGAACTTTTAATATTAGGGGGGAACCCAAAAAAGGAGGGTGGGGGACTCTACAATCGGTTGTGTCCCCCCCAAATTAGGGGAGGAACCCCCAAAATTGGGTGGGCGAACCCCCAAATTGGGGGGAAGAAGACTTAAATGGAAGTGTGAAATTCCAGAATTGAATGTGGACCCCCCCCAGACCTGGGGAGGAATCCCCAAACTTGGGGGGGACCCCCAAAATTGGGGTTAAAGCCCCAGATCCCGGGGAGCTAAGCCCCAAATTAAGGGAAGGAACCTCAAACATGTGGTGAGAACCCCAACATTGGGGGAAAGAACCTTAATATTAGGGTGGCAGGCCAAGAAAGGATGGTGGGGGCCTCCAAAATTGTGGGGGGCTTGGAACTGGGGGGAATCCCCAAAATGGAGGGGGAACCCCAAAAGTGGGGGGGGGGCGAAGCACCAAATTAGGGGAAGGAACCCCAAAATTGCGGGGAAGAACTCTGAAATGGAGAGCTGAAAACCCGAAATTGAGGGGAAACCCCCCAAAACGGCGGGAAAACCCTCCATAAACACGAAACCGGTAATGGAACAGAGCAAAAAATGGCGTCCTACGGCACGCTGCGAGGCTCAATTTTCTGGGGAGTGCTGGGAAGTGTAGTTCTTGGCCACCGGGTTTCCGGGAGTCCATATTGTTTTCCCAGAGCATGCCGGGAGATGTAGTTCTCGGACACTGGGCTTCCGGGAGGCCATGTTGGTTTCCCATCTTTGCTAGACTCCGGGTGCTCTGGCTTCACAGAGAAACCCCCAAACTGAAAAATGTACCTGCTAATATATTGGGCTCTAAATGTAGCCCTGGGTTAATTGAATAACAATCCCTGGGTAAGATTGAAGTGCAGGAGGGGTTGGCTACGGTTTTAAGAGCCGGTTTGCAGAAAAGGGATTTCCCGTTAAGAAATGGCATATACTGATTGTTCTCTTCCTTGCTCTGCCAAGACCTGAAGCACATCTTGGAAGCCAGGCAGAATCCATGGAGCCAATGGAGTTCTCAAGCTCGACTTCAGCTTCTTCCCAGCTAGAAGAAGCAAGGACACGCCGGCTGAGTTCCACAGGCAACGCGCCCGTATCTGTAGACGAGGATTTAGAGATGCTACTTTGGGAACTCTCAGACGGCATACTGGAAGCCGAGCTCGACTTGGACCCAGGGAAGGATGAGGATGACCTCCTCCTTGAGCTTTCCAAGATGATTGATGATTGAACTGCATAGTCCTATGGTATATTAAAAAAAAAAAAAAAATGAAAAAAAAAAAGAAAACAACTCTTCTTCTTGTTGGATACCCCGAGGTGATCCTTTTTCTAACTGAGGCTTTACAATGAGACTTAAAGCACAGTTGGAACTGGTAGAAATTGGCAGGATCTGCACTCAGTTGTCCTAAGTTTCCCTGCTGGTCAGAGTTAAGGTCTTGTGCATGGTTCCGTAACTATAGGTGGCTACCTTTGATATCAAGAGGACAAAGCACTTGTTTCTTTTGGCACAGAAAGATGTCCATCGGCACGCTGTGGTGGCTGTGAATTGACGTAGTGATGGAGCGATGCTCTGAAGGCTTAAACGGAAAGCTTCTTCCTTCCGCCCCCCCTTGGCACAGCTCGATGTTGGGCACATTGTGAAGCCTGGGTGTTCTGATTTCTCGGACAGTTGATACCCAAATCCCGGAGTTACTATGTCAACTCTTGACTTTTATTTGTGTATGCCATTGTTTTGACTGTAATCTTTTCAGATGATGAAGCTGTAGGGGCGGGAGGGAGCAGAATAATTATTCTAGCGTTGTGGACCAAACATGCTGCCAGGAGTGGTGGTGGTGGGGTCAGCCCACCCGGCCTTACTTTCAATTATCAGGGATGATAAAATGGTGTGAAAAGCAGCAGCTCTGCGATACGGCTACGCTACCCCCACTCCCTTCTCTTGTCCTGTACCAAAGTTCCCCCAAGCTTTGGTTGGTGCTTTTTGCTGGTGACAGTAGGACTCCAGGGCGAGTAGTCGGGACTCTCCTGCAGTAACTGGGTCAATTAAGGGTTGGTTTAAGTGCCTCCTGGTTTTTAAAATTGCTCCCCTGAGCTGCTGGCTCTGCTGCCTGCTACAGCAAATGTTCGGGTGCCATCAGCGTCGCACTTGGGCGTGGGCACTGACCCTGCGGAGGAGAGCTGAGACTCGCGTGTATTGTGTACCCTGCCGCCAGTGATCGTTTTCCCCTAGCAGATCTATTTTGAATCATTTCCCTAAATTTTAGAGGAACTTTAGGCTCTTTGTGCTATGATTTGTGAAGCTGTAGGGGCCCTCAGGCATTTGCTGCTGGCAGAGGAAAACCGCGTGTCGAATTTGTTGTAAATACTTTCTGTTTGGACAACAACGCCTGGGTGTGTGTGTGTGTGTGTGTGTGTGTGTGTGTGCGTGCGTGCTTTGACGACCCCCTGCGACGCCCCAGCTCCGCGAGGGAAGCTTTGAAGCGGCTCTGGGAAAACCTCTGCGGAAGAAACCGCTGCTAGTGACTTGCGGAAAAGGGACTCCACAATCAGTGAGATTGTAAAGTAGGTATGTTTATTCAGCGCTGGGCAGCACGGGAGGTCGTGGGCATGAAGATTGATGACTCTTCCTCGTCACCGCTAGTTGACCTCTTGTCTTTGCACAGACTCAGTTGCTCCTTGGCTCTTGTCCATCTGCAGGACCAGTTTCTCCCAGTTTCTTAAGACAGGCTCACTCTCTTATGAGGAGACTGACCTTGGTAAGGGGCCCAAGGCTTCTTGCTTTAGTTAATTGGCACAATGCACCATAGTTAGCAAAGACGCTAAGTAGCATCCTAGTTTAACGCTGTCAGCGCTCTATCTCTACTTGATAAGATTCTCCTAACTCCCTCTCTCACTGGAGCCCACGCAGCCCTCCGTCCTGCCGAAGGACTTCACGGGGACTTCTGCCGGCTCCGGGTGCCCGCACACAGACAGAAATGGCTTTGAGAGAAAACAATCAGGAGGAGGAGAGCTCAGAGACTGCGGCCGGCTTCGGCCACCTTCCCCTCGCTTTCCCTCTCCGTGTTCAAACCGAGCACTGTTCTGCCGTCAACCTTCGCTGCCTCTGCCCGCGGCGCTGGGCTTTCGCGTGTGCCATTGCTCCTCTACATATTTTATCCTTCCTTTTGTAAGGAATGGTCCAGCAATTCGTGTCACTAAGGGATTTGAAGGGTTAACATCGAGGCCCGGGTCTAGGTGATAAGAGAACAAAGGGGTTTTTAGGGAAAAGTGCTGACTACTGCAGGGGATGTTGCTAGAGTTTCTGAAATCCGGCGCAGAGGCTCCCAAACGAGGAGGAAGGGGGAGCTGAAGGACAATTGAAGGACAAAAGCCTGGGAGGAAGACAACCAGCATTCAGCCCGAGCAAGCCCCGAGAGACCACCAGAGACTGGTACGCAGGCGCCCCTGGGAGGGGTTTCGGATTCCGGAAACCAATTCTAATAACCCTGCCTCTTCTCGAAGTAGTAATGAATATGTATTAGCCTGGGAGCATCAAAACCAGCCGCCTTACGTAACAGGTGTGTGTCCTGGGGGAGCAGAGACTCCCGGCGCACCCAGCACTGCTTGCTTGCCTCTATTCGTTTAATAAATTGTAAACTTTGATTGTAATCCTATTTGGATTTATAACAGCCATTTATAACACTTTTTATATTTGTATTTTATTTAAGGCTGTCTTGCCCCCCTCCCCCCCCAGCCTCGCTGCTCGCCAATAAAGCTGGCGCAGGGGCTAAGGGATTTGAAGGGCCTGCTTGTACACCTAAGGGATTTGAGGGCCTGCTTGTACACCTTTGGGGACTGCCTCTTTTGGGGGGGGGGGGGGGGGGGGGTGTTAGGAGCTGCTTGTATACTTTTTTAGGCATTCCTCTGAGAGGGGGTTGGGAGCTTCGTGTATACTGGGGGGGGAGGGCCTCCCTCGAGGTGGAAGGGGGGGGGGGTTGGAGCGTTTCTACACTGTAGGGGCCTGCCTGTACACTTTTGGGGCCTGCCTTGGAGGGGTTGGGAACTGCTTGTACACCTTTGGGGCCTGCGTCTGCGCGGGGCGGGGGGGGGTTGGGGGGTTGGAGCTGGTTTTAACCTTTCGGGCTTGCATCTGGAGGGGGTTGGGGCCTGCCTTTGGGGGGGTGGTTGTGAGCTGCTTGTATACTGTAGGGGCCTGCTTGTACACCTTTGGGGCCTGCGTCTGGGGGGGGGTGGGAGCTGCTTGTACACTGTTAGGGCCTGCCTTGGGGGAGGGGTTGGGGCATGTGCCTTGGGGGCATGGGGTTGGGAGCTGCTTCTACGCTGTAGGGGTCTGGGTCTTGGGGGGTTGGGGCTGTTTGTACACCTTTGGGGCGTGCCTCTGGGGAGGATGGGGAGTTGCTTGTACACCTTTGGGGCCTGTTTCTGGGGGGGGGTTGGGGCCTGTGCCGGGGGGGTTGGGAGCTGCTTGTACGCTCTAGGGTCCTCTGGCAGGCTTTGGGGCCTCCCTTTGAGGGGGGCAGTTGGGAGCTGGTTGTACACCTTTGGGGCCTGAGTCTGGGGTGTGGGGGCTGGGGCTGAGGCCTGGGGCCTGGGGCATGCATCTGGGTGGTGGTGGGGGGGGGGGGTCCAGTTCATGGGGGGGGTGGGTTGGGAGCTGCTTGTGGACAGTTGGGGTCTGCATCCGGGTGTGGCTGGGGCCTGCTTGTAGACTTCTGCAGCCTGTGTCTGGTGTTTGGGGGCTTTTCTGTAGTGTTTGGGGATTGCATTTTGGCTTTGGGATGTGTCTAGAGCTTCTGGGGCCTAGCTGTAGTGCTTGGGGCCTGCGTCTGGGGCTTTTCTGTAGCATTTTGTTAGCGTGTTTGTGATTTGGGGTCTGTATCCAGGGTTTTGCCTTTTTTGTAGTTTTCAGCTTTGTGTCTGTTTCTTTGTTGGTTGCCTGGGGTTTGGGGTTTGGATCATTAGTCAGTGTCATTAGCGTCGGGGGGTTGATATGAAGGGTTAGGGTTGTGGTTAGAGTTGTTAGGGTTAAAGAGAATAAGGATTTTAGGGTAAGGGGATCAAGGTTGTGGGAATAAAAATGTTTTTGCACAGAGTTACATCGTTTAGAGGGAAGGAAGGTGGTATTGATATATGCTTGCAGTGATAAGAAAGCTTAACAGACAACCTTGTAAAATGCAGACAACCAGAATCCTTAGAGCAATTGGGTGGAAATCACGGTGTAAGAAACATTACCACCTCAAAGAGGAAAACAGTCAAGAAAAAAATAAAATTGACTAGTAACAGGCCAGCAGCTGTGTATTTTCTGTGAAGCACTGGATAGATTGTGAACCTGGATTACCCAGTCAATGGGGAAACTGGGGAGGGTCCTGGTCACCGAGAGGAAAAAAAAAATTATATAAACTGTGTTATGGAACTAGTAGGTGGCTTGTGGGACGCCTGCCATTGCAATCGTGAATAAAAATGCTACCTCACTGAGATACTTGCCTGAGCCTATGGTATTGGTTACAGAGTGTTTCTAATAAGGTGTTAGGGTGTTAAGGTTTCAGGGCTAAGGCACTAGGGCTGGGTTTCAGGGTTAGGGTTTCCAGGGTTTAGGGTTAGGATTTTAAGGTTGTTAGGGTTGGAGTTATAAGGGTTAGGGTTTGGGGGTTAGTGTGTTAAGGTTTTAAAGTATTTTGTGGTTTTAGTGTTGATAGGGTTTTTAGGGTTAGGGTCTTAGGGTTTTAGTTATGGTCAGGTATTTAGGGTTAGGGTTTTAAGGTCTTATTTTTTTTTTTTAAGGTTAGGGTCTCCAGCGTTAGGGCTTTGAGAATCTTTACGTTTTGGGTTAGGGTTTAGAGGGTCTTAATTTTTAGGGTTAGGGCTTTTAGGCGTAGGTCTAGTGTGGTAAATTTTATCGGGTTAGGACTGTAAGGGGTTTTAGGGTTAGGGTTTCTAGGGTTTTTTGGGGTAGGGGTTAGGGTTAGATCCGTGGGAGCCGTAGTATTAGGGGTCAGGGTTCTTAGGGCTAAGGCCCAATATTAGGGTGGAAGGCCAAACTAAAGGGGGAGCCCCCCCCAAAATTGAAGGGTCGAAGCCCCAATTTAGGGGAAGAAACGTCAAAATTGTGGGGTCCCCCAAAATTGGGCGGAAGAGCTCTTAATATTGGGGGAAACCCAAAAAAGGAGGGTGGGGGACTCTAAAATTGGGGGGACCCCCCAAATTGGTTGTGTCCCCCCCCAAATTGGTTGTGTCCCCCCCAAAATTGGTTGTGTCCCCCCCAGTTAGGGGAGGAACCCCCAAAATTGGGTGGGCGAACCCCCATATTGGGGGAGCAGAACACTTAAATGGAAGTGTGAAATTCCAGAATTGAATGTGGACCCCCCAGAACAGTCTTCAGGGGTTTAGTGTGGTAAATTTTATCGGGTTAGGGCTGTAAGGGTTTTTAGGGTTAGGGTTTCTAGGGTTTGTTGGGGTAGGGGTTAGGGTTAGATCCGTGGTTGCCATAGCGTTAGGGGTCAAGGTTCTTAGGGGTTAGGCCTAATATTAGGGCGGAAGGCCAAAATAAGAGGGTGGGAGCCCCCCCCAAAATTGAAGGGTTGAAGCCCCAAGTTAGGGGAAGGAACGTCAAAATTGTGGGGTCCCCCAAAATTGGGCGGAAGAACTTTTAATATTAGGGGGGAACCCAAAAAAGGAGGGTGGGGGACTCTACAATCGGTTGTGTCCCCCCCAAATTAGGGGAGGAACCCCCAAAATTGGGTGGGCGAACCCCCAAATTGGGGGGAAGAAGACTTAAATGGAAGTGTGAAATTCCAGAATTGAATGTGGACCCCCCCCAGACCTGGGGAGGAATCCCCAAACTTGGGGGGGACCCCCAAAATTGGGGTTAAAGCCCCAGATCCCGGGGAGCTAAGCCCCAAATTAAGGGAAGGAACCTCAAACATGTGGTGAGAACCCCAACATTGGGGGAAAGAACCTTAATATTAGGGTGGCAGGCCAAGAAAGGATGGTGGGGGCCTCCAAAATTGTGGGGGGCTTGGAACTGGGGGGAATCCCCAAAATGGAGGGGGAACCCCAAAAGTGGGGGGGGGGGGCGAAGCACCAAATTAGGGGAAGGAACCCCAAAATTGCGGGGAAGAACTCTGAAATGGAGAGCTGAAAACCCGAAATTGAGGGGAAACCCCCCAAAACGGCGGGAAAACCCTCCATAAACACGAAACCGGTAATGTAACAGAGCAAAAAATGGCGTCCTACGGCACGCTGCGAGGCTCAATTTTCTGGGGAGTGCTGGGAAATGTAGTTCTTGGCCACCGGGTTTCCGGGAGTCCATATTGTTTTCCCAGAGCATGCCGGGAGATGTAGTTCTCGGACACTGGGCTTCCGGGAGGCCATGTTGGTTTCCCATCTTTGCTAGACTCCGGGTGCTCTGGCTTCACAGAGAAACCCCCAAACTGAAAAATGTACCTGCTAATATATTGGGCTCTAAATGTAGCCCTGGGTTAATTGAATAACAATCCCTGGGTAAGATTGAAGTGCAGGAGGGTTTGGCTACGGTTTTAAGAGCCGGTTTGCAGAAAAGGGATTTCCCGTTAAGAAATGGCATATACTGATTGTTCTCTTCCTTGCTCTGCCAAGACCTGAAGCACATCTTGGAAGCCAGGCAGAATCCGTGGAGCCAATGGAGTTCTCAAGCTCGACTTCAGCTTCTTCCCAGCTAGAAGAAGCAAGGACACGCCGGCTGAGTTCCACAGGCAACGCGCCCGTATCTGTAGACGAGGATTTAGAGATGCTACTTTGGGAACTCTCAGACGGCATACTGGAAGCCGAGCTCGACTTGGACCCAGGGAAGGATGAGGATGACCTCCTCCTTGAGCTTTCCAAGATGATTGATGATTGAACTGCATAGTCCTATGGTATATTAAAAAAAAAAAAAAAAAAAAAAAAAAAAAAAAGAAAACAACTCTTCTTCTTGTTGGATACCCCGAGGTGATCCTTTTTCTAACTGAGGCTTTGCAATGAGACTTAAAGCACAGTTGGAACTGGTAGAAATTGGCAGGATCTGCACTCAGTTGTCCTAAGTTTCCCTGCTGGTCAGAGTTAAGGTCTTGTGCATGGTTCCGTAACTATAGGTGGCTACCTTTGATATCAAGAGGACAAAGCACTTGTTTCTTTTGGCACAGAAAGATGTCCATCGGCACGCTGTGGTGGCTGTGAATTGACGTAGTGATGGAGCGATGCTCTGAAGGCTTAAACGGAAAGCTTCTTCCTTCCGCCCCCCCTTGGCACAGCTCGATGTTGGGCACATTGTGAAGCCTGGGTGTTCTGATTTCTCGGACAGTTGATACCCAAATCCCGGAGTTACTATGTCAACTCTTGACTTTTATTTGTGTATGCCATTGTTTTGACTGTAATCTTTTCAGATGATGAAGCTGTAAGGGCGGGAGGGAGCAGAATAATTATTCTAGCGTTGTGGACCAAACATGCTGCCAGGAGTGGTGGTGGTGGGGTCAGCCCACCCGGCCTTACTTTCAATTATCAGGGATGATAAAATGGTGTGAAAAGCAGCAGCTCTGCGATACGGCTACGCTACCCCCACTCCCTTCTCTTGTGCTGTACCAAAGTTCCCCCAAGCTTTGGTTGGTGCTTTTTGCTGGTGACAGTAGGACTCCAGGGCGAGTAGTCGGGACTCTCCTGCAGTAACTGGGTCAATTAAGGGTTGGTTTAAGTGCCTCCTGGTTTTTAAAATTGCTCCCCTGAGCTGCTGGCTCTGCTGCCTGCTACAGCAAATGTTCGGGTGCCATCAGCGTCGCACTTGGGCGTGGGCACTGACCCTGCGGAGGAGAGCTGAGACTCGCGTGTATTGTGTACCCTGCCGCCAGTGATCGTTTTCCCCTAGCAGATCTATTTTGAATCATTTCCCTAAATTTTAGAGGAACTTTAGGCTCTTTGTGCTATGATTTGTGAAGCTGTAGGGGCCCTCAGGCATTTGCTGCTGGCAGAGGAAAACCGCTTGTCGAATTTGTTGTAAATACTTTCTGTTTGGACAACAACGCCTGTGTGTGTGTGTGTGCGTGTGTGTGTGTGTGTGTGCGTGCTTTGACGACCCCCTGCGACGCCCCAGCTCTGCGAGGGAAGCTTTGAAGCGGCTCTGGGAAAACCTCTGCGGAAGAAACCGCTGCTAGTGACTTGCGGAAAAGGGACTCCACAATCAGTGAGATTGTAAAGTAGGTATGTTTATTCAGCGCTGGGCAGCACGGGAGGTCGTGGGCATGAAGATTGATGACTCTTCCTCGTCACCGCTAGTTGACCTCTTGTCTTTGCACAGACTCAGTTGCTCCTTGGCTCTTGTCCATCTGCAGGACCAGTTTCTCCCAGTTTCTTAAGACAGGCTCACTCTCTTATGAGGAGACTGACCTTGGTAAGGGGCCCAAGGCTTCTTGCTTTAGTTAATTGGCACAATGCACCATAGTTAGCAAAGACGCTAAGTAGCATCCTAGTTTAACGCTGTCAGCGCTCTATCTCTACTTGATAAGATTCTCCTAACTCCCTCTCTCACTGGAGCCCACGCAGCCCTCCGTCCTGCCGAAGGACTTCACGGGGACTTCTGCCGGCTCCGGGTGCCCGCACACAGACAGAAATGGCTTTGAGAGAAAACAATCAGGAGGAGGAGAGCTCAGAGACTGCGGCCGGCTTCGGCCACCTTCCCCTCGCTTTCCCTCTCCGTGTTCAAACCGAGCACTGTTCTGCTGTCAACCTTCGCTGCCTCTGCCCGCGGCGCTGGGCTTTCGCGTGTGCCATTGCTCCTCTACATATTTTATCCTTCCTTTTGTAAGGAATGGTCCAGCAATTCGTGTCACTAAGGGATTTGAAGGGTTAACATCGAGGCCCGGGTCTAGGTGATAAGAGAACAAAGGGGTTTTAGGGAAAAGTGCTGACTACTGCAGGGGATGTTGCTAGAGTTTCTGAAATCCGGCGCAGAGGCTCCCAAACGAGGAGGAAGGGGGAGCTGAAGGACAATTGAAGGACAAAAGCCTGGGAGGAAGACAACCAGCATTCAGCCCGAGCAAGCCCCGAGAGACCACCAGAGACTGGTACGCAGGCGCCCCTGGGAGGGGTTTCGGATTCCGGAAACCAATTCTAATAACCCTGCCTCTTCTCGAAGTAGTAATGAATATGTATTAGCCTGGGAGCATCAAAACCAGCCGCCTTACGTAACAGGCGTGCGTCCTGGGGGAGCAGAGACTCCCGGCGCACCCAGCGCTGCTTGCTTGCCTCTATTCGTTTAATAAATTGTAAACTTTGATTGTAATCCTATTTGGATTTATAACAGCCATTTATAACACTTTTTATATTTGTATTTTATTTAAGGCTGTCTTGCCCCCCTCCCCCCCCAGCCTCGCTGCTCGCCAATAAAGCTGGCGCAGGGGCTAAGGGATTTGAAGGGCCTGCTTGTACACCTAAGGGATTTGAGGGCCTGCTTGTACACCTTTGGGGACTGCCTCTTTTGGGGGGGGGGTGGGGGGGTGTTAGGAGCTGCTTGTATACTTTTTTAGGCATTCCTCTGAGAGGGGGTTGGGAGCTTCGTGTATACTGGGGGGGGAGGGCCTCCCTCGAGGTGGAAGGGGGGGGGGGGTTGGAGCGTTTCTACACTGTAGGGGCCTGCCTGTACACCTTTGGGGCCTGCGTCTGCGCGGGGCGGGGGGGGGGTTGGGGGGTTGGAGCTGGTTTTAACCTTTCGGGCTTGCATCTGGAGGGGGTTGGGGCCTGCCTTTGGGGGGGTGGTTGTGAGCTGCTTGTATACTGTAGGGGCCTGCTTGTACACCTTTGGGGCCTGCGTCTGGGGGGGGGTGGGAGCTGCTTGTACACTGTTAGGGCCTGCCTTGGGGGAGGGGTTGGGGCATGTGCCTTGTGGGCATGGGGTTGGGAGCTGCTTCTACGCTGTAGGGGTCTGGGTCTTGGGGGGTTGGGGCTGTTTGTACACCTTTGGGGCGTGCCTCTGGGGAGGATGGGGAGTTGCTTGTACACCTTTGGGGCCTGTGTCTGGGGGGGGGTTGGGGCCTGTGCCGGGGGGTTTGGGAGCTGCTTGTACGCTCTAGGGTCCTCTGGCAGGCTTTGGGGCCTCCCTTTGAGGGGGGCAGTTGGGAGCTGGTTGTACACCTTTGGGGCCTGAGTCTGGGGTGTGGGGGCTGGGGCTGAGGCCTGGGGCCTGGGGCATGCATCTGGGTGGTGGTGGGGGGGGGTCCAGTTCATGGGGGGGGTGGGTTGGGAGCTGCTTGTGGACAGTTGGGGTCTGCATCCGGGTGTGGCTGGGGCCTGCTTGTAGACTTCTGCAGCCTGTGTCTGGTGTTTGGGGGCTTTTCTGTAGTGTTTGGGGATTGCATTTTGGCTTTGGGATGTGTCTAGAGCTTCTGGGGCCTAGCTGTAGTGCTTGGGGCCTGCGTCTGGGGCTTTTCTGTAGCATTTTGTTAGCGTGTTTGTGATTTGGGGTCTGTATCCAGGGTTTTGCCTTTTTTGTAGTTTTCAGCTTTGTGTCTGTTTCTTTGTTGGTTGCCTGGGGTTTGGGGTTTGGATCATTAGTCAGTGTCATTAGCGTCGGGGGGTTGATATGAAGGGTTAGGGTTTTGGTTAGAGTTGTTAGGGTTAAAGAGAATAAGGATTTTAGGGTAAGGGGATCAAGGTTGTGGGAATAAAAATGTTTTTGCACAGAGTTACATCGTTTAGAGGGAAGGAAGGTGGTATTGATATATGCTTGCAGTGATAAGAAAGCTTAACAGACAACCTTGTAAAATGCAGACAACCAGAATCCTTAGAGCAATTGGGTGGAAATCACGGTGTAAGAAACATTACCACCTCAAAGAGGAAAACAGTCAAGAAAAAAATAAAATTGACTAGTAACAGGCCAGCAGCTGTGTATTTTCTGTGAAGCACTGGATAGATTGTGAACCTGGATTACCCAGTCAATGGGGAAACTGGGGAGGGTCCTGGTCACCGAGAGGAAAAAAAAAATTATATAAACTGTGTTATGGAACTAGTAGGTGGCTTGTGGGACGCCTGCCATTGCAATCATGAATAAAAATGCTACCTCACTGAGATACTTGCCTGAGCCTATGGTATTGGTTACAGAGTGTTTCTAATAAGGTGTTAGGGTGTTAAGGTTTCAGGGCTAAGGCACTAGGGTTGGGTTTCAGGGTTAGGGTTTCCAGGGTTTAGGGTTAGGATTTTAAGGTTGTTAGGGTTGGAGTTATAAGGGTTAGGGTTTGGGGGTTAGTGTGTTAAGGTTTTAAAGTATTTTGTGGTTTTAGTGTTGATAGGGTTTTTAGGGTTAGGGTCTTAGGGTTTTAGTTATGGTCAGGTATTTAGGGTTAGGGTTTTAAGGTCTTATTTTTTTTTTTTAAGGTTAGGGTCTCCAGCGTTAGGGCTTTGAGAATCTTTACGTTTTGGGTTAGGGTTTAGAGGGTCTTAATTTTTAGGGTTAGGGCTTTTAGGCGTAGGTCTAGTGTGGTAAATTTTATCGGGTTAGGACTGTAAGGGGTTTTAGGGTTAGGGTTTCTAGGGTTTTTTGGGGTAGGGGTTAGGGTTAGATCCGTGGGAGCCGTAGTATTAGGGGTCAGGGTTCTTAGGGCTAAGGCCCAATATTAGGGTGGAAGGCCAAACTAAAGGGGGAGCCCCCCCCAAAATTGAAGGGTCGAAGCCCCAATTTAGGGGAAGAAACGTCAAAATTGTGGGGTCCCCCAAAATTGGGCGGAAGAGCTCTTAATATTGGGGGAAACCCAAAAAAGGAGGGTGGGGGACTCTAAAATTGGGGGGACCCCCCAAATTGGTTGTGTCCCCCCCCAAATTGGTTGTGCCCCCCAAAATTGGTTGTGTCCCCCCCAGTTAGGGGAGGAACCCCCAAAATTGGGTGGGCGAACCCCCATATTGGGGGGGCAGAACACTTAAATGGAAGTGTGAAATTCCAGAATTGAATGTGGACCCCCCAGAACAGTCTTCAGGGGTTTAGTGTGGTAAATTTTATCGGGTTAGGGCTGTAAGGGTTTTTAGGGTTAGGGTTTCTAGGGTTTGTTGGGGTAGGGGTTAGGGTTAGATCCGTGGTTGCCATAGCGTTAGGGGTCAAGGTTCTTAGGGGTTAGGCCTAATATTAGGGCGGAAGGCCAAAATAAGAGGGTGGGAGCCCCCCCCAAAATTGAAGGGTTGAAGCCCCAAGTTAGGGGAAGGAACGTCAAAATTGTGGGGTCTCCCAAAATTGGGCGGAAGAACTTTTAATATTAGGGGGGAACCCAAAAAAGGAGGGTGGGGGACTCTACAATCGGTTGTGTCCCCCCCAAATTAGGGGAGGAACCCCCAAAATTGGGTGGGCGAACCCCCAAATTGGGGGGAAGAAGACTTAAATGGAAGTGTGAAATTCCAGAATTGAATGTGGACCCCCCCCAGACCTGGGGAGGAATCCCCAAACTTGGGGGGGACCCCCAAAATTGGGGTTAAAGCCCCAGATCCCGGGGAGCTAAGCCCCAAATTAAGGGAAGGAACCTCAAACATGTGGTGAGAACCCCAACATTGGGGGAAAGAACCTTAATATTAGGGTGGCAGGCCAAGAAAGGATGGTGGGGGCCTCCAAAATTGTGGGGGGCTTGGAACTGGGGGGAATCCCCAAAATGGAGGGGGAACCCCAAAAGTGGGGGGGGGGGCGAAGCACCAAATTAGGGGAAGGAACCCCAAAATTGCGGGGAAGAACTCTGAAATGGAGAGCTGAAAACCCGAAATTGAGGGGAAACCCCCCAAAACGGCGGGAAAACCCTCCATAAACACGAAACCGGTAATGTAACAGAGCAAAAAATGGCGTCCTACGGCACGCTGCGAGGCTCAATTTTCTGGGGAGTGCTGGGAAATGTAGTTCTTGGCCACCGGGTTTCCGGGAGTCCATATTGTTTTCCCAGAGCATGCCGGGAGATGTAGTTCTCGGACACTGGGCTTCCGGGAGGCCATGTTGGTTTCCCATCTTTGCTAGACTCCGGGTGCTCTGGCTTCACAGAGAAACCCCCAAACTGAAAAATGTACCTGCTAATATATTGGGCTCTAAATGTAGCCCTGGGTTAATTGAATAACAATCCCTGGGTAAGATTGAAGTGCAGGAGGGGTTGGCTACGGTTTTAAGAGCCGGTTTGCAGAAAAGGGATTTCCCGTTAAGAAATGGCATATACTGATTGTTCTCTTCCTTGCTCTGCCAAGACCTGAAGCACATCTTGGAAGCCAGGCAGAATCCATGGAGCCAATGGAGTTCTCAAGCTCGACTTCAGCTTCTTCCCAGCTAGAAGAAGCAAGGACACGCCGGCTGAGTTCCACAGGCAACGCGCCCGTATCTGTAGACGAGGATTTAGAGATGCTACTTTGGGAACTCTCAGACGGCATACTGGAAGCCGAGCTCGACTTGGACCCAGGGAAGGATGAGGATGACCTCCTCCTTGAGCTTTCCAAGATGATTGATGATTGAACTGCATAGTCCTATGGTATATTAAAAAAAAAAAAAAAAATGAAAAAAAAAAAGAAAACAACTCTTCTTCTTGTTGGATACCCCGAGGTGATCCTTTTTCTAACTGAGGCTTTACAATGAGACTTAAAGCACAGTTGGAACTGGTAGAAATTGGCAGGATCTGCACTCAGTTGTCCTAAGTTTCCCTGCTGGTCAGAGTTAAGGTCTTGTGCATGGTTCCGTAACTATAGGTGGCTACCTTTGATATCAAGAGGACAAAGCACTTGTTTCTTTTGGCACAGAAAGATGTCCATCGGCACGCTGTGGTGGCTGTGAATTGACGTAGTGATGGAGCGATGCTCTGAAGGCTTAAACGGAAAGCTTCTTCCTTCCGCCCCCCCTTGGCACAGCTCGATGTTGGGCACATTGTGAAGCCTGGGTGTTCTGATTTCTCGGACAGTTGATACCCAAATCCCGGAGTTACTATGTCAACTCTTGACTTTTATTTGTGTATGCCATTGTTTTGACTGTAATCTTTTCAGATGATGAAGCTGTAGGGGCGGGAGGGAGCAGAATAATTATTCTAGCGTTGTGGACCAAACATGCTGCCAGGAGTGGTGGTGGTGGGGTCAGCCCACCCGGCCTTACTTTCAATTATCAGGGATGATAAAATGGTGTGAAAAGCAGCAGCTCTGCGATACGGCTACGCTACCCCCACTCCCTTCTCTTGTCCTGTACCAAAGTTCCCCCAAGCTTTGGTTGGTGCTTTTTGCTGGTGACAGTAGGACTCCAGGGCGAGTAGTCGGGACTCTCCTGCAGTAACTGGGTCAATTAAGGGTTGGTTTAAGTGCCTCCTGGTTTTTAAAATTGCTCCCCTGAGCTGCTGGCTCTGCTGCCTGCTACAGCAAATGTTCGGGTGCCATCAGCGTCGCACTTGGGCGTGGGCACTGACCCTGCGGAGGAGAGCTGAGACTCGCGTGTATTGTGTACCCTGCCGCCAGTGATCGTTTTCCCCTAGCAGATCTATTTTGAATCATTTCCCTAAATTTTAGAGGAACTTTAGGCTCTTTGTGCTATGATTTGTGAAGCTGTAGGGGCCCTCAGGCATTTGCTGCTGGCAGAGGAAAACCGCTTGTCGAATTTGTTGTAAATACTTTCTGTTTGGACAACAACGCCTGGGTGTGTGTGTGTGTGTGTGTGTGTGTGTGTGTGCGTGCGTGCTTTGACGACCCCCTGCGACGCCCCAGCTCCGCGAGGGAAGCTTTGAAGCGGCTCTGGGAAAACCTCTGCGGAAGAAACCGCTGCTAGTGACTTGCGGAAAAGGGACTCCACAATCAGTGAGATTGTAAAGTAGGTATGTTTATTCAGCGCTGGGCAGCACGGGAGGTCGTGGGCATGAAGATTGATGACTCTTCCTCGTCACCGCTAGTTGACCTCTTGTCTTTGCACAGACTCAGTTGCTCCTTGGCTCTTGTCCATCTGCAGGACCAGTTTCTCCCAGTTTCTTAAGACAGGCTCACTCTCTTATGAGGAGACTGACCTTGGTAAGGGGCCCAAGGCTTCTTGCTTTAGTTAATTGGCACAATGCACCATAGTTAGCAAAGACGCTAAGTAGCATCCTAGTTTAACGCTGTCAGCGCTCTATCTCTACTTGATAAGATTCTCCTAACTCCCTCTCTCACTGGAGCCCACGCAGCCCTCCGTCCTGCCGAAGGACTTCACGGGGACTTCTGCCGGCTCCGGGTGCCCGCACACAGACAGAAATGGCTTTGAGAGAAAACAATCAGGAGGAGGAGAGCTCAGAGACTGCGGCCGGCTTCGGCCACCTTCCCCTCGCTTTCCCTCTCCGTGTTCAAACCGAGCACTGTTCTGCCGTCAACCTTCGCTGCCTCTGCCCGCGGCGCTGGGCTTTCGCGTGTGCCATTGCTCCTCTACATATTTTATCCTTCCTTTTGTAAGGAATGGTCCAGCAATTCGTGTCACTAAGGGATTTGAAGGGTTAACATCGAGGCCCGGGTCTAGGTGATAAGAGAACAAAGGGGTTTTTAGGGAAAAGTGCTGACTACTGCAGGGGATGTTGCTAGAGTTTCTGAAATCCGGCACAGAGGCTCCCAAACGAGGAGGAAGGGGGAGCTGAAGGACAATTGAAGGACAAAAGCCTGGGAGGAAGACAACCAGCATTCAGCCCGAGCAAGCCCCGTGAGACCACCAGAGACTGGTACGCAGGCGCCCCTGGGAGGGGTTTCGGATTCCGGAAACCAATTCTAATAACCCTGCCTCTTCTCGAAGTAGTAATGAATATGTATTAGCCTGGGAGCATCAAAACCAGCCGCCTTACGTAACAGGTGTGCGTCCTGGGGGAGCAGAGACTCCCGGCGCACCCAGCGCTGCTTGCTTGCCTCTATTCGTTTAATAAATTGTAAACTTTGATTGTAATCCTATTTGGATTTATAACAGCCATTTATAACACTTTTTATATTTGTATTTTATTTAAGGCTGTCTTGCCCCCCTCCCCCCCCAGCCTCGCTGCTCGCCAATAAAGCTGGCGCAGGGGCTAAGGGATTTGAAGGGCCTGCTTGTACGCCTAAGGGATTTGAGGGCCTGCTTGTACACCTAAGGGATTTGAGGGCCTGCTTGTACACCTTTGGGGACTGCCTCTTTTGGGGGGGGGTGGGGGGGTGTTAGGAGCTGCTTGTATACTTTTTTAGGCATTCCTCTGAGAGGGGGTTGGGAGCTTCGTGTATACTGGGGGGGGAGGGCCTCCCTCGAGGTGGAAGGGGGGGGGTTGGAGCGTTTCTACACTGTAGGGGCCTGCCTGTACACTTTTGGGGCCTGCCTTGGAGGGGTTGGGAACTGCTTGTACACCTTTGGGGCCTGCGTCTGCGCGGGGCGGGGGGGGGTTGGGGGGTTGGAGCTGGTTTTAACCTTTCGGGCTTGCATCTGGAGGGGGTTGGGGCCTGCCTTTGGGGGGGTGGTTGTGAGCTGCTTGTATACTGTAGGGGCCTGCTTGTACACCTTTGGGGCCTGCGTCTGGGGGGGGGTGGGAGCTGCTTGTACACTGTTAGGGCCTGCCTTGGGGGAGGGGTTGGGGCATGTGCCTTGTGGGCATGGGGTTGGGAGCTGCTTCTACGCTGTAGGGGTCTGGGTCTTGGGGGGTTGGGGCTGTTTGTACACCTTTGGGGCGTGCCTCTGGGGAGGATGGGGAGTTGCTTGTACACCTTTGGGGCCTGTGTCTGGGGGGGGGGTTGGGGCCTGTGCCGCGGGGGTTGGGAGCTGCTTGTACGCTCTAGGGTCCTCTGGCAGGCTTTGGGGCCTCCCTTTGAGGGGGGCAGTTGGGAGCTGGTTGTACACCTTTGGGGCCTGAGTCTGGGGTGTGGGGGCTGGGGCTGAGGCCTGGGGCCTGGGGCATGCATCTGGGTGGTGGTGGGGGGGGGGGGTCCAGTTCATGGGGGGGGTGGGTTGGGAGCTGCTTGTGGACAGTTGGGGTCTGCATCCGGGTGTGGCTGGGGCCTGCTTGTAGACTTCTGCAGCCTGTGTCTGGTGTTTGGGGGCTTTTCTGTAGTGTTTGGGGATTGCATTTTGGCTTTGGGATGTGTCTAGAGCTTCTGGGGCCTAGCTGTAGTGCTTGGGGCCTGCGTCTGGGGCTTTTCTGTAGCATTTTGTTAGCGTGTTTGTGATTTGGGGTCTGTATCCAGGGTTTTGCCTTTTTTGTAGTTTTCAGCTTTGTGTCTGTTTCTTTGTTGGTTGCCTGGGGTTTGGGGTTTGGATCATTAGTCAGTGTCATTAGCGTCGGGGGGTTGATATGAAGGGTTAGGGTTGTGGTTAGAGTTGTTAGGGTTAAAGAGAATAAGGATTTTAGGGTAAGGGGATCAAGGTTGTGGGAATAAAAATGTTTTTGCACAGAGTTACATCGTTTAGAGGGAAGGAAGGTGGTATTGATATATGCTTGCAGTGATAAGAAAGCTTAACAGACAACCTTGTAAAATGCAGACAACCAGAATCCTTAGAGCAATTGGGTGGAAATCACGGTGTAAGAAACATTACCACCTCAAAGAGGAAAACAGTCAAGAAAAAAATAAAATTGACTAGTAACAGGCCAGCAGCTGTGTATTTTCTGTGAAGCACTGGATAGATTGTGAACCTGGATTACCCAGTCAATGGGGAAACTGGGGAGGGTCCTGGTCACCGAGAGGAAAAAAAAAATTATATAAACTGTGTTATGGAACTAGTAGGTGGCTTGTGGGACGCCTGCCATTGCAATCGTGAATAAAAATGCTACCTCACTGAGATACTTGCCTGAGCCTATGGTATTGGTTACAGAGTGTTTCTAATAAGGTGTTAGGGTGTTAAGGTTTCAGGGCTAAGGCACTAGGGTTGGGTTTCAGGGTTAGGGTTTCCAGGCTTTAGGGTTAGGATTTTAAGGTTGTTAGGGTTGGAGTTATAAGGGTTAGGGTTTGGGGGTTAGTGTGTTAAGGTTTTAAAGTATTTTGTGGTTTTAGTGTTGATAGGGTTTTTAGGGTTAGGGTCTTAGGGTTTTAGTTATGGTCAGGTATTTAGGGTTAGGGTTTTAAGGTCTTATTTTTTTTTTTTTAAGGTTAGGGTCTCCAGCGTTAGGGCTTTGAGAATCTTTACGTTTTGGGTTAGGGTTTAGAGGGTCTTAATTTTTAGGGTTAGGGCTTTTAGGCGTAGGTCTAGTGTGGTAAATTTTATCGGGTTAGGACTGTAAGGGTTTTTAGGGTTAGGGTTTCTAGGGTTTTTTGGGGTAGGGGTTAGGGTTAGATCCGTGGGAGCCGTAGTGTTAGGGGTCAGGGTTCTTAGGGCTAAGGCCCAATATTAGGGTGGAAGGCCAAACTAAGGGGGGAGCCCCCCCCAAAATTGAAGGGTCGAAGCCCCAATTTAGGGGAAGAAACGTCAAAATTGTGGGGTCCCCCAAAATTGGGCGGAAAAGCTCTTAATATTGGGGGAAACCCAAAAAAGGAGGGTGGGGGACTCTAAAATTGGGGGGACCCCCCCAAATTGGTTGTGTCCCCCCCCAAATTGGTTGTGTCCCCCCCAAAATTGGTTGTGTCCCCCCCAGTTAGGGGAGGAACCCCCAAAATTGGGTGGGCGAACCCCCATATTGGGGGGGCAGAACACTTAAATGGAAGTGTGAAATTCCAGAATTGAATGTGGACCCCCCAGAACAGTCTTCAGGGGTTTAGTGTGGTAAATTTTATCGGGTTAGGGCTGTAAGGGTTTTTAGGGTTAGGGTTTCTAGGGTTTGTTGGGGTAGGGGTTAGGGTTAGATCCGTGGTTGCCATAGCGTTAGGGGTCAAGGTTCTTAGGGGTTAGGCCTAATATTAGGGCGGAAGGCCAAAATAAGAGGGTGGGAGCCCCCCCCAAAATTGAAGGGTTGAAGCCCCAAGTTAGGGGAAGGAACGTCAAAATTGTGGGGTCCCCCAAAATTGGGCGGAAGAACTTTTAATATTAGGGGGGAACCCAAAAAAGGAGGGTGGGGGACTCTACAATCGGTTGTGTCCCCCCCAAATTAGGGGAGGAACCCCCAAAATTGGGTGGGCGAACCCCCAAATTGGGGGGAAGAAGACTTAAATGGAAGTGTGAAATTCCAGAATTGAATGTGGACCCCCCCCAGACCTGGGGAGGAATCCCCAAACTTGGGGGGGACCCCCAAAATTGGGGTTAAAGCCCCAGATCCCGGGGAGCTAAGCCCCAAATTAAGGGAAGGAACCTCAAACGTGTGGTGAGAACCCCAACATTGGGGGAAAGAACCTTAATATTAGGGTGGCAGGCCAAGAAAGGATGGTGGGGGCCTCCAAAATTGTGGGGGGCTTGGAACTGGGGGGAATCCCCAAAATGGAGGGGGAACCCCAAAAGTGGGGGGGGGGGCGAAGCACCAAATTAGGGGAAGGAACCCCAAAATTGCGGGGAAGAACTCTGAAATGGAGAGCTGAAAACCCGAAATTGAGGGGAAACCCCCCAAAACGGCGGGAAAACCCTCCATAAACACGAAACCGGTAATGTAACAGAGCAAAAAATGGCGTCCTACGGCACGCTGCGAGGCTCAATTTTCTGGGGAGTGCTGGGAAATGTAGTTCTTGGCCACCGGGTTTCCGGGAGTCCATATTGTTTTCCCAGAGCATGCCGGGAGATGTAGTTCTCGGACACTGGGCTTCCGGGAGGCCATGTTGGTTTCCCATCTTTGCTAGACTCCGGGTGCTCTGGCTTCACAGAGAAACCCCCAAACTGAAAAATGTACCTGCTAATATATTGGGCTCTAAATGTAGCCCTGAGTTAATTGAATAACAATCCCTGGGTAAGATTGAAGTGCAGGAGGGGTTGGCTACGGTTTTAAGAGCCGGTTTGCAGAAAAGGGATTTCCCGTTAAGAAATGGCATATACTGATTGTTCTCTTCCTTGCTCTGCCAAGACCTGAAGCACATCTTGGAAGCCAGGCAGAATCCATGGAGCCAATGGAGTTCTCAAGCTCGACTTCAGCTTCTTCCCAGCTAGAAGAAGCAAGGACACGCCGGCTGAGTTCCACAGGCAACGCGCCCGTATCTGTAGACGAGGATTTAGAGATGCTACTTTGGGAACTCTCAGACGGCATACTGGAAGCCGAGCTCGACTTGGACCCAGGGAAGGATGAGGATGACCTCCTCCTTGAGCTTTCCAAGATGATTGATGATTGAACTGCATAGTCCTATGGTATATTAAAAAAAAAAAAAAAATGAAAAAAAAAAAGAAAACAACTCTTCTTCTTGTTGGATACCCCGAGGTGATCCTTTTTCTAACTGAGGCTTTACAATGAGACTTAAAGCACAGTTGGAACTGGTAGAAATTGGCAGGATCTGCACTCAGTTGTCCTAAGTTTCCCTGCTGGTCAGAGTTAAGGTCTTGTGCATGGTTCCGTAACTATAGGTGGCTACCTTTGATATCAAGAGGACAAAGCACTTGTTTCTTTTGGCACAGAAAGATGTCCATCGGCACGCTGTGGTGGCTGTGAATTGACGTAGTGATGGAGCGATGCTCTGAAGGCTTAAACGGAAAGCTTCTTCCTTCCGCCCCCCCTTGGCACAGCTCGATGTTGGGCACATTGTGAAGCCTGGGTGTTCTGATTTCTCGGACAGTTGATACCCAAATCCCGGAGTTACTATGTCAACTCTTGACTTTTATTTGTGTATGCCATTGTTTTGACTGTAATCTTTTCAGATGATGAAGCTGTAGGGGCGGGAGGGAGCAGAATAATTATTCTAGCGTTGTGGACCAAACATGCTGCCAGGAGTGGTGGTGGTGGGGTCAGCCCACCCGGCCTTACTTTCAATTATCAGGGATGATAAAATGGTGTGAAAAGCAGCAGCTCTGCGATACGGCTACGCTACCCCCACTCCCTTCTCTTGTCCTGTACCAAAGTTCCCCCAAGCTTTGGTTGGTGCTTTTTGCTGGTGACAGTAGGACTCCAGGGCGAGTAGTCGGGACTCTCCTGCAGTAACTGGGTCAATTAAGGGTTGGTTTAAGTGCCTCCTGGTTTTTAAAATTGCTCCCCTGAGCTGCTGGCTCTGCTGCCTGCTACAGCAAATGTTCGGGTGCCATCAGCGTCGCACTTGGGCGTGGGCACTGACCCTGCGGAGGAGAGCTGAGACTCGCGTGTATTGTGTACCCTGCCGCCAGTGATCGTTTTCCCCTAGCAGATCTATTTTGAATCATTTCCCTAAATTTTAGAGGAACTTTAGGCTCTTTGTGCTATGATTTGTGAAGCTGTAGGGGCCCTCAGGCATTTGCTGCTGGCAGAGGAAAACCGCGTGTCGAATTTGTTGTAAATACTTTCTGTTTGGACAACAACGCCTGTGTGTGTGTGTGTGCGTGTGTGTGTGTGTGTGTGCGTGCTTTGACGACCCCCTGCGACGCCCCAGCTCTGCGAGGGAAGCTTTGAAGCGGCTCTGGGAAAACCTCTGCGGAAGAAACCGCTGCTAGTGACTTGCGGAAAAGGGACTCCACAATCAGTGAGATTGTAAAGTAGGTATGTTTATTCAGCGCTGGGCAGCACGGGAGGTCGTGGGCATGAAGATTGATGACTCTTCCTCGTCACCGCTAGTTGACCTCTTGTCTTTGCACAGACTCAGTTGCTCCTTGGCTCTTGTCCATCTGCAGGACCAGTTTCTCCCAGTTTCTTAAGACAGGCTCACTCTCTTATGAGGAGACTGACCTTGGTAAGGGGCCCAAGGCTTCTTGCTTTAGTTAATTGGCACAATGCACCATAGTTAGCAAAGACGCTAAGTAGCATCCTAGTTTAACGCTGTCAGCGCTCTATCTCTACTTGATAAGATTCTCCTAACTCCCTCTCTCACTGGAGCCCACGCAGCCCTCCGTCCTGCCGAAGGACTTCACGGGGACTTCTGCCGGCTCCGGGTGCCCGCACACAGACAGAAATGGCTTTGAGAGAAAACAATCAGGAGGAGGAGAGCTCAGAGACTGCGGCCGGCTTCGGCCACCTTCCCCTCGCTTTCCCTCTCCGTGTTCAAACCGAGCACTGTTCTGCCGTCAACCTTCGCTGCCTCTGCCCGCGGCGCTGGGCTTTCGCGTGTGCCATTGCTCCTCTACATATTTTATCCTTCCTTTTGTAAGGAATGGTCCAGCAATTCGTGTCACTAAGGGATTTGAAGGGTTAACATCGAGGCCCGGGTCTAGGTGATAAGAGAACAAAGGGGTTTTTAGGGAAAAGTGCTGACTACTGCAGGGGATGTTGCTAGAGTTTCTGAAATCCGGCGCAGAGGCTCCCAAACGAGGAGGAAGGGGGAGCTGAAGGACAATTGAAGGACAAAAGCCTGGGAGGAAGACAACCAGCATTCAGCCCGAGCAAGCCCCGAGAGACCACCAGAGACTGGTACGCAGGCGCCCCTGGGAGGGGTTTCGGATTCCGGAAACCAATTCTAATAACCCTGCCTCTTCTTGAAGTAGTAATGAATATGTATTAGCCTGGGAGCATCAAAACCAGCCGCCTTACGTAACAGGTGTGTGTCCTGGGGGAGCAGAGACTCCCGGCGCACCCAGCACTGCTTGCTTGCCTCTATTCGTTTAATAAATTGTAAACTTTGATTGTAATCCTATTTGGATTTATAACAGCCATTTATAACACTTTTTATATTTGTATTTTATTTAAGGCTGTCTTGCCCCCCTCCCCCCCCAGCCTCGCTGCTCGCCAATAAAGCTGGCGCAGGGGCTAAGGGATTTGAAGGGCCTGCTTGTACACCTAAGGGATTTGAGGGCCTGCTTGTACACCTTTGGGGACTGCCTCTTTTGGGGGGGGGGGGGGGGGGGTGTTAGGAGCTGCTTGTATACTTTTTTAGGCATTCCTCTGAGAGGGGGTTGGGAGCTTCGTGTATACTGGGGGGGGAGGGCCTCCCTCGAGGTGGAAGGGGGGGGGGGTTGGAGCGTTTCTACACTGTAGGGGCCTGCCTGTACACTTTTGGGGCCTGCCTTGGAGGGGTTGGGAACTGCTTGTACACCTTTGGGGCCTGCGTCTGCGCGGGGCGGGGGGGGGTTGGGGGGTTGGAGCTGGTTTTAACCTTTCGGGCTTGCATCTGGAGGGGGTTGGGGCCTGCCTTTGGGGGGGTGGTTGTGAGCTGCTTGTATACTGTAGGGGCCTGCTTGTACACCTTTGGGGCCTGCGTCTGGGGGGGGGTGGGAGCTGCTTGTACACTGTTAGGGCCTGCCTTGGGGGAGGGGTTGGGGCATGTGCCTTGGGGGCATGGGGTTGGGAGCTGCTTCTACGCTGTAGGGGTCTGGGTCTTGGGGGGTTGGGGCTGTTTGTACACCTTTGGGGCGTGCCTCTGGGGAGGATGGGGAGTTGCTTGTACACCTTTGGGGCCTGTTTCTGGGGGGGGGTTGGGGCCTGTGCCGGGGGGGTTGGGAGCTGCTTGTACGCTCTAGGGTCCTCTGGCAGGCTTTGGGGCCTCCCTTTGAGGGGGGCAGTTGGGAGCTGGTTGTACACCTTTGGGGCCTGAGTCTGGGGTGTGGGGGCTGGGGCTGAGGCCTGGGGCCTGGGGCATGCATCTGGGTGGTGGTGGGGGGGGGTCCAGTTCATGGGGGGGGTGGGTTGGGAGCTGCTTGTGGACAGTTGGGGTCTGCATCCGGGTGTGGCTGGGGCCTGCTTGTAGACTTCTGCAGCCTGTGTCTGGTGTTTGGGGGCTTTTCTGTAGTGTTTGGGGATTGCATTTTGGCTTTGGGATGTGTCTAGAGCTTCTGGGGCCTAGCTGTAGTGCTTGGGGCCTGCGTCTGGGGCTTTTCTGTAGCATTTTGGTAGCGTGTTTGTGATTTGGGGTCTGTATCCAGGGTTTTGCCTTTTTTGTAGTTTTCAGCTTTGTGTCTGTTTCTTTGTTGGTTGCCTGGGGTTTGGGGTTTGGATCATTAGTCAGTGTCATTAGCGTCGGGGGGTTGATATGAAGGGTTAGGGTTGTGGTTAGAGTTGTTAGGGTTAAAGAGAATAAGGATTTTAGGGTAAGGGGATCAAGGTTGTGGGAATAAAAATGTTTTTGCACAGAGTTACATCGTTTAGAGGGAAGGAAGGTGGTATTGATATATGCTTGCAGTGATAAGAAAGCTTAACAGACAACCTTGTAAAATGCAGACAACCAGAATCCTTAGAGCAATTGGGTGGAAATCACGGTGTAAGAAACATTACCACCTCAAAGAGGAAAACAGTCAAGAAAAAAATAAAATTGACTAGTAACAGGCCAGCAGCTGTGTATTTTCTGTGAAGCACTGGATAGATTGTGAACCTGGATTACCCAGTCAATGGGGAAACTGGGGAGGGTCCTGGTCACCGAGAGGAAAAAAAAAATTATATAAACTGTGTTATGGAACTAGTAGGTGGCTTGTGGGACGCCTGCCATTGCAATCGTGAATAAAAATGCTACCTCACTGAGATACTTGCCTGAGCCTATGGTATTGGTTACAGAGTGTTTCTAATAAGGTGTTAGGGTGTTAAGGTTTCAGGGCTAAGGCACTAGGGCTGGGTTTCAGGGTTAGGGTTTCCAGGGTTTAGGGTTAGGATTTTAAGGTTGTTAGGGTTGGAGTTATAAGGGTTAGGGTTTGGGGGTTAGTGTGTTAAGGTTTTAAAGTATTTTGTGGTTTTAGTGTTGATAGGGTTTTTAGGGTTAGGGTCTTAGGGTTTTAGTTATGGTCAGGTATTTAGGGTTAGGGTTTTAAGGTCTTATTTTTTTTTTTTTAAGGTTAGGGTCTCCAGCGTTAGGGCTTTGAGAATCTTTACGTTTTGGGTTAGGGTTTAGAGGGTCTTAATTTTTAGGGTTAGGGCTTTTAGGCGTAGGTCTAGTGTGGTAAATTTTATCGGGTTAGGACTGTAAGGGGTTTTAGGGTTAGGGTTTCTAGGGTTTTTTGGGGTAGGGGTTAGGGTTAGATCCGTGGGAGCCGTAGTATTAGGGGTCAGGGTTCTTAGGGCTAAGGCCCAATATTAGGGTGGAAGGCCAAACTAAAGGGGGAGCCCCCCCCAAAATTGAAGGGTCGAAGCCCCAATTTAGGGGAAGAAACGTCAAAATTGTGGGGTCCCCCAAAATTGGGCGGAAGAGCTCTTAATATTGGGGGAAACCCAAAAAAGGAGGGTGGGGGACTCTAAAATTGGGGGGACCCCCCAAATTGGTTGTGTCCCCCCCCAAATTGGTTGTGTCCCCCCCAAAATTGGTTGTGTCCCCCCCAGTTAGGGGAGGAACCCCCAAAATTGGGTGGGCGAACCCCCATATTGGGGGGGCAGAACACTTAAATGGAAGTGTGAAATTCCAGAATTGAATGTGGACCCCCCAGAACAGTCTTCAGGGGTTTAGTGTGGTAAATTTTATCGGGTTAGGGCTGTAAGGGTTTTTAGGGTTAGGGTTTCTAGGGTTTGTTGGGGTAGGGGTTAGGGTTAGATCCGTGGTTGCCATAGCGTTAGGGGTCAAGGTTCTTAGGGGTTAGGCCTAATATTAGGGCGGAAGGCCAAAATAAGAGGGTGGGAGCCCCCCCCAAAATTGAAGGGTTGAAGCCCCAAGTTAGGGGAAGGAACGTCAAAATTGTGGGGTCCCCCAAAATTGGGCGGAAGAACTTTTAATATTAGGGGGGAACCCAAAAAAGGAGGGTGGGGGACTCTACAATCGGTTGTGTCCCCCCCAAATTAGGGGAGGAACCCCCAAAATTGGGTGGGCGAACCCCCAAATTGGGGGGAAGAAGACTTAAATGGAAGTGTGAAATTCCAGAATTGAATGTGGACCCCCCCCAGACCTGGGGAGGAATCCCCAAACTTGGGGGGGACCCCCAAAATTGGGGTTAAAGCCCCAGATCCCGGGGAGCTAAGCCCCAAATTAAGGGAAGGAACCTCAAACGTGTGGTGAGAACCCCAACATTGGGGGAAAGAACCTTAATATTAGGGTGGCAGGCCAAGAAAGGATGGTGGGGGCCTCCAAAATTGTGGGGGGCTTGGAACTGGGGGGAATCCCCAAAATGGAGGGGGAACCCCAAAAGTGGGGGGGGGGGGGCGAAGCACCAAATTAGGGGAAGGAACCCCAAAATTGCAGGGAAGAACTCTGAAATGGAGAGCTGAAAACCCGAAATTGAGGGGAAACCCCCCAAAACGGCGGGAAAACCCTCCATAAACACGAAACCGGTAATGTAACAGAGCAAAAAATGGCGTCCTACGGCACGCTGCGAGGCTCAATTTTCTGGGGAGTGCTGGGAAATGTAGTTCTTGGCCACCGGGTTTCCGGGAGTCCATATTGTTTTCCCAGAGCATGCCGGGAGATGTAGTTCTCGGACACTGGGCTTCCGGGAGGCCATGTTGGTTTCCCATCTTTGCTAGACTCCGGGTGCTCTGGCTTCACAGAGAAACCCCCAAACTGAAAAATGTACCTGCTAATATATTGGGCTCTAAATGTAGCCCTGGGTTAATTGAATAACAATCCCTGGGTAAGATTGAAGTGCAGGAGGGGTTGGCTACGGTTTTAAGAGCCGGTTTGCAGAAAAGGGATTTCCCGTTAAGAAATGGCATATACTGATTGTTCTCTTCCTTGCTCTGCCAAGACCTGAAGCACATCTTGGAAGCCAGGCAGAATCCATGGAGCCAATGGAGTTCTCAAGCTCGACTTCAGCTTCTTCCCAGCTAGAAGAAGCAAGGACACGCCGGCTGAGTTCCACAGGCAACGCGCCCGTATCTGTAGACGAGGATTTAGAGATGCTACTTTGGGAACTCTCAGACGGCATACTGGAAGCCGAGCTCGACTTGGACCCAGGGAAGGATGAGGATGACCTCCTCCTTGAGCTTTCCAAGATGATTGATGATTGAACTGCATAGTCCTATGGTATATTAAAAAAAAAAAAAAAATGAAAAAAAAAAAGAAAACAACTCTTCTTCTTGTTGGATACCCCGAGGTGATCCTTTTTCTAACTGAGGCTTTACAATGAGACTTAAAGCACAGTTGGAACTGGTAGAAATTGGCAGGATCTGCACTCAGTTGTCCTAAGTTTCCCTGCTGGTCAGAGTTAAGGTCTTGTGCATGGTTCCGTAACTATAGGTGGCTACCTTTGATATCAAGAGGACAAAGCACTTGTTTCTTTTGGCACAGAAAGATGTCCATCGGCACGCTGTGGTGGCTGTGAATTGACGTAGTGATGGAGCGATGCTCTGAAGGCTTAAACGGAAAGCTTCTTCCTTCCGCCCCCCCTTGGCACAGCTCGATGTTGGGCACATTGTGAAGCCTGGGTGTTCTGATTTCTCGGACAGTTGATACCCAAATCCCGGAGTTACTATGTCAACTCTTGACTTTTATTTGTGTATGCCATTGTTTTGACTGTAATCTTTTCAGATGATGAAGCTGTAGGGGCGGGAGGGAGCAGAATAATTATTCTAGCGTTGTGGACCAAACATGCTGCCAGGAGTGGTGGTGGTGGGGTCAGCCCACCCGGCCTTACTTTCAATTATCAGGGATGATAAAATGGTGTGAAAAGCAGCAGCTCTGCGATACGGCTACGCTACCCCCACTCCCTTCTCTTGTCCTGTACCAAAGTTCCCCCAAGCTTTGGTTGGTGCTTTTTGCTGGTGACAGTAGGACTCCAGGGCGAGTAGTCGGGACTCTCCTGCAGTAACTGGGTCAATTAAGGGTTGGTTTAAGTGCCTCCTGGTTTTTAAAATTGCTCCCCTGAGCTGCTGGCTCTGCTGCCTGCTACAGCAAATGTTCGGGTGCCATCAGCGTCGCACTTGGGCGTGGGCACTGACCCTGCGGAGGAGAGCTGAGACTCGCGTGTATTGTGTACCCTGCCGCCAGTGATCGTTTTCCCCTAGCAGATCTATTTTGAATCATTTCCCTAAATTTTAGAGGAACTTTAGGCTCTTTGTGCTATGATTTGTGAAGCTGTAGGGGCCCTCAGGCATTTGCTGCTGGCAGAGGAAAACCGCTTGTCGAATTTGTTGTAAATACTTTCTGTTTGGACAACAACGCCTGGGTGTGTGTGTGTGTGTGTGTGTGTGTGTGTGTGTGCGTGCGTGCTTTGACGACCCCCTGCGACGCCCCAGCTCCGCGAGGGAAGCTTTGAAGCGGCTCTGGGAAAACCTCTGCGGAAGAAACCGCTGCTAGTGACTTGCGGAAAAGGGACTCCACAATCAGTGAGATTGTAAAGTAGGTATGTTTATTCAGCGCTGGGCAGCACGGGAGGTCGTGGGCATGAAGACTGATGACTCTTCCTCGTCACCGCTAGTTGACCTCTTGTCTTTGCACAGACTCAGTTGCTCCTTGGCTCTTGTCCATCTGCAGGACCAGTTTCTCCCAGTTTCTTAAGACAGGCTCACTCTCTTATGAGGAGACTGACCTTGGTAAGGGGCCCAAGGCTTCTTGCTTTAGTTAATTGGCACAATGCACCATAGTTAGCAAAGACGCTAAGTAGCATCCTAGTTTAACGCTGTCAGCGCTCTATCTCTACTTGATAAGATTCTCCTAACTCCCTCTCTCACTGGAGCCCACGCAGCCCTCCGTCCTGCCGAAGGACTTCACGGGGACTTCTGCCGGCTCCGGGTGCCCGCACACAGACAGAAATGGCTTTGAGAGAAAACAATCAGGAGGAGGAGAGCTCAGAGACTGCGGCCGGCTTCGGCCACCTTCCCCTCGCTTTCCCTCTCCGTGTTCAAACCGAGCACTGTTCTGCCGTCAACCTTCGCTGCCTCTGCCCGCGGCGCTGGGCTTTCGCGTGTGCCATTGCTCCTCTACATATTTTATCCTTCCTTTTGTAAGGAATGGTCCAGCAATTCGTGTCACTAAGGGATTTGAAGGGTTAACATCGAGGCCCGGGTCTAGGTGATAAGAGAACAAAGGGGTTTTTAGGGAAAAGTGCTGACTACTGCAGGGGATGTTGCTAGAGTTTCTGAAATCCGGCGCAGAGGCTCCCAAACGAGGAGGAAGGGGGAGCTGAAGGACAATTGAAGGACAAAAGCCTGGGAGGAAGACAACCAGCATTCAGCCCGAGCAAGCCCCGAGAGACCACCAGAGACTGGTACGCAGGCGCCCCTGGGAGGGGTTTCGGATTCCGGAAACCAATTCTAATAACCCTGCCTCTTCTCGAAGTAGTAATGAATATGTATTAGCCTGGGAGCATCAAAACCAGCCGCCTTACGTAACAGGTGTGTGTCCTGGGGGAGCAGAGACTCCCGGCGCACCCAGCACTGCTTGCTTGCCTCTATTCGTTTAATAAATTGTAAACTTTGATTGTAATCCTATTTGGATTTATAACAGCCATTTATAACACTTTTTATATTTGTATTTTATTTAAGGCTGTCTTGCCCCCCTCCCACCCCAGCCTCGCTGCTCGCCAATAAAGCTGGCGCAGGGGCTAAGGGATTTGAAGGGCCTGCTTGTACACCTAAGGGATTTGAGGGCCTGCTTGTACACCTTTGGGGACTGCCTCTTTTGGGGGGGGGGGGGGGGGGTGTTAGGAGCTGCTTGTATACTTTTTTAGGCATTCCTCTGAGAGGGGGTTGGGAGCTTCGTGTATACTGGGGGGGGAGGGCCTCCCTCGAGGTGGAAGGGGGGGGGTTGGAGCGTTTCTACACTGTAGGGGCCTGCCTGTACACTTTTGGGGCCTGCCTTGGAGGGGTTGGGAACTGCTTGTACACCTTTGGGGCCTGCGTCTGCGCGGGGCGGGGGGGGGTTGGGGGGTTGGACCTGGTTTTAACCTTTCGGGCTTGCATCTGGAGGGGGTTGGGGCCTGCCTTTGGGGGGGTGGTTGTGAGCTGCTTGTATACTGTAGGGGCCTGCTTGTACACCTTTGGGGCCTGCGTCTGGGGGGGGGTGGGAGCTGCTTGTACACTGTTAGGGCCTGCCTTGGGGGAGGGGTTGGGGCATGTGCCTTGGGGGCATGGGGTTGGGAGCTGCTTCTACGCTGTAGGGGTCTGGGTCTTGGGGGGTTGGGGCTGTTTGTACACCTTTGGGGCGTGCCTCTGGGGAGGATGGGGAGTTGCTTGTACACCTTTGGGGCCTGTTTCTGGGGGGGGGTTGGGGCCTGTGCCGGGGGGGTTGGGAGCTGCTTGTACGCTCTAGGGTCCTCTGGCAGGCTTTGGGGCCTCCCTTTGAGGGGGGCAGTTGGGAGCTGGTTGTACACCTTTGGGGCCTGAGTCTGGGGTGTGGGGGCTGGGGCTGAGGCCTGGGGCCTGGGGCATGCATCTGGGTGGTGGTGGGGGGGGGTCCAGTTCATGGGGGGGGTGGGTTGGGAGCTGCTTGTGGACAGTTGGGGTCTGCATCCGGGTGTGGCTGGGGCCTGCTTGTAGACTTCTGCAGCCTGTGTCTGGTGTTTGGGGGCTTTTCTGTAGTGTTTGGGGATTGCATTTTGGCTTTGGGATGTGTCTAGAGCTTCTGGGGCCTAGCTGTAGTGCTTGGGGCCTGCGTCTGGGGCTTTTCTGTAGCATTTTGTTAGCGTGTTTGTGATTTGGGGTCTGTATCCAGGGTTTTGCCTTTTTTGTAGTTTTCAGCTTTGTGTCTGTTTCTTTGTTGGTTGCCTGGGGTTTGGGGTTTGGATCATTAGTCAGTGTCATTAGCGTCGGGGGGTTGATATGAAGGGTTAGGGTTGTGGTTAGAGTTGTTAGGGTTAAAGAGAATAAGGATTTTAGGGTAAGGGGATCAAGGTTGTGGGAATAAAAATGTTTTTGCACAGAGTTACATCGTTTAGAGGGAAGGAAGGTGGTATTGATATATGCTTGCAGTGATAAGAAAGCTTAACAGACAACCTTGTAAAATGCAGACAACCAGAATCCTTAGAGCAATTGGGTGGAAATCACGGTGTAAGAAACATTACCACCTCAAAGAGGAAAACAGTCAAGAAAAAAATAAAATTGACTAGTAACAGGCCAGCAGCTGTGTATTTTCTGTGAAGCACTGGATAGATTGTGAACCTGGATTACCCAGTCAATGGGGAAACTGGGGAGGGTCCTGGTCACCGAGAGGAAAAAAAAAATTATATAAACTGTGTTATGGAACTAGTAGGTGGCTTGTGGGACGCCTGCCATTGCAATCGTGAATAAAAATGCTACCTCACTGAGATACTTGCCTGAGCCTATGGTATTGGTTACAGAGTGTTTCTAATAAGGTGTTAGGGTGTTAAGGTTTCAGGGCTAAGGCACTAGGGCTGGGTTTCAGGGTTAGGGTTTCCAGGGTTTAGGGTTAGGATTTTAAGGTTGTTAGGGTTGGAGTTATAAGGGTTAGGGTTTGGGGGTTAGTGTGTTAAGGTTTTAAAGTATTTTGTGGTTTTAGTGTTGATAGGGTTTTTAGGGTTAGGGTCTTAGGGTTTTAGTTATGGTCAGGTATTTAGGGTTAGGGTTTTAAGGTCTTATTTTTTTTTTTTAAGGTTAGGGTCTCCAGCGTTAGGGCTTTGAGAATCTTTACGTTTTGGGTTAGGGTTTAGAGGGTCTTAATTTTTAGGGTTAGGGCTTTTAGGCGTAGGTCTAGTGTGGTAAATTTTATCGGGTTAGGACTGTAAGGGTTTTTAGGGTTAGGGTTTCTAGGGTTTTTTGGGGTAGGGGTTAGGGTTAGATCCGTGGGAGCCGTAGTATTAGGGGTCAGGGTTCTTAGGGCTAAGGCCCAATATTAGGGTGGAAGGCCAAACTAAAGGGGGAGCCCCCCCCAAAATTGAAGGGTCGAAGCCCCAATTTAGGGGAAGAAACGTCAAAATTGTGGGGTCCCCCAAAATTGGGCGGAAGAGCTCTTAATATTGGGGGAAACCCAAAAAAGGAGGGTGGGGGACTCTAAAATTGGGGGGACCCCCCAAATTGGTTGTGTCCCCCCCCAAATTGGTTGTGTCCCCCCCAAAATTGGTTGTGTCCCCCCCAGTTAGGGGAGGAACCCCCAAAATTGGGTGGGCGAACCCCCATATTGGGGGGGCAGAACACTTAAATGGAAGTGTGAAATTCCAGAATTGAATGTGGACCCCCCAGAACAGTCTTCAGGGGTTTAGTGTGGTAAATTTTATCGGGTTAGGGCTGTAAGGGTTTTTAGGGTTAGGGTTTCTAGGGTTTGTTGGGGTAGGGGTTAGGGTTAGATCCGTGGTTGCCATAGCGTTAGGGGTCAAGGTTCTTAGGGGTTAGGCCTAATATTAGGGCGGAAGGCCAAAATAAGAGGGTGGGAGCCCCCCCCAAAATTGAAGGGTTGAAGCCCCAAGTTAGGGGAAGGAACGTCAAAATTGTGGGGTTCCCTCAAAATTGGGCGGAAGAACTTTTAATATTAGGGGGGAACCCAAAAAAGGAGGGTGGGGGACTCTACAATCGGTTGTGTCCCCCCCAAATTAGGGGAGGAACCCCCAAAACTGGGTGGGCGAACCCCCAAATTGGGGGGAAGAAGACTTAAATGGAAGTGTGAAATTCCAGAATTGAATGTGGACCCCCCCCAGACCTGAGGAGGAATCCCCAAACTTGGGGGGGACCCCCAAAATTGGGGTTAAAGCCCCAGATCCCGGGGAGCTAAGCCCCAAATTAAGGGAAGGAACCTCAAACATGTGGTGAGAACCCCAACATTGGGGGAAAGAACCTTAATATTAGGGTGGCAGGCCAAGAAAGGATGGTGGGGGCCTCCAAAATTGTGGGGGGCTTGGAACTGGGGGGAATCCCCAAAATGGAGGGGGAACCCCAAAAGTGGGGGGGGGGGCGAAGCACCAAATTAGGGGAAGGAACCCCAAAATTGCGGGGAAGAACTCTGAAATGGAGAGCTGAAAACCCGAAATTGAGGGGAAACCCCCCAAAACGGCGGGAAAACCCTCCATAAACACGAAACCGGTAATGGAACAGAGCAAAAAATGGCGTCCTACGGCACGCTGCGAGGCTCAATTTTCTGGGGAGTGCTGGGAAATGTAGTTCTTGGCCACCGGGTTTCCGGGAGTCCATATTGTTTTCCCAGAGCATGCCGGGAGATGTAGTTCTCGGACACTGGGCTTCCGGGAGGCCATGTTGGTTTCCCATCTTTGCTAGACTCCGGGTGCTCTGGCTTCACAGAGAAACCCCCAAACTGAAAAATGTACCTGCTAATATATTGGGCTCTAAATGTAGCCCTGGGTTAATTGAATAACAATCCCTGGGTAAGATTGAAGTGCAGGAGGGGTTGGCTACGGTTTTAAGAGCCGGTTTGCAGAAAAGGGATTTCCCGTTAAGAAATGGCATATACTGATTGTTCTCTTCCTTGCTCTGCCAAGACCTGAAGCACATCTTGGAAGCCAGGCAGAATCCATGGAGCCAATGGAGTTCTCAAGCTCGACTTCAGCTTCTTCCCAGCTAGAAGAAGCAAGGACACGCCGGCTGAGTTCCACAGGCAACGCGCCCGTATCTGTAGACGAGGATTTAGAGATGCTACTTTGGGAACTCTCAGACGGCATACTGGAAGCCGAGCTCGACTTGGACCCAGGGAAGGATGAGGATGACCTCCTCCTTGAGCTTTCCAAGATGATTGATGATTGAACTGCATAGTCCTATGGTATATTAAAAAAAAAAAAAAAAATGAAAAAAAAAAAGAAAACAACTCTTCTTCTTGTTGGATACCCCGAGGTGATCCTTTTTCTAACTGAGGCTTTACAATGAGACTTAAAGCACAGTTGGAACTGGTAGAAATTGGCAGGATCTGCACTCAGTTGTCCTAAGTTTCCCTGCTGGTCAGAGTTAAGGTCTTGTGCATGGTTCCGTAAGTAGAGGTGGCTACCTTTGATATCAAGAGGACAAAGCACTTGTTTCTTTTGGCACAGAAAGATGTCCATCGGCACGCTGTGGTGGCTGTGAATTGACGTAGTGATGGAGCGATGCTCTGAAGGCTTAAACGGAAAGCTTCTTCCTTCCGCCCCCCCTTGGCACAGCTCGATGTTGGGCACATTGTGAAGCCTGGGTGTTCTGATTTCTCGGACAGTTGATACCCAAATCCCGGAGTTACTATGTCAACTCTTGACTTTTATTTGTGTATGCCATTGTTTTGACTGTAATCTTTTCAGATGATGAAGCTGTAAGGGTGGGAGGGAGCAAAATAATTATTCTAGCGTTGTGGACCAAACATGCTGCCAGGAGTGGTGGTGGTGGGGTCAGCCCACCCGGCCTTACTTTCAATTATCAGGGATGATAAAATGGTGTGAAAAGCAGCAGCTCTGCGATACGGCTACGCTACCCCCACTCCCTTCTCTTGTGCTGTACCAAAGTTCCCCCAAGCTTTGGTTGGTGCTTTTTGCTGGTGACAGTAGGACTCCAGGGCGAGTAGTCAGGACTCTCCTGCAGTAACTGGGTCAATTAAGGGTTGGTTTAAGTGCCTCCTGGTTTTTAAAATTGCTCCCCTGAGCTGCTGGCTCTGCTGCCTGCTACAGCAAATGTTCGGGTGCCATCAGCGTCGCACTTGGGCGTGGGCACTGACCCTGCGGAGGAGAGCTGAGACTCGCGTGTATTGTGTACCCTGCCGCCAGTGATCGTTTTCCCCTAGCAGATCTATTTTGAATCATTTCCCTAAATTTTAGAGGAACTTTAGGCTCTTTGTGCTATGATTTGTGAAGCTGTAGGGGCCCTCAGGCATTTGCTGCTGGCAGAGGAAAACCGCTTGTCGAATTTGTTGTAAATACTTTCTGTTTGGACAACAACGCCTGTGTGTGTGTGTGTGTGTGTGTGTGTGTGTGCGTGCGTGCTTTGACGACCCCCTGCGACGCCCCAGCTCCGCGAGGGAAGCTTTGAAGCGGCTCTGGGAAAACCTCTGCGGAAGAAACCGCTGCTAGTGACTTGCGGAAAAGGGACTCCACAATCAGTGAGATTGTAAAGTAGGTATGTTTATTCAGCGCTGGGCAGCACGGGAGGTCGTGGGCATGAAGATTGATGACTCTTCCTCGTCACCGCTAGTTGACCTCTTGTCTTTGCACAGACTCAGTTGCTCCTTGGCTCTTGTCCATCTGCAGGACCAGTTTCTCCCAGTTTCTTAAGACAGGCTCACTCTCTTATGAGGAGACTGACCTTGGTAAGGGGCCCAAGGCTTCTTGCTTTAGTTAATTGGCACAATGCACCATAGTTAGCAAAGACGCTAAGTAGCATCCTAGTTTAACGCTGTCAGCGCTCTATCTCTACTTGATAAGATTCTCCTAACTCCCTCTCTCACTGGAGCCCACGCAGCCCTCCGTCCTGCCGAAGGACTTCACGGGGACTTCTGCCGGCTCCGGGTGCCCGCACACAGACAGAAATGGCTTTGAGAGAAAACAATCAGGAGGAGGAGAGCTCAGAGACTGCGGCCGGCTTCGGCCACCTTCCCCTCGCTTTCCCTCTCCGTGTTCAAACCGAGCACTGTTCTGCCGTCAACCTTCGCTGCCTCTGCCCGCGGCGCTGGGCTTTCGCGTGTGCCATTGCTCCTCTACATATTTTATCCTTCCTTTTGTAAGGAATGGTCCAGCAATTCGTGTCACTAAGGGATTTGAAGGGTTAACATCGAGGCCCGGGTCTAGGTGATAAGAGAACAAAGGGGTTTTTAGGGAAAAGTGCTGACTACTGCAGGGGATGTTGCTAGAGTTTCTGAAATCCGGCGCAGAGGCTCCCAAACGAGGAGGAAGGGGGAGCTGAAGGACAATTGAAGGACAAAAGCCTGAGAGGAAGACAACCAGCATTCAGCCCGAGCAAGCCCCGAGAGACCACCAGAGACTGGTACGCAGGCGCCCCTGGGAGGGGTTTCGGATTCCGGAAACCAATTCTAATAACCCTGCCTCTTCTCGAAGTAGTAATGAATATGTATTAGCCTGGGAGCATCAAAACCAGCCGCCTTACTGATTAGGGAAGCTGAGGCGATTCCAGATAAGAAAGGGTTAAGAATGAAACTATTAAAGGAGAACAGAACATTAGGTGTAGGGCAGGAAACAGATGTACGGACAATGTATCTCAAAATAGGACATACGGGCAATATATCTCGAACAAGACATTGGAATCCAAGATAAGAAATAATGAGCAGAAGATTCGAAGAAAAAACAGTCCTTGCGGTTAGGAAGAAAGCTAATTCAGCAGAATCCTGACCAAGGGTGAAAAGTACACTGTGAGGAAGACTTATGGCCTTCCTCTCTGAGACCACCGACCACAGCTCGACGACCCCTGCCCAAGACCACTGAGAGGATCTGCGCAGGCGCAGGACACAAAAAACTGATTAGCATGAGAAGCGAGAGTAGGCGGGGTTAGATAATGAATATGTATAGGCGTTAATAAAATATTAATCACTGTGATGTATAAATTTGGGACGGCTTTTCACTTCGGGATGCACGATAGGCGGAAAGATCCCCCGTGCATCCGGCGCCGTCAATAAAGAATAAATCACTTAAAGAAATTGGATTTATGATCTTTGAATCAATCTGGCGACCCAGATGGGACTTCTTCTCTGTCGGACCGCAGGACCCGCTGGGAACAGGACTCCCTAGGGTACCCCCGGGATTTCCCGGAGGGACTCCTCGACTCAACGGATCACTGCGGAGGCAGACACGGACCCCATCACTGTAAGTGATTATATTCTTTATTTTGGTTTATTTGGTTGACCGGTCAATTGGGGTCGTCTGTAAGTCAGAAAGTAAAAGTTTTCTGCAGGACGGCATTTGGTTTTTTGGAAAGCACTCAGTTGCTGTTGGGAAACAAGTAACCTTTGCATGCGAGGTTGGTATTACGTTGTGTTTAAATGTGGAACTTGACCTTGGCTATTGTCTTTGGGATTTTGATTGTACTCTTTATAACGTTACTAGGATCTTGGTGTTATTGTGGAAAGCTGCCGGCTTGTATTGTGTAACAAGAAACATTCTGAACTGTAACATGGGGGGGCAGCAGAGTAGTGGGATTCCAAAGAAAAGCCCGTTGGGATGTATCTTGAGTCATTGGAAAGATATAGGGGAATCCCCCGGTGGAACTGAAAATAAGAAAACGTTGATAAAATATTGTAATCAATGGTGGCCACTTTATAAGTTGGATTGTGAGGGAAATGGCCACTGAATGGAACCTTAAATTATAATACTTTACTACAGTTAATGTTGTTTCTAAGGAGAGAAGGAAAGTGGGATGAGGTGTCATACGCAGATATGTTTTTCACTTTGAGAAACCACCCGGAATGGCAGAAGGAGTGTGGAATTAACTTAGCCCCACAGGATCCTTTGATCCTGGCAATAGAAAAGGATATGAAGAAGGAAGGGGCAGGAAAAATGAAAAGATGTTGTTCGGCGTGCAGTATCGGGCAGAGATGTTTGAAATTGAATGAGTCAGAGGAGAGAATGGAGGATTATGTCCTCCCGCCCCAGATAATAGAACGAGGCGTGGGGGCGAGCCCAGGAAACGGCAAAATAGATAAGAAAAATGAGAGTTGGGGGAATGGAGACTTTACCCCGATCACGGCTCGAACCCGAAGTAAGGTCGGGCCCGTTATTCAAGCCCCGTTACGACAGGCTATGGGGGCTAACGGACCAGCTCGGATAAAAGTACCTTTCACAACTGCTGAGTTAGATTCATGGAAGGAAGCTGTGAAAGGATACCGGGATGATCCAGAATCAGTGGCCCGGAGGTTTGAGCTGATTGTAAAGAATTTATATCCCGATTGGAAAGATATAGAGATAATGCTGGCAGCATTATCGGAAACGGAAAAGCAACTGGTAATTAAGAATGCACAAACTCAAGTACAGACCCAGGTAACGTCAGGAGTTTTACCTGGAACTGTGGAGGTATATGTGCCCAGAGTGGACCCAAACTGGGACTATAATGATGAGGGTGATTATAGGTTATTAAAAAGATATCAGGAATGGATTAGGATCGCCTTGGAAAGTGTGATACTAAAGTCTGTAAACTGGTCTAGGTTATATACCATAAAACAGGGGCAAACTGAGACCCCGTCAGAATTTCTCGATTGACTAAGGACAGCAATGCAAAAATTTACAACGATAGACCCCTCTTCTGAGGAAGGTAAAGTCCAGCTAGTATCATTGTTCTTGGGTCAGTCTGCGGACGATATAAGGCGGAAGCTTCAGAAAATGAAGGAGCCGGATGTGAGAGATTTAGAAAGGCTGGTGGAAGAGGCATGGAGGGTATTTAGGAATCGAGAAGGGAATGAGAAACAAAGGCTGGGTAGGGCTATTGCTGCGGCAACTGTTGCAGCCTTACAGAGGCAAGAAGAACCTTTTCGGGGAAAAGGAAGAGGGAATGGGATAAGGGGAAGGTCAGTAAAGCCTCCCCTGAGACCGAATCAGTGTGCATATTGTAGGGAAGTGGGTCATTGGAGAAGGGAATGTCCGAAACAATGGGAGAAGAACAGGTTGATGGTAGCTAGTGTATCTCCCGACCAATGAAGTGGACCGGGGGATTCTACCCTAGCAGATCCGCTGGTTAAAATTAAGCTAGGGAAATCAGGACAGGAAGTGGAGTTTTTAATTGACACAGGAGCGACTTATTCTGTGTTAAACCAGAAATTGATACCAGAGGATGAGGATTTTGTGACGGTGATAGGAGCTACAGGCCAGCACGAGAAAGCCTTTTTCCTAAGGCCTTTAAAATATAAGTTAGGGAAACAGATGGGAATACATAGGTTTTTATATTTACCAGGATCCCCGAAGTCTTTGCTGGGGCGAGATTTACTAGAACAATTAGAAGCGGAAATTGTCTTTGAAAAAGGGAAGGTGGGGTTAAAGGTGAGAGAAGAAAAGCTGATAACCGCGCTAAGCTTAACGCTGATACAAGCAGACCCCATCGGTAAAGTACCTTCGGAGATTTTAGACCAAGTTTACCCAGGAGTCTGGGCTACTGACATCCCTGGGCGAGCCAAAAATGCAGCCCCGATAGTGGTGAGATTAAAGCCAGGGGAAAGGCCAGTTAAGATTAAGCAATATCCCCTAAGATTAGAAGACAGGAAAGGAGTTAAGGGGATAGTGGATAAGTTTTTAAAACATGGACTGCTGGTTGAGTGTGAATCTGAATATAATACTCCTATACTACCAATTAAGAAGCCAGATGGGAAGAACTATAGATTAGTGCAGGATTTAAGAGCTATAAATAAGATCACTGAAGATATACACCCTGTGGTAGCCAACCCGTACACATTACTGACTAAATTAAAAGATAATTTAGTTTGGTTTACCGTACTGGATTTAAAAGATGCCTTCTTCTGCCTGACTTTAGCCCCAGAAAGTCAGAAGCTTTTTGCTTTTGAATGGGAAAATCCAGACTCAGGACGAAAGGCTCAATTGACCTGGACCGTATTGCCACAGGGATTCAAAAACAGCCCCACGATTTTTGGGAATCAACTAGCAAAAGAGCTTGAGGTTTGGGAGGCCCCAAACACCGAAGGAGTTCTGCTGCAATACGCTGATGACCTTTTGATAGCCACTGAGAATAGGAGCAGCTGCATGCAATGGACGATAAGTCTCCTTAATTTTCTGGGTTTGAATGGGTATCGAGTCTCTCAACAGAAGGCTCAGCTGATTCAGTCACGTGTAACTTACTTGGGGTTTGAGATTTCAGGGGGACAAAGGGAGTTAGGAACAGAACGGAAAGAAACTATCTGCCGTACCCCAGAACCACAGACCATTAAGGAATTACGAACTTTTCTAGGGATGACAGGTTGGTGCTGTCTATGGATTAATAATTATGGACTAATTGTAAAACCCCTATATGACCTCATCAAGAATAACCAATCAAAATTGGTCTGGACGGGGGAAGTACGGGCTGCCTTTAAGAAGCTTAAATTGGAGTTAATGCGAGCACCAGCTTTGGGTCTACTGGACTTGTCTAAACCCTTTTGGTTGTACTCTTATGAGAGACAAGGGATGGCTCTGGGGGTGCTGGCACAGAAGCTGGGCCCCTACAGGAGAGCTGTGGCCTACTTCTCTAAACAACTGGATGAAGTAAGTAAAGGTTGGCCGGGTTGCCTTCGAGCGGTGGCCGCTGTCATCATGAATATACAGGAGGCTCGGAAGTTCACTATGGGACAGAAAATAACCGTGCTGGTATCACACACTGTCTCGGCAGTCTTGGAGCAGAAAGGGGCACACTGGTTATCCCCTCAAAGATTTTTAAAATACCAAGCAATACTGGTGGAGCAAGATGACGTAGAAATTGTGGTTACTAACATTGTGAACCCAGCTTCTTTCCTTAGTAACGCTCCTGACGAGCCAGTGGTCCACGATTGTATCGAAACTATGGAAACTGTGTATTCTAGCCGACCAGATCTCAAGGAGGAGCCCTTGGAAGACGCGGACAAATCATGGTATACTGATGGAAGCAGCTTTGTGAAACAAGGACAACGCAAATCAGGGTATGCGGTGACGACCACTCAACAGGTAATTGAGTCGAAACCATTACCCCCTGGGACGTCTGCTCAGAAAGCAGAAATAATTGCCCTTACGCAGGCATTGGAACTAGCAGCACGAAAGAAAGTAAATATCTGGACAGACTCTAAGTATGCATTTGGTGTGGTGCATGCACGTGGGGCTATCTGGAAGGAACGAGGATTATTAACGGCCCAAGGAAAACAAATAAAATATGCTGAGGAGATTTTGAAGTTGTTGGAAGCGGTAAAGCACCCAGAGAAGGTGGCTGTTATACATTGCCGGGGACACCAAAAAGGAACCGCTGACTTCGAGGTAGGGAACCGATTGGCTGACCAAGAAGCAAAAAGGGTGGCCGGATTGGCTGAGGCAGAAGCGCTCACTTTAATACCAGACGGTAAAATACAAACTTTAGGTGAAGGACAGGAACCTAGGTACACACAGGAAGATCAAAAGTTAATTGGGGACCTGGGAGGAAAAGCAAGGAGTGATGGATGGGTATACCTGAAAGATAATAGGGTTGTACTACCCTCTAATTTAATATGGCCTACGGTCATGGCAGAACATAATAAGACTCATTGGGGAGCAGACACCTTATATAAAAATCTGAGTCGAGTCTTGGTGGGAAGAAATCTGTATACTACGGTAAAACAAGTAACCCAGCAATGCAGTATTTGTTTGCATCATAACCCTAATACAGAAAATAGGGTAAAGTTCGGAATAATCAGTAAAGGAAACTATCCAGGACAACAATGGCAGATAGATTTTTCAGAACTGCCAAGAAAAGGGGGGTATCGATACTTGTTGGTTTTGACAGATACTTTTTCCGGGTGGCCGGAGGCTTTTCCCTGTCGAACCAACAAGGCAAGAGAAGTGGTTAAGGTTTTACTGAATGAGATAATACCGCGTTTCGGAATTCCGGCAGCAATGTCCTCGGATAGAGGCTCTCATTTTTGTGCGCAAATAGTTCAAGAAGTAAGTAAGGTCTTAGGGGTAGACTGGCAACTCCATACCCCTTACAGACCACAGGCAAGCGGACAAGTGGAAAAGATGAATCATCTAATCAAACAACAAATAGCCAAAATAGGACAAGAGACTAATTTATCATGGCCTCAGTCTCTCCCTTTGGCTTTACTTAGAATTAGAGTAAAACCACGGACAAAGGAAAATCTAAGCCCTTTTGAAATATTATACGGAAGACCCTATCAGTTTTTGTTCAGCGGGGAGGACCTGACGCAACTGGGGTCGGGATACTTGTGTAATTATTTAATAGGACTCCAAAAACAGTTGGATCAAATATCTAAAGTTGTCTCAGGAACCAGGGCTAGAGGGCTGGACCAACCAATCCACCCCTTTAAACCTGGGGATTATGTGTATGTAAAAGCATTTGCAGGTCGCCCTTTGGAAGAAAAGTGGACGGGACCATACCAGGTGCTGCTGACAACACATACCGCCATCAAGATTAAGGAGCAAACGGCCTGGATCCATTATTCGAGAGTGAAGAAAGCTCCAAAAGCCCCCTGGAAAGTAACGCTGGGTGACGGTGAACTGAAACTAAAGTTCAGTCAAGCAAAATGAAGACACTATTGTCAGGAGTATTTAGTAATGTAGTTAGCAGAAATTTAGTTAACAGAATTGTTTTATTTCTGTGGCTTATAGTTGTAATTGTGATTCAAGAATTGGAAGGTGCTTCTATGATGATAGAGAATGGTGGGTGGCCTTGGTCTGAAGCCGTAACCACGGAGGATAAGAGCATTAATGGAAAGTTAGCTGTTGTGGTTATTTGGCGAACAAATGGTGATCATTTACATGCATTATCAGAATGGCAAAATTTAGGGGAAGGGTAGGGTGGATACACCAAAGAACTGTAGGGGACGAAATTGAAATAGGGTGCCGAATGATTAATGGAACAGCCCACGAGAAAGCAACGGGGATTTTAGTAAAACCGACTTCCAAAAGTGGCCAACAAGAAGGTTGTATCCGCCCAGGTAAATTAGATTGTTGGTATAATTGTATATTAACACAGACTGTAGCAGTTAACTGTTTTTGGACTAATAATGGTCAAAAGCTCGAGATCAAGGAAGGCAAGAGCCTCATGATAAATTTTCTGTATAAGATTAGTAAGGATAACATTTCATGGGGCTTTGAGGAAATATGGAATAAGTTAACTTCATGGTTACCCAACTTTCAATAGTTAGAACAAGTTTTTACTGATCTGGTTATGTTATTGGTAGTAGGAATATTTGTATGTATGTCACTGCGATACTGCTAATGATAAGGGCATGCAATGCAAAAGAATTTGCATGGGGAAAAGAAAAGGGGGGATTGATTAGGGAAGCTGAGGCGATTCCAGATAAGAAAGGGTTAAGAATGAAACTATTAAAGGAGAACAGAACATTAGGTGTAGGGCAGGAAACAGATGTACGGACAATGTATCTCAAAATAGGACATACGGGCAATATATCTCGAACAAGACATTGGAATCCAAGATAAGAAATAATGAGCAGAAGATTCGAAGAAAAAACAGTCCTTGCGGTTAGGAAGAAAGCTAATTCAGCAGAATCCTGACCAAGGGTGAAAAGTACACTGTGAGGAAGACTTATGGCCTTCCTCTCTGAGACCACCGACCACAGCTCGACGACCCCTGCCCAAGACCACTGAGAGGATCTGCGCAGGCGCAGGACACAAAAAACTGATTAGCATGAGAAGCGAGAGTAGGCGGGGTTAGATAATGAATATGTATAGGCGTTAATAAAATATTAATCACTGTGATGTATAAATTTGGGACGGCTTTTCACTTCGGGATGCACGATAGGCGGAAAGATCCCCCGTGCATCCGGCGCCGTCAATAAAGAATAAATCACTTAAAGAAATTGGATTTATGATCTTTGAATCATTACGTAACAGGTGTGTGTCCTGGGGGAGCAGAGACTCCCGGCGCACCCAGCACTGCTTGCTTGCCTCTATTCGTTTAATAAATTGTAAACTTTGATTGTAATCCTATTTGGATTTATAACAGCCATTTATAACACTTTTTATATTTGTATTTTATTTAAGGCTGTCTTGCCCCCCTCCCACCCCAGCCTCGCTGCTCGCCAATAAAGCTGGCGCAGGGGCTAAGGGATTTGAAGGGCCTGCTTGTACACCTAAGGGATTTGAGGGCCTGCTTGTACACCTTTGGGGACTGCCTCTTTTTTGGGGGGGGGGGGGGGGGTGTTAGGAGCTGCTTGTATACTTTTTTAGGCATTCCTCTGAGAGGGGGTTGGGAGCTTCGTGTATACTGGGGGGGGAGGGCCTCCCTCGAGGTGGAAGGGGGGGGGGGTTGGAGCGTTTCTACACTGTAGGGGCCTGCCTGTACACTTTTGGGGCCTGCCTTGGAGGGGTTGGGAACTGCTTGTACACCTTTGGGGCCTGCGTCTGCGCGGGGCGGGGGGGGGTTGGGGGGTTGGAGCTGGTTTTAACCTTTCGGGCTTGCATCTGGAGGGGGTTGGGGCCTGCCTTTGGGGGGGTGGTTGTGAGCTGCTTGTATACTGTAGGGGCCTGCTTGTACACCTTTGGGGCCTGCGTCTGGGGGGCGGTGGGAGCTGCTTGTACACTGTTAGGGCCTGCCTTGGGGGAGGGGTTGGGGCATGTGCCTTGGGGGCATGGGGTTGGGAGCTGCTTCTACGCTGTAGGGGTCTGGGTCTTGGGGGGTTGGGGCTGTTTGTACACCTTTGGGGCGTGCCTCTGGGGAGGATGGGGAGTTGCTTGTACACCTTTGGGGCCTGTTTCTGGGGGGGGGTTGGGGCCTGTGCCGGGGGGGTTGGGAGCTGCTTGTACGCTCTAGGGTCCTCTGGCAGGCTTTGGCGCCTCCCTTTGAGGGGGGCAGTTGGGAGCTGGTTGTACACCTTTGGGGCCTGAGTCTGGGGTGTGGGGGCTGGGGCTGAGGCCTGGGGCCTGGGGCATGCATCTGGGTGGTGGTGGGGGGGGGTCCAGTTCATGGGGGGGGTGGGTTGGGAGCTGCTTGTGGACAGTTGGGGTCTGCATCCGGGTGTGGCTGGGGCCTGCTTGTAGACTTCTGCAGCCTGTGTCTGGTGTTTGGGGGCTTTTCTGTAGTGTTTGGGGATTGCATTTTGGCTTTGGGATGTGTCTAGAGCTTCTGGGGCCTAGCTGTAGTGCTTGGGGCCTGCGTCTGGGGCTTTTCTGTAGCATTTTGGTAGCGTGTTTGTGATTTGGGGTCTGTATCCAGGGTTTTGCCTTTTTTGTAGTTTTCAGCTTTGTGTCTGTTTCTTTGTTGGTTGCCTGGGGTTTGGGGTTTGGATCATTAGTCAGTGTCATTAGCGTCGGGGGGTTGATATGAAGGGTTAGGGTTGTGGTTAGAGTTGTTAGGGTTAAAGAGAATAAGGATTTTAGGGTAAGGGGATCAAGGTTGTGGGAATAAAAATGTTTTTGCACAGAGTTACATCGTTTAGAGGGAAGGAAGGTGGTATTGATATATGCTTGCAGTGATAAGAAAGCTTAACAGACAACCTTGTAAAATGCAGACAACCAGAATCCTTAGAGCAATTGGGTGGAAATCACGGTGTAAGAAACATTACCACCTCAAAGAGGAAAACAGTCAAGAAAAAAATAAAATTGACTAGTAACAGGCCAGCAGCTGTGTATTTTCTGTGAAGCACTGGATAGATTGTGAACATGGATTACCCAGTCAATGGGGAAACTGGGGAGGGTCCTGGTCACCGAGAGGAAAAAAAAAATTATATAAACTGTGTTATGGAACTAGTAGGTGGCTTGTGGGACGCCTGCCATTGCAATCGTGAATAAAAATGCTACCTCACTGAGATACTTGCCTGAGCCTATGGTATTGGTTACAGAGTGTTTCTAATAAGGTGTTAGGGTGTTAAGGTTTCAGGGCTAAGGCACTAGGGTTGGGTTTCAGGGTTAGGATTTCCAGGGTTTAGGGTTAGGATTTTAAGGTTGTTAGGGTTGGAGTTATAAGGGTTAGGGTTTGGGGGTTAGTGTGTTAAGGTTTTAAAGTATTTTGTGGTTTTAGTGTTGATAGGGTTTTTAGGGTTAGGGTCTTAGGGTTTTAGTTATGGTCAGGTATTTAGGGTTAGGGTTTTAAGGTCTTATTTTTTTTTTTTTAAGGTTAGGGTCTCCAGCGTTAGGGCTTTGAGAATCTTTACGTTTTGCGTTAGGGTTTAGAGGGTCTTAATTTTTAGGGTTAGGGCTTTTAGGCGTAGGTCTAGTGTGGTAAATTTTATCGGGTTAGGACTGTAAGGGTTTTTAGGGTTAGGGTTTCTAGGGTTTTTTGGGGTAGGGGTTAGGGTTAGATCCGTGGGAGCCGTAGTATTAGGGGTCAGGGTTCTTAGGGCTAAGGCCCAATATTAGGGTGGAAGGCCAAACTAAAGGGGGAGCCCCCCCCAAAATTGAAGGGTCGAAGCCCCAATTTAGGGGAAGAAACGTCAAAATTGTGGGGTCCCCCAAAATTGGGCGGAAGAGCTCTTAATATTGGGGGAAACCCAAAAAAGGAGGGTGGGGGACTCTAAAATTGGGGGGACCCCCCAAATTGGTTGTGTCCCCCCCCAAATTGGTTGTGTCCCCCCCAAAATTGGTTGTGTCCCCCCCAGTTAGGGGAGGAACCCCCAAAATTGGGTGGGCGAACCCCCATATTGGGGGGGCAGAACACTTAAATGGAAGTGTGAAATTCCAGAATTGAATGTGGACCCCCCAGAACAGTCTTCAGGGGTTTAGTGTGGTAAATTTTATCGGGTTAGGGCTGTAAGGGTTTTTAGGGTTAGGGTTTCTAGGGTTTGTTGGGGTAGGGGTTAGGGTTAGATCCGTGGTTGCCATAGCGTTAGGGGTCAAGGTTCTTAGGGGTTAGGCCTAATATTAGGGCGGAAGGCCAAAATAAGAGGGTGGGAGCCCCCCCCAAAATTGAAGGGTTGAAGCCCCAAGTTAGGGGAAGGAACGTCAAAATTGTGGGGTCCCCCAAAATTGGGCGGAAGAACTTTTAATATTAGGGGGGAACCCAAAAAAGGAGGGTGGGGGACTCTACAATCGGTTGTGTCCCCCCCAAATTAGGGGAGGAACCCCCAAAACTGGGTGGGCGAACCCCCAAATTGGGGGGAAGAAGACTTAAATGGAAGTGTGAAATTCCAGAATTGAATGTGGACCCCCCCCAGACCTGAGGAGGAATCCCCAAACTTGGGGGGGACCCCCAAAATTGGGGTTAAAGCCCCAGATCCCGGGGAGCTAAGCCCCAAATTAAGGGAAGGAACCTCAAACATGTGGCGAGAACCCCAACATTGGGGGAAAGAACCTTAATATTAGGGTGGCAGGCCAAGAAAGGATGGTGGGGGCCTCCAAAATTGTGGGGGGCTTGGAACTGGGGGGAATCCCCAAAATGGAGGGGGAACCCCAAAAGTGGGGGGGGGGCGAAGCACCAAATTAGGGGAAGGAACCCCAAAATTGCGGGGAAGAACTCTGAAATGGAGAGCTGAAAACCCGAAATTGAGGGGAAACCCCCCAAAACGGCGGGAAAACCCTCCATAAACACGAAACCGGTAATGGAACAGAGCAAAAAATGGCGTCCTACGGCACGCTGCGAGGCTCAATTTTCTGGGGAGTGCTGGGAAATGTAGTTCTTGGCCACCGGGTTTCCGGGAGTCCATATTGTTTTCCCAGAGCATGCCGGGAGATGTAGTTCTCGGACACTGGGCTTCCGGGAGGCCATGTTGGTTTCCCATCTTTGCTAGACTCCGGGTGCTCTGGCTTCACAGAGAAACCCCCAAACTGAAAAATGTACCTGCTAATATATTGGGCTCTAAATGTAGCCCTGGGTTAATTGAATAACAATCCCTGGGTAAGATTGAAGTGCAGGAGGGGTTGGCTACGGTTTTAAGAGCCGGTTTGCAGAAAAGGGATTTCCCGTTAAGAAATAGCATATACTGATTGTTCTCTTCCTTGCTCTGCCAAGACCTGAAGCACATCTTGGAAGCCAGGCAGAATCCATGGAGCCAATGGAGTTCTCAAGCTCGACTTCAGCTTCTTCCCAGCTAGAAGAAGCAAGGACACGCTGGCTGAGTTCCACAGGCAACGCGCCCGTATCTGTAGACGAGGATTTAGAGATGCTACTTTGGGAACTCTCAGACGGCATACTGGAAGCCGAGCTCGACTTGGACCCAGGGAAGGATGAGGATGACCTCCTCCTTGAGCTTTCCAAGATGATTGATGATTGAACTGCATAGTCCTATGGTATATTAAAAAAAAAAAAAAAATGAAAAAAAAAAAGAAAACAACTCTTCTTCTTGTTGGATACCCCGAGGTGATCCTTTTTCTAACTGAGGCTTTACAATGAGACTTAAAGCACAGTTGGAACTGGTAGAAATTGGCAGGATCTGCACTCAGTTGTCCTAAGTTTCCCTGCTGGTCAGAGTTAAGGTCTTGTGCATGGTTCCGTAACTATAGGTGGCTACCTTTGATATCAAGAGGACAAAGCACTTGTTTCTTTTGGCACAGAAAGATGTCCATCGGCACGCTGTGGTGGCTGTGAATTGACGTAGTGATGGAGCGATGCTCTGAAGGCTTAAACGGAAAGCTTCTTCCTTCCGCCCCCCCTTGGCACAGCTCGATGTTGGGCACATTGTGAAGCCTGGGTGTTCTGATTTCTCGGACAGTTGATACCCAAATCCCGGAGTTACTATGTCAACTCTTGACTTTTATTTGTGTATGCCATTGTTTTGACTGTAATCTTTTCAGATGATGAAGCTGTAGGGGCGGGAGGGAGCAGAATAATTATTCTAGCGTTGTGGACCAAACATGCTGCCAGGAGTGGTGGTGGTGGGGTCAGCCCACCCGGCCTTACTTTCAATTATCAGGGATGATAAAATGGTGTGAAAAGCAGCAGCTCTGCGATACGGCTACGCTACCCCCACTCCCTTCTCTTGTGCTGTACCAAAGTTCCCCCAAGCTTTGGTTGGTGCTTTTTGCTGGTGACAGTAGGACTCCAGGGCGAGTAGTCAGGACTCTCCTGCAGTAACTGGGTCAATTAAGGGTTGGTTTAAGTGCCTCCTGGTTTTTAAAATTGCTCCCCTGAGCTGCTGGCTCTGCTGCCTGCTACAGCAAATGTTCGGGTGCCATCAGCGTCGCACTTGGGCGTGGGCACTGACCCTGCGGAGGAGAGCTGAGACTCGCGTGTATTGTGTACCCTGCCGCCAGTGATCGTTTTCCCCTAGCAGATCTATTTTGAATCATTTCCCTAAATTTTAGAGGAACTTTAGGCTCTTTGTGCTATGATTTGTGAAGCTGTAGGGGCCCTCAGGCATTTGCTGCTGGCAGAGGAAAACCGCTTGTCGAATTTGTTGTAAATACTTTCTGTTTGGACAACAACGCCTGTGTGTGTGTGTGTGTGTGTGTGTGTGTGTGCGTGCGTGCTTTGACGACCCCCTGCGACGCCCCAGCTCCGCGAGGGAAGCTTTGAAGCGGCTCTGGGAAAACCTCTGCGGAAGAAACCGCTGCTAGTGACTTGCGGAAAAGGGACTCCACAATCAGTGAGATTGTAAAGTAGGTATGTTTATTCAGCGCTGGGCAGCACGGGAGGTCGTGGGCATGAAGATTGATGACTCTTCCTCGTCACCGCTAGTTGACCTCTTGTCTTTGCACAGACTCAGTTGCTCCTTGGCTCTTGTCCATCTGCAGGACCAGTTTCTCCCAGTTTCTTAAGACAGGCTCACTCTCTTATGAGGAGACTGACCTTGGTAAGGGGCCCAAGGCTTCTTGCTTTAGTTAATTGGCACAATGCACCATAGTTAGCAAAGACGCTAAGTAGCATCCTAGTTTAACGCTGTCAGCGCTCTATCTCTACTTGATAAGATTCTCCTAACTCCCTCTCTCACTGGAGCCCACGCAGCCCTCCGTCCTGCCGAAGGACTTCACGGGGACTTCTGCCGGCTCCGGGTGCCCGCACACAGACAGAAATGGCTTTGAGAGAAAACAATCAGGAGGAGGAGAGCTCAGAGACTGCGGCCGGCTTCGGCCACCTTCCCCTCGCTTTCCCTCTCCGTGTTCAAACCGAGCACTGTTCTGCCGTCAACCTTCGCTGCCTCTGCCCGCGGCGCTGGGCTTTCGCGTGTGCCATTGCTCCTCTACATATTTTATCCTTCCTTTTGTAAGGAATGGTCCAGCAATTCGTGTCACTAAGGGATTTGAAGGGTTAACATCGAGGCCCGGGTCTAGGTGATAAGAGAACAAAGGGGTTTTTAGGGAAAAGTGCTGACTACTGCAGGGGATGTTGCTAGAGTTTCTGAAATCCGGCGCAGAGGCTCCCAAACGAGGAGGAAGGGGGAGCTGAAGGACAATTGAAGGACAAAAGCCTGAGAGGAAGACAACCAGCATTCAGCCCGAGCAAGCCCCGAGAGACCACCAGAGACTGGTACGCAGGCGCCCCTGGGAGGGGTTTCGGATTCCGGAAACCAATTCTAATAACCCTGCCTCTTCTCGAAGTAGTAATGAATATGTATTAGCCTGGGAGCATCAAAACCAGCCGCCTTACTGATTAGGGAAGCTGAGGCGATTCCAGATAAGAAAGGGTTAAGAATGAAACTATTAAAGGAGAACAGAACATTAGGTGTAGGGCAGGAAACAGATGTACGGACAATGTATCTCAAAATAGGACATACGGGCAATATATCTCGAACAAGACATTGGAATCCAAGATAAGAAATAATGAGCAGAAGATTCGAAGAAAAAACAGTCCTTGCGGTTAGGAAGAAAGCTAATTCAGCAGAATCCTGACCAAGGGTGAAAAGTACACTGTGAGGAAGACTTATGGCCTTCCTCTCTGAGACCACCGACCACAGCTCGACGACCCCTGCCCAAGACCACTGAGAGGATCTGCGCAGGCGCAGGACACAAAAAACTGATTAGCATGAGAAGCGAGAGTAGGCGGGGTTAGATAATGAATATGTATAGGCGTTAATAAAATATTAATCACTGTGATGTATAAATTTGGGACGGCTTTTCACTTCGGGATGCACGATAGGCGGAAAGATCCCCCGTGCATCCGGCGCCGTCAATAAAGAATAAATCACTTAAAGAAATTGGATTTATGATCTTTGAATCAATCTGGCGACCCAGATGGGACTTCTTCTCTGTCGGACCGCAGGACCCGCTGGGAACAGGACTCCCTAGGGTACCCCCGGGATTTCCCGGAGGGACTCCTCGACTCAACGGATCACTGCGGAGGCAGACACGGACCCCATCACTGTAAGTGATTATATTCTTTATTTTGGTTTATTTGGTTGACCGGTCAATTGGGGTCGTCTGTAAGTCAGAAAGTAAAAGTTTTCTGCAGGACGGCATTTGGTTTTTTGGAAAGCACTCAGTTGCTGTTGGGAAACAAGTAACCTTTGCATGCGAGGTTGGTATTACGTTGTGTTTAAATGTGGAACTTGACCTTGGCTATTGTCTTTGGGATTTTGATTGTACTCTTTATAACGTTACTAGGATCTTGGTGTTATTGTGGAAAGCTGCCGGCTTGTATTGTGTAACAAGAAACATTCTGAACTGTAACATGGGGGGGCAGCAGAGTAGTGGGATTCCAAAGAAAAGCCCGTTGGGATGTATCTTGAGTCATTGGAAAGATATAGGGGAATCCCCCGGTGGAACTGAAAATAAGAAAACGTTGATAAAATATTGTAATCAATGGTGGCCACTTTATAAGTTGGATTGTGAGGGAAATGGCCACTGAATGGAACCTTAAATTATAATACTTTACTACAGTTAATGTTGTTTCTAAGGAGAGAAGGAAAGTGGGATGAGGTGTCATACGCAGATATGTTTTTCACTTTGAGAAACCACCCGGAATGGCAGAAGGAGTGTGGAATTAACTTAGCCCCACAGGATCCTTTGATCCTGGCAATAGAAAAGGATATGAAGAAGGAAGGGGCAGGAAAAATGAAAAGATGTTGTTCGGCGTGCAGTATCGGGCAGAGATGTTTGAAATTGAATGAGTCAGAGGAGAGAATGGAGGATTATGTCCTCCCGCCCCAGATAATAGAACGAGGCGTGGGGGCGAGCCCAGGAAACGGCAAAATAGATAAGAAAAATGAGAGTTGGGGGAATGGAGACTTTACCCCGATCACGGCTCGAACCCGAAGTAAGGTCGGGCCCGTTATTCAAGCCCCGTTACGACAGGCTATGGGGGCTAACGGACCAGCTCGGATAAAAGTACCTTTCACAACTGCTGAGTTAGATTCATGGAAGGAAGCTGTGAAAGGATACCGGGATGATCCAGAATCAGTGGCCCGGAGGTTTGAGCTGATTGTAAAGAATTTATATCCCGATTGGAAAGATATAGAGATAATGCTGGCAGCATTATCGGAAACGGAAAAGCAACTGGTAATTAAGAATGCACAAACTCAAGTACAGACCCAGGTAACGTCAGGAGTTTTACCTGGAACTGTGGAGGTATATGTGCCCAGAGTGGACCCAAACTGGGACTATAATGATGAGGGTGATTATAGGTTATTAAAAAGATATCAGGAATGGATTAGGATCGCCTTGGAAAGTGTGATACTAAAGTCTGTAAACTGGTCTAGGTTATATACCATAAAACAGGGGCAAACTGAGACCCCGTCAGAATTTCTCGATTGACTAAGGACAGCAATGCAAAAATTTACAACGATAGACCCCTCTTCTGAGGAAGGTAAAGTCCAGCTAGTATCATTGTTCTTGGGTCAGTCTGCGGACGATATAAGGCGGAAGCTTCAGAAAATGAAGGAGCCGGATGTGAGAGATTTAGAAAGGCTGGTGGAAGAGGCATGGAGGGTATTTAGGAATCGAGAAGGGAATGAGAAACAAAGGCTGGGTAGGGCTATTGCTGCGGCAACTGTTGCAGCCTTACAGAGGCAAGAAGAACCTTTTCGGGGAAAAGGAAGAGGGAATGGGATAAGGGGAAGGTCAGTAAAGCCTCCCCTGAGACCGAATCAGTGTGCATATTGTAGGGAAGTGGGTCATTGGAGAAGGGAATGTCCGAAACAATGGGAGAAGAACAGGTTGATGGTAGCTAGTGTATCTCCCGACCAATGAAGTGGACCGGGGGATTCTACCCTAGCAGATCCGCTGGTTAAAATTAAGCTAGGGAAATCAGGACAGGAAGTGGAGTTTTTAATTGACACAGGAGCGACTTATTCTGTGTTAAACCAGAAATTGATACCAGAGGATGAGGATTTTGTGACGGTGATAGGAGCTACAGGCCAGCACGAGAAAGCCTTTTTCCTAAGGCCTTTAAAATATAAGTTAGGGAAACAGATGGGAATACATAGGTTTTTATATTTACCAGGATCCCCGAAGTCTTTGCTGGGGCGAGATTTACTAGAACAATTAGAAGCGGAAATTGTCTTTGAAAAAGGGAAGGTGGGGTTAAAGGTGAGAGAAGAAAAGCTGATAACCGCGCTAAGCTTAACGCTGATACAAGCAGACCCCATCGGTAAAGTACCTTCGGAGATTTTAGACCAAGTTTACCCAGGAGTCTGGGCTACTGACATCCCTGGGCGAGCCAAAAATGCAGCCCCGATAGTGGTGAGATTAAAGCCAGGGGAAAGGCCAGTTAAGATTAAGCAATATCCCCTAAGATTAGAAGACAGGAAAGGAGTTAAGGGGATAGTGGATAAGTTTTTAAAACATGGACTGCTGGTTGAGTGTGAATCTGAATATAATACTCCTATACTACCAATTAAGAAGCCAGATGGGAAGAACTATAGATTAGTGCAGGATTTAAGAGCTATAAATAAGATCACTGAAGATATACACCCTGTGGTAGCCAACCCGTACACATTACTGACTAAATTAAAAGATAATTTAGTTTGGTTTACCGTACTGGATTTAAAAGATGCCTTCTTCTGCCTGACTTTAGCCCCAGAAAGTCAGAAGCTTTTTGCTTTTGAATGGGAAAATCCAGACTCAGGACGAAAGGCTCAATTGACCTGGACCGTATTGCCACAGGGATTCAAAAACAGCCCCACGATTTTTGGGAATCAACTAGCAAAAGAGCTTGAGGTTTGGGAGGCCCCAAACACCGAAGGAGTTCTGCTGCAATACGCTGATGACCTTTTGATAGCCACTGAGAATAGGAGCAGCTGCATGCAATGGACGATAAGTCTCCTTAATTTTCTGGGTTTGAATGGGTATCGAGTCTCTCAACAGAAGGCTCAGCTGATTCAGTCACGTGTAACTTACTTGGGGTTTGAGATTTCAGGGGGACAAAGGGAGTTAGGAACAGAACGGAAAGAAACTATCTGCCGTACCCCAGAACCACAGACCATTAAGGA